>NW_024962270.1:4151526-4481958 GCF_019238085.1 Lagopus leucura
AAAAAAAAAAAAAAAAAAAAAAAAAAAAAAAAAAAAAGAAAATGAAACCTACATGTTCTGTGTACACCTTACATACTTCATGAGGGAACTGAGGAGAGATGTCACTTTGGATTTGTAGTTATCATAGACGTTTGGGATTAGCTCTTCCTTTTATGTTTGGCTAGGCTATAAGGAACATAAAATTTTTGTTTTTGATGTACGTACCCACAGAAAAATCTTAACACATTTGAATGACAGTATGTTATGAGTAAAGGAGCATAAAGAGTGTGACTGAGATTAGACTGTAGGGTTGAGTGGTTGCTCCCTTGTGTCAGACTGGCCCTCTCATCTCAGGGAAGAGAGTTTAGTAGAGTTTATTATGATTCTTTGTCATCGTAACACATGAAATCTGAATGAAGGTTTACTTTCACAAAGAACAAAATGCTAACTACAAAGGAACAAGCTCTTGTGAGGCATCTCTGTTGTCTGCAAGGGCCAAACATGAGTATGTTTTATTAAACACCCCAGATATAACCACATCCATCTCATTTTTCAGGATGCAGTAATGAAAATGAGCTTAGGCTCCACTGGAAGTCCATGTGCAAGTAGAAATTTCTTTTGAATTGAATGAGAATTTCTAAGTGAAGGTAGTAGGCATGTGCCACTCTGACTTTTATAATACCTGTGTTTAGAATGAGTGGTGTTAGGAAGTATTCCCAGCCTGTCTGGCATTTCCATATTTGAACTGATTATTCTTAAAACAAATTAAGATTTCTGTTGTTATGATTAAATAGGAAAGAACCAAGAAACCTATTGGTTATGCAGAATATCTTTTAATAACTTACCAGTAAGAGACTGACATAACACAGAAGAGCTGGTTATTCCTGGAATTTATTTAGAATTTATCTCTACTTGATTTTAAATAGATATTGTTAGAAGATGAAAGTTATCTCCCAGTGTTCATCTCATTCCACCTGATCTTTAATAGATTTTGTGGCAATCAAAAGCAAGTTAGCTTTTACTCCTGTTTTTAAAACTGCCGACAAGATATAAACAAGAAAATGATCATTAAAATTAATTTTCTAAATAGTTCAGTGAGGTGGAATATCCCTATTATCCCTAATATCCTTATTTGCATTTCTTTCATTTAAATTTTGACAGTTTGCCTCAAAGAAACCACAGATTGCCCATCAGACTCAGTGTACAGAGGGTTTATAACTCCAGTGGGTGCTGTTTTTTTCAACTTTGTTGGCATAAGTATTGCAATTTTGTCAGTAACTTGCATTTAAATAGAATTGAACTCCTTGCCTCCTTTCCCCTTCTGTCCTTGAATTGGTAAATCTGCTTAGTCAGTGTAGAGAATTCAGCAAGGGTAATGCTTTTTGAGCTCCTATCATCATCTGTTCCTTTCTAATGATCAAATAAAAACTGCAATCTCAGTCCTAAATTACTTAAATGCTACGATTGGTTCTATATATTACCAGGAATTATTTGTTAATTTACTTATTTATTTGCTTATTGTATTAAGTGTAGTGTTTAAGTCTTCAAGCAACTGCAGAGAGGAAGTTAACTGTATGCATCTCTGAACTTCATCTTGCCTGTGGTGGAAAGAGGCAGTGCAATTTTCAGAGAAATTAAGGAATAAATTATACAGGAAAAAAAAGTGGGAGATTTTTATTGCTGTTTTCAGAGTTGTTTTTTTTCCCAACAATGATATAAAAATGTAAAAAAAAAAAGGAATAAAATATTTTTGTTTTTTTTTTTTTTTTGGAGCTCTGTGTGTGTGTGTGTGTTTGTTTTATTTTAGAATTCCCAACTGGAGCTGCTTCGAAAGTGAGGAATAACATTCATTGTTTTTTAGAAAAAAAATATAAAACTTTTCCATGGTTTTAAACGTCCTGTGTGACATATTACAACCTACACTTTGTCAAATTGCACTTGTCAGATTGTACAGGGTAATGTGACAGTACGCGATACGACTGAAGGGAGATGACATGATCTGTCAAGTACAGTGTTTCATGTGGAAAGTTATAAACAAATTATTGGATTCTACCAAGAATGTTCATGTATTTTTCTGTGCGCACAGCAAGTTTTATTGAATGTTGCATATTTTGAAGATTTATGTATGTATGTATGCTGATGATGTGGGAGAACAGTCTTGTATGGTTATTAATTAACAAAAGCTAGGATTTTGAGAAGCTTTGAGTTAATTCATGATAAATATCATGATAATATTAATATATTAATTATATATATATTCATATATATATAATTAATATTAATATTAATATTAATATATTCATATATTCATATATTAATATGAATTTATCATAATATCATGATAAATCCACCAATGTTGTTTTTTTTTCCCCCCTTTCTTCTGTAGTTGTAATCTGTCAAGATTAAATTTCAGTGATGTGTCGTTCTATCTAACATGCACAATTACAAGTTTTTCAGCCATGGACCTAAAAAATTAAAGTAGAAATATTTTTCATGTAAGCAAAAGAATTTACATTGTAAACCCTCCATTAATAGTCTGTGAATCTCAAGGGAAATGCCATCAAAGAGGTGCAATGCTTTCTTGTTGATTTCCATTCCATTTCTTACTTTCCTGTGCTTGATATGTATATGGAATCCAGTCAGTGCCCAGTAAGGATCTGATACTGAGCTGGTGGAAGGTAGACAAATAGGGTTCTTGACCTCAGAGACAGCTAACATTCTATAAAGGGTCACATTGTTAATTCTTGGCCAAGCTTATTATGTATTTATTTGAAACTCAATTTTGTGGCATTTTTTTGGTAAGCGGTTTCCTCTGGAACTGACAACGTTGAGTTCTTAAATTTTAATCTTTATTCAATTTATTCGCTTTAATGTTGTACGACATAAGTCATATATATTTGTATAACACAAAGAAAAAATGCACAGTGTTGGTCTTCTGTTGCATAATTAATTCTTTCAGTGAATTCATTATGTAAATTCAAGAGGAAGAGTTTAGTATTTCAAGTAATTATTTCACTTTATTTTTGTTTACTTTTCAGCAAGTATGTAAAATTGATACTACGTCTGTAATTAAAATGCCAGATGGAACAGTAAAACCCTGGAAACTGGAAAAAGTAGTAGTCAGTAATGAAATACTGTAGAGCTCTGAAATGTGGATACGGCTGTAGAAATAAGCAGGACATTCTTTTGAAGCAAAAAGGAATGCATAGATGTAATTCCTTCAAAAATATCAGGTTAGAAATCTGTTTGTGCTAGAAAATACATTATTTTAAGTCTACTGTTTATAAGTAGAAGATATGAATAGGCATATCCAGATAAATGTGAATAATTCCTGTAAAAATGTGTTTTTGTTTGTTGTAAGTTGTTAAAATACTTTGGATGTATCTTAGACCTGTCGCCATTGCTGTTTAAGACCAAATAGCAGTATGGAAACTAAAATGTGCTCAGTTGTGTATGTACACAATTCTACAAATGACATGACTTTTCCTTCTGTAAGGGAGTTGTTTCGGTCCAGTCTGCTGAGGACCCTTCTGGATATGTTTGCATTTCTTTATGGCCAGTAGGTTACTTACATAAATGTACTTTATTTCTTTGAACACAGACAAGCCATTCAATATCTATTCTGGGTTTTGGAACAAGAGATTTGTCTTAGTAAAGAAGTACGACCAAAGTTTCTTTGAAGTTCAGTCTTAAGCTAGCATCTACGCTGGTAAGACCTAACTCACTGATTGTCATAGTGGTGGATTCTGGGCTATTGTGAAAACGTTTAACTTAAGCTAAAAAAGTGGATCTGTTCAGAGTGTTTGAGCTTTGATTAATGGATAGTCTTTTATTTTTCCTCATTCTATGCAGTTTTTCTTCACATACCGTATCATTCCTGATCTTCCAGCACCGCTTAATATTATTCCCTTGCATGTTGGAAAACGATCCTTGTTAATAAGTATAACAGTTTTCTCCTGTTAATTTTTCATTTCTTCTTTTTTTCTGAATTTTCTCCTGTTACACTGCAGGCTTTTAAAAGTGTTTAATCCTTTTATAATGAGTAGTTGCCTGTAATTCAATCTCTTTTATGATGTCTTTATGTGCAAATTGTGCCTTTTAGCTTACAACAGATAGCTCTCTCAGTGCAGATGAGGGCTCCAATACATGTTATCCATCCTTCTTGTATCATTAATTTAGTTAAGCTGTTCCTGAATTTGGATACCTTGCTGTTTTTTCTTACACGTGTGCAACAGAGGTGTTTTCATAACGTAACAGCATATATAGCATTTCTCTATTTTCAGTTCTTCATGTGTTTTGGCAGCAGGGACAAAGTCCACTTACAGAATTGTATGTGACAGAAGCTGGAACATACTTTGGATAACCACCAATGTGGAGAAAGTTGAGAACTTCATGTTGAGTATTGTGACAATCTTAAACCCATAGAATTGGGAAATATGGCTTGGTGGAATGGTGAAGGCAATGCAGAATAAGTACTGATTCAGAGGAACAGGGTTAATCAGAAGGAACGGGAATAAGTGGAAAAGATGTTGGAGTTCTGGGATTGTGAAGTTGAGGAGAATGAAGGAGGAAAAACAGATTTACAGCTGAACAGCTTCTATGAAACAAAGTTGGAAGAGTTCTAGTATATTAACTTACTTCAAAGATAGTCTTAATTTGATGTATGCAGCATCAGAGCTCTAGTTCCAGCACTGGATACTCTTGTAGCTTTGTAGAGCCTTGATAAAAATGCATCCCACAGAAGGGGAGAGTTTAAGAACATTTGTGTTCTGCTTTGTGATGAAGTGAGAAGCAGTAAATTAGGACCAGACTTTGGGGGTTCATACATTCAAGCAAACTGATTAATGTTTTTTCTTACTTCTAAGTAACTGTTCAACAGATAAAACGTGAGTAGTTTGCTCTTTTTTTTTTTTTTTCCTGTGGCTTTTTAATTTTGTGTTGTGAAATAAAATGAATATGGAAATAAAGTTAAACATGGCTCAGTGTGTTCTTGTCTCTGAATCAATTGAACTATTTCTGCACTGAAGAAGATTACATCATGAACTCAATTATCACGTTTTATTTCCACTGTAATTTTTCTCAATTTAGAGGCTGCTTATTCTATTAAAAGAGAAGACTTGAGCTAATGGTGATTGGTGATCTTCCCTACTGACTTCTTTTACTGATTTAAATCAAATTTAGTTGTGCTATTGAGGATGTTATTTAATATCTATCACTTCATTTATCTAATTTAAACACAGGAAAAGATTCAGAACACATTTTCTGTTATACAGGGACAAATAAGGACGAAACAGGTTACATTACAACTAAGGGCTGAATCTATACTGAACTCAAATGTGTCTAGGACATCTCCTGAGTTCTTTGACCAAACCTCTGTGATGGCAGACTATTTGGAAGGCCCAGTTATGATTTTATTCTGTTCCAACCAGTGAACCGTGGAAACAAGTTCCAGCTGTAGTTTGGCAGTCAAATGTTCCAGAGCTGTCTATAAATGAGTCTATGTGATCTCCTCTGGTACAGTCCCAGCACATATTTGCAACATCAGCTGTATGCTAATCCAGTGGAAAATGTGTAATCTTTTTCCTCCTTCCCCAGCGTACTTAGGGTTTTAAGTTCTACAGCATCTTTAATTACCGTTATTGAAGGTCTTTCAACTTTGAAAATTGGAAATACATTTCACTAGAGACTACAGCCCGTGATAATTGGCGCTTTGTTTGCAGTGTCTGCACAATGCTGTTCTTATTTCAGTCTGTTTTATTGAAGATTGTTTCCTGATTTTCAAATAAGTTTAAAATTAAAAGAGTCAGATTTCTATCAAGTAATTTTTCTTTGTGGAAGTGAAACTAGTTTTTTCGAATTGTGATTTAGCAAAGTCTGTTTGGCTTAGAAAGATAGATTTGAGATAAAGAGTGGCATCGCTTCCATTGCTCTACGTTGATCAGAACAATGTAATTGTCACAGCTTTGAATTTGTTTTTTTTTTTTTTTTAATGTAATTATACATTTTCATATTAGAATAAGTGTCAGATTGCTAGAAAGTTCTCCTAAAAGATGTGTGACTTCTTTCAAGTAAATCATTTCATTCAACTTAGTTGTATTCACTTATACCAGTATTTTGGACAAGATTATGAAAAAAAAGTACTGGCATGATGATCCTGAAAGACTGCCGCAGAGTACTTTCACTTTTTACGTCGTATTTCATAAAATAGGAGTTGACATTTATTTCATGTGAGCAATTAAAATTGGATGTGCTGGCTAATATTTAGTGTTCCACATTGAAAATTATGCATTCAGACAATGATGAGTCATTGAATCAAGTTGTCTAGAGCAATTGAGGACCTTGGGCAATTTTAGTAAGCAACAGGACAAAGCTCTGAGCAAACCAGTCTGAACTCAGAATCAATTTTGTGCAGGTTAGAATAGAGACCTCCTGAGGTCTCTTACAGCTTGAACTTTCTTTTAACTCAATTTAAATTTGATAGGAGTTATTTTTTGTCCTACTGTGCAATTCCAGCACAAAATTTATAATAATTTTCTTACAAAAATTAATATCTAGTTATGTTTTGTTGCCAGGAAGATTTTTCCTAATTTCCTAAGAAACTGCTGTTTACAGGCTGAGTTTACTTAAAAAGTTTAATTCAATGTCATTTTTATCAACAAAATTTCCTGAAAATTAATGGTAGAAATCTGTTGCGCTCCAAGTATTTTGATGGCCAGAGGCTTTTGCGTGACTTATGTGAATTCAATGTTACCTATTTTTGGATGACAGTTGGTTATACTGGAATCCATTGTAATGTATTATTGTACACTAAAATATATCTAGGAAAACCCAAACAGTATTATAGTAATCATTGTCTGTGATTTATTCTACTCCTTGTAAATGTGTAATAGGTGAGACATGCACATCTTGTAAACAATTAGGTCATGGGAGACAAAGGTTAGAAAATATCTAAAATTAAAGGCTGAGCTATATTTAAGTTCTGGTGAAAGCAACTGAAAGAAAACGACTCAATTTCTTTAACAGAATATCAGATAACCACATTCAGCCTGTGAATCATCAGTCATCATTTCAACACAAACCAAATTGCTTTAAGTACCCAGAAGGCCTGATGCCATTTCAGGCATATTTTGATAGATATGAACTTCCATGATGTTACAGTGCTTGGATTCTGGTACATGCTCTCCCTTCTGGATTTAGAGATGAACTTTGGTGTGCTGTGCAGGTGTGTGAGTGTTAGATGTTTTCTTGCATTCTCACTGCTGCACCATAAGAGAATTTATTATTATTATAAATTATATAAATTATCTTTATTATGTAACAAAACTGTAAAGAATCATATGCAGGGTGTTGTAGATTTTTTCCTGATGAATGTTTGAGTTTCTTATTCCACTCTGCTTTTGAGTCCTTTGTTTTAAAGAGAAGTTGATAGTATTTAATATTTTGACTACTTTTTAAATTAAGATCCCAGAAATTTCCTCGGGGTTGACTTGACAAGGTAGTAAAAGTTGATGCTCTTGGAACGATTTTATGCATGCAAAGTGATGTCCTCTTGTGTGTCCTTTAAAAGAAACATGATTACAATGAAAATACGAAACAGTAGTTGTGAAAATGTTTGTCTTGTTTTAGCCATTCAGAGTTTATACAATAATATATTCATACTATAACATATTCTCTCCTGATGACATTTGTGGGAGAATTCAAGGAGTGACCACAGAACAGATCTAATTTTCATTATCTATTTTGTTGCTACTGTAGTCTGCAGATAGAAGCAGCTGAAACTAAGGGAGCTGGCTCATTTCCTGTGAGAGGACACCAGCACACAAGAAACTCTATACTGCTACCAGTTGTCATTTATTGTTAGTTTTTGGAGCTCCCAAGGCCAGCTTTATTTAATTGAAGTAAACAGGAGGTTTTATAGACTATGTAATTGAAAGTACTGCATAGTGTTTTTGTAAACCATAGTGGAGAGCAACAGAACTATTGTGCCTGAAAAAAATAGAGAAGTTTTTCTTCCCGTTAATGCTGTATAGGAAAACAGACAAAAATGAACAGAAAAAATAAAGAGAAATTTATAGCATATTATTTATGAAGAGTAAATAAGAGCTATTCATGTGCAATGTGGCATTTATTTAACGTACTGAGGAAGAACCAGTAAGCTGAGTTGAACAGAGCTCCTGAAAACATCTGAAGTAGTAGTAAATATTGTAATTTACTTTTTATTATTACAGTACCTTTATATAGAGGGTATTTCATTGCCTATTTCCAATCAATATTATATAATGGGATTACTTTATATGATCGTATTTTCTTCCTTGATGTCATATGTAGAATAGTCTGCAACCATGCTTATTTCTCAGCACTTAGACCTTTGCAAATTACTTTGATATAATTTAGTGAATTTACATTTTTTTGACATAGTTCTTCTAAACAAAAGTTTTGCTTCAGAAAGAGTCTTTTGTCTTCATCTTTCTGAATTCTTTCCATTGTTTTCTATGTTTAGTTCACACTTGTGAATGTATGTTCTTACAGATATTAAGAAATGAAGTACTCTAGAAAAACAAGCAGTAGCTCATTGGCAAGTCGGGACTGTTTGTACTAGAAATTATAGCGTTAGGAAGAGCAACCTGTGTGGGAGCAAGGAACTTACAAAATGTGAGTTCCAAATAAGCTTTCCTTACTCATTGACTCTAGTGATTTATATTGTTCAACAAGCAAAATACCAAGGTATAAGTAATGATTCTGGTAGATACATGGTAATACTGATTGTAATTATTTAATTCATACAATACAATACATCATTTGATTCATACAACAGATAGTGTTGATATTTCTATAAATCTCTAAATACATTTGACACCACCATACTTCTGACTTTGTAAAATTCTGGATTCTTGGCTTAATTATTTATTTTGTCATTTTGTTAGGTCACAGATTAGTTAATGATGTTCATGTTGATGACGTTGATGTTTAGAATGCTTGGATGAACCTGTACTCTTGGATGACATACAGGATCCTAGGGTTTTTTGCCAATGGTGAATTAACACATTGAGAAGAAAACTGATTATGTCTAAGTTTGTCATTTATGCATTTTAATATATAATAATGTACCAATTAGACTAATAAGATAAATTTATTGACAAGAGCTATAGCTGATTTTGATGTTGTCCAATGGTAATTGAATTAGCAGGTCCTTGAACATGCTGAAACCAGTTAACTTCACTAACTCAATATAGGTGACTTCTCACAAAATACTGTTAGTTTTGACATTTTTAAAATGGCATTGTTACCCCTTGTTAAAGACACAAATAATTGGAATAGAAAAAGGATTTATTTAAAGACACGCCTGGTTCATCATTTTTGTGTTTCTCATTTATAAATATTTTATTTGATGTGAGATGACAATGAAAACATTCAGTAAATGGATTTGTCTTAATCCTTTCTATCTGATGAATAAATACATAATTAATTTTTGTGATTAGTTGCTAGTAATCCAGAAAATAATCCATGAAGCTTTAACTCACTAATTTTAAATTGTTCATATGCTGAGGTAAATAATAGGTGGATTTTGTGCCTAGAGGCTGCTGTAACAACAGCACTGAACACTCAGGTTCTGTGCTATCAGAACTGATAGTAAGAAGTGGTGTCAAAGGCTGCTTGCTGTCTCAGTCCTCTGGAGGAGCAGACAAATTTGTTGTCCAATTTTTTCAATCTTTTATTATTATTATTATTATTATTATTATTATGAGACAACAAGTAACAGTAATACGTGTTATTTCTAGCCATTGCTGTTAT
Source organism: Lagopus leucura (assembly GCF_019238085.1). Taxonomy (NCBI): domain Eukaryota; kingdom Metazoa; phylum Chordata; class Aves; order Galliformes; family Phasianidae; genus Lagopus; species Lagopus leucura. Next base: position 4,161,298 of record NW_024962270.1, read on the forward strand.
GAGGAAAAAATACCTGTCTGTATAAAATCACCCATTTTTAAGATGAAGTCATCACACAGTTTTGGTTGGGTTCAAACTTGTAACATAGAGTGAGAAAATTCTCCAAATTGCTTCTTTTCACTTCTTATATTTTGTATAGACATTCTTATACAGTCAAAAACAAAACAAAAAAAAGCACAGCCAAACAACTGGTGGGGGCATAGAAAAGATAAAAAGACTGTACTGTCTCTGAAATAACTTCTCCTGTTGATTACCTCCCTTCTACTTCCATTTGTTTCAATATTCATATTATGAAAGTTAAAGAGTAGCAGAATATTTTGCTTATTGTTGTGGTTTGTGGTGGAACTTGTGATCACAGAAGTTGGTACTTTTAAGGCTGCTGTATAGATCAAGTCAGTCCTGAGGCTGGCTTTGAGCTGTCAGTGCATATTAGTGCTGTATAACGCTGCCATGACCTCTGCTAAATTGCTTTTTTTTTTTTTCCTCCTTGTGTTGCTCCACTGAATGGAAAAAAAGAGAACACTTTCCTGAGGTGTTTGCTATCATGGAAATTAGGAGGATAGGCAGAGAATTGGTTTATGCTACCCAAGACTCTTGGAATTGTTTTTTTCTTGCAGTTTTTAGTCCGCCTTATGTTGCTTAAGTTGAAACTGGCTGATGATCCTCTATTCCTTAATGGGTAGTCTTTAAGACAAATTAGCCTTAGAAGCTAGAAGTGACGACTGGAAAAGCAGAGATAGCTAGATGTTGGGTTGAAGTATGTTGTAGGCAAGCACTCTGCTGAAAGTATGGCTCGATTATATCTGGGTAGGTTTTTTTGGTAGGCAGTAATGTAAAACCTGGTATTCATTGCTGCCATTTTTTGCTGTGTACTTCCTAGTGAGTTGGTTGTGCATTTGTCACTGGTGTAGTCTGTACAACATTTGTCAGCACGTTCACAAAAGCCTATTCCCCCTCTGTACTAAAAAAGAATCTTTCATTTCTAACTTCTTTGCTTGTAATTGTATATACTTACTAATTTGCTACTGGCTTGAAATGTTCACCTCATTCTGTAAAGATCATAGCTGTTAAATGTTCATGATTTATTTCTTTCACCTAATTCAGATTTCTTGACTTAGGCTGTTCAAGATTGTCCTGAGTGACAGAATGAAAAATACTGAGTGTGTCTGGCTAGCTAATGTCTTGTTAATTCAGTATTTTTGATTAGACCAAGCTCAGGCAGCTGAATACTACCTACAGTATTCTGGTGGCGTTCAGGAAACAGGAGAACCTTCCTTTTTCTGGCTTTCTCTCTTTTGAAATGTGAATTTATATGATCATCATATATTGGTCAGTTACTGCATTGCACGAACCTTTAAGAAAGATGTAGATGATGCAGGTATTTCCCCTTTTTGAATTGTTAAAGGTAGCTTGGAAGTCAAATTGCAGAGTTATCCTTTATGTATTTTCTCATCATTGCCTCAGGTCACTCACTGATGAGCTTCCTTGTTCTTGTGTGTATGTGCATTTATCTTGACAGGAGATTTTACCAACTGACTATTTTCCTTCTTTTAGTGCAAGTGTTTTTCTAGTTGGAAGTAAATGCCTGAGAATTACAGACAGGCTTGGGAGAAGAACAACAGGCAACACTGGATTTATAATGATGAGAGATTTCATATTATGACACATACGTATGCATGTATAATATGTACAACAGTCACTTGAATGACAAATGGAATAAAATGTTCCCACTGTACATTTAAGTTGAATATTATATTGGTTAGGTAATCTTGTGTTTTTAAAGCATTCTGTTTCTGCATATTTTGATACCTGAGTGTTGTGATTCTTTTTTTTTCTGCTTTCATCTGAGGTGATATATATTATGATACTGGTCGTCATCAAATTTTCTGAAGAAATTTATCTTTTCTGCTTTGAAAAATGGAGCACTCAGGAGATTGCTATGAAAAACCTTGATCTGAGAATAATTATGTCCCCAGGCTGTGCCAGCTGATTTCGTCAACCCCTATGTTAGAAATCTATATCTAAAGTTCTATCATTCTATATTATCATGGTAAAAGTAAAGATTTTATGTTGCATTTGCATCAGGCCAAACAGAGGCTCAGTTATAGACATTAAAGTATGTTTTTAAAGAATGACTCATTAAAGTATTGGTTGGTTTCCACATTGTTCTCTCTTACCATTGTTGTCTTTTCCTAGAAGCCTACTCTAGTGTTTGATATTTTACTTACTAGATAAATATGTCTCCCCACTTCTTTAGACTCTAGCCTTTTGTTCTTGCTCCCAGTAGGAAAAGGACCAGTGTATGGCAGCTTCTTGGTTGTGAGCTCTTGAGTTGGGTTCTTGAGCTCATCTGTGTGAACTTGGGGATATCCTGGGAAGTGTCCACTGTGGTCGGCTATGTAGGTGCAGATTTAAAACAAACTACTCCTGAGTGACACAGACAGAAGCAGTGCATAATAAAGGAGATTTCTTCAAAATTGATATGTTATCCACTTTTGCAATGCCAAGATTATATATATATATTTAACATAACTCCAAACAGATTTACCAGTTTAGACACTCTGTTTGCTCATATTTCATGTAATGTTAATGAAAAATGAAAGCTATTTTCCTTTCTTGTCAAAACAAGTTTTTTAACCCAGATGAATGGTGAGTACGATAATGTAGGTAACGTTTTTATTACTGGCGACACTTACTTGTAGCAACTCTTACTATGTAACTCCAGGACACCAATAGCTATCTGGCAAGAAGCATCTCTTATTAATTAAAACAGCAACACTACTATCACCATCACCAACAAAAACTTTTCAGGAGCGCAGAAGACTTTGGCAACTACAAGTCAATGCTGCAGCTATTAAAACTAGCATGAGTTTTGCAAATCTGTTTGTGCAGTGGTTTGGCCCTGATAGTAAGCACTGCAATGAGGCAACTCTCTTAGAAATGAATTCTTATATTGTAGGAACCTAGCTGTAAATGAGCAGTGCCTGCTGTGCTGTGAGTTGTGTTTGAGGCGGATGGTTGTTCTCAATTGGTTAACTTGAAAATGTATTCACATGCATTTGCAGGAACTTGTTTTCCACTAAAAACGTGTTCATTTACTGGTTTCCCTAAAGACACCATCAGGTAGTGTGAAGATGCAAATTATGTAAGTGGTAGTGGTTACTGGTGTAGACATATGCTGAAAATACTGCTGTAGTGGAAATGCTAACTCATGGCTTGCACCACTGATTGAGCACCTGGTGGGAGGGCAGGGCTGGCACAGGGGAGCTCAGTGCATGCAATGAACCTGAGTGACCAGAAGGGGGTGAAACCAGGATCCACCTCTTCCCAGACCTCATTTAAGGATTGGCAGTGGAGGTAAGGGGGATCTCACTGGGCTTTCCTGCGTACCTGAGACCTTCCAAAAGTAAGCACCTCCTTTCCTTTATTTCTGTGCTTACAGCTGTTGCATTTGAGCAGATCTACACTTGCTGCAGCCTAGGACCTTGCTGCTCTGCCGTCATTGCTGTGCTTTCGATCGTGTTACAATTGCATGGTTTACAAATGAATGTAATGATTTTTTTTAAGTTTGATGTTCCACTAATTATGGGAAATTTTGGTACTTGAGAATTAGTTATGTTAGTAGATTAAAAACTCATATACATTTCAAGCTATTTTTATTTTATTATCAGTGAGGCCTGAATACGATACCTAATGCCTAATAACTTGTTAATCTAGCATTATAACATTCTCAGGACTTTTAACAGAGATCATTTTGGGTGAGAATATGGAGGTTCTATTTAGAGAGCAATAAAACTTGTCTATTTGCAAGCTCTCTACCTTATGGATTCCTGACAAATCTGGAGGATAAAGAAGAGAAGCATAGAAGCATACTGCTAGTGCAGATCTTTAAAATATATTGATGGATATAGCGGCAAATGGGATTAAATACAAGTAAAATAAAAACAGTAAAGGATTTTAAAAAAAGTTAAATAATACAAAATGACAAGGAAAGAGGATGAAGTGTTTCAAGAGTAAGATCAATTTAACTATAAAAAAGCAATGGAAGCTGTTCAGGGAAAGAAGGGTAAAGTTGCAAGGAAAGGTAAAAACAGGAAATAAAGACGTACTAAACTGAGGAAGGAAAAGAAGTCCGAGATTCACAAATAAAGACACCAGTACTTGAATAAAGATGATTATGTGCCACTGTGAATGTGGTGGTGTTTTCAAATGCAATTAGTTTCTTGTGTTTCAAGTAGTATCTCAACTTCTGTCTGAAATGAAATTGGCTTTAAGAAAAGTATCCTTGCATTCTGCTAGAAATCAAATGCTGAGAACATAGTAGGCATCAAAAGGATGGTTAAACTGTGTGTGTTTCCTTCGGTTATTCTGCAAATGGGTAGAATTAAACTGAACCTCTTGGCTGTTATTTCTGTGCTCCTAAAAAGTTCCAGGAGAAGTGTGATGAGAAAGCCAATGTCAGATGTTCCTCATAGATAATAATATGCAGCTCTCTGTAGATATCTAGCGCTGATCAATTGACAGATGTCTGTCCTGATGTATACACTGTCTTTATAATCACTCTTTCCCTTCTGTCAAAAATAGTACTATGAGCATGTGTGCCCAAAATAAATGGGTCACTCAGTACTGATAAAGTGTCTCATTCTGCTGCTTATGAATGAGGGGATACTCTTACTTTTCTCTACAGGTCTAGTAGGTTTTAAATAAAACTGCACTGCACTGTTTTTTGGTAATTTACAGTGCAGTAATCAAATCTCAACAGGTTGTCAGTTGGGCAACAGGTTGTATTTGTAAAACACAGCAATCTAAAGCAATTGTACTTCTGAGTTGTTGAGCAAGTGGCCATGAATGTCAGGGTTCAGCATTTCAGAATGAAGTGACACCGCCTTTATTTTTAACTTAAGGCATATATGTGCCCAATGGAAAAATACTGTGGTAGAAAACGAGGGAAATTTAACCACTGAATGTGACTCAGGGAAGCAGGTGTAGAGGAATCTTTCTGGCCTGGTACAAAAAAAAAGCTGACAGCAGCAGTTGCCGTGAAAGATTAAAGCAGCCAATTACTGAGGTACAGGGAAGGGTGTATTACCAGCTCACTGTACATGGTCAGTGATGTAGCAGTCATAAAGAAATGCAACTGCATGGCTTCTGTGATTGAATTGTTGGGAGAGGAAAACTCAGTTTTCACTCAGCTATTTTGTACGTTTTGTGAAAGAAGAAACAAAATCCATTTTCAGCAATTAATGTCTCTTGGAGGAAGGTACTAAATTTAAGAAAGCAAGAGAGAAATGGGTAGAATGATGGGAAATCATTGCTTGTGGGTTTCATAAGAGCTGTGTCACAGGTGTCATGGTGGGTTGACACTGCAGTACTTTTCTGCTGCTACTTAGGAAGTTAATTCAGAGAAAATTATTTCTAATTATGCAGACAGATACAATTTTAGAGTGGGGCACAGGGATTTAGCCATGTGATACCCATTAATGTTAATGGAACTCATGCAGCTAAACCACTCTTCACTTTTATGAAAAAGGTATCCCAGAGAGTTTACATGAAGACGTAGCTGTCTGTCTCACAGCTAGACTATAAATCACAGCTGCAATGTGTACAAGTAACATAGCAGGAGAAATGAGCTATTTAGGATAGTGACTTTTTTTTTTTTTAAGTTTTGTGAAAAGCTAAATCTTAGGTACTTGAGAACCATCACTTTTCTAATGCTTTTAGTTAATTAGCTATTTGAGCATGTTAATGATTTGGCATAGCTGCATTGCTGTTCCTCACGACAGCAAATGCTGAGGTAAGCTGTCAGGTTGAGCAGCATTCTGCTTGCCTTTCAGCTCTCTGTCTGACGTGACTCCCTAGTTCATGTGATCTACCTCTAATGGTGTTTCTTTCTCTACTGTTGTGAAGTCTGAGAATTTAAACCCCAGCAGCTGATATAGGATAGAGTAAGGTAGATAAAAATAGTTGATAACTGCACTAAAAACATTGTGGGAATGAATTATGGAGCTGCTGGCATATGTGAGTGAGAGGAAAAGGAATTAAATAAGGATGATCAATTTTTGACTTCAGCATCCAGCATCCATCACTAACTCTTACTGCAGAAGACTACAAAACCAATAAGAAAATTCATTTAAATCCAGCAAACTTGAACTGAATAGATATTCAGTAGTTTAAGAACAGAGATACTAAAAATACAAATTTCTGCAAAAGAAAATTTCTTTCCTTGAGAATAGTTCAATGCAGAGAAACAGATGAAATAAGTGCTTTAACATCTCATTTGAGTTCTCCCCATTCATGCGAAGTCTGAATATCCAAAATCGTTATTTTAAAAGCCTTTTTGCATTTTTTCCTCTTTATTACTTTTTTTTTTACTACCACTTTATTACTATTATTTACTTTAACTATTTAAAAATGTATTTAAAATTACGATTACAAAACAGTAGTTTTCTGATTTTTAAGGAACAAAATTTTTCTTCTGAAAAATTTTTCTTCTTCTCTTCTTTTCTTCTTTTCTGATTTTAGGAAGCTGGAGGGAAAAAAATAGAAGGACTTAATAAATAGATGTTGATTAAACCACTAAATAAAGTCTGCAGGTTTTATAACTTGGAGTGAAGCCAGGAATGCAATGGTTGTATTCATCCTTGACTGAGCAAGCTGCATAAGAGGAGGGCACCTGCTGAGAACAGTGGAATATACAGCAGGAGCAGTAATGCAGTGGCACAGCTAATTAGAATTCCTGTAGGCTTTATCAACAGGTCTGCAAAATACAATAATTACAATGTGACTGTGAAAACACGTCACTTTGATGTTTTTGAGATGTGACAAACTAGCTTAAAATTACCCAGCTGAAAATTATCACTTAAAGTCTTTTCAATAGTGATATACATATAATGCATCTGGTACGACTGATTTTTTGCAATTACTGCAATCAAAGCTAACAGTAATTTTACTTTTGGGTAAGCTGTAAAATGCATACATACATTTCTACAGACTGATACTGAAATGAAGTTTGATCGGTAAAAAAAAAAGTCTTTTATCTAGGTGCAGCTAAAGAGTCTGTATTTGTCTGAGAGAGGTATGATCCTGGTAGGAGAGAAAATGGCAGCATGCAGTAGATTTGCATAAAGACTGCCTGATATTTACGTCTGGAAAATGTTCTGGGAAGATTTAGTTAATTGAGTCAGCTATTTTAAAATGAGGCTGGTAGCGGTAGGCAAAGTCTAATAACTGAAGGTTTGAAAACAGGAAATTGATGGTTAAAGCTTGACATTCCACCTGCAAATTATTCTGTTGAAAAGAAAGGCAGAAAAAAATATACACTAGTTGACAGGACGACATGTCAGTGCCTTTATTAAATCTTTGTTGTAGGTACAAATTGAGGTCTGTTTCAAACCTGCAAAGCACTTCTTAAACATTCTGCAAAGTTGTCTTTTTAAATGCTTACGATAGAATAATGCAGTTGAAGTTTTTCTTCTCTGATCATTGTCTGGATAAAATAAGTGTCAGTGGCATCTGTGAGCTCTGTTACATTAGTGTCAGTACTGTGATTGCATGGCTAGTGCTGGAGGATGAAAGAGGAAAGGTGCTGGTGGGGGGGAGCAAGTGTTTGGGACCTGTGTAAGTGAATCTGTGTAATTTTTGCTGGTTTTGTTTTTGCTGGGCTCTTCAGTGCTTTCCCGTCTTTTTAAGCAGTGTGGTGCAAGTTACAGCTTCAGCAGCTTTCCTCATTTTTTCCAGCCACCTTTAAAAAATTAGAGTTATCTGCAGCAGTAACTCAAAAGAAGCTCTTGCAGAGCTTCATTTCTGTGTGAAAAGTAGATACAGCATTGACCTCAGATGCTGTAGTAGTTTTCTGGGTTTTAACAGAATTAACATAAAGGACAGTACAGGGAACTCCATTTAAAAACAACAAAAAAAAGTGTTGTAGCTGAGATTTTTCTTTAAAAACAAACAAACAAACAAACACAAAACCAGCAAGAGGCAGGAGGTTAAAAATATTACCTTGTCTACAGGCTGCTGTGAAAATATATGCATGCAATTGCGTTTACAGATGTGATTGTGGGCATATAAAAAAAAAAAAAAAAAAAAAAAAAAAGAATCTTTGAAATAGTATTACTTGAAACACAGCATATTTTCATCTGATACATGGAAGAACCCTCTGGATTTTTTTTATTACTTCTGCTAGTTCTTGCTGTACTTCAGATCAAGCAGGCCTAATTAGGAAAGATACTAAGAAAAGCTTTCTCTCAGGGCATCTTTTTTTCTTCAACTATTATATCAGTCTTTCAGGAGGCATTATTATGCTATCAACCTAATAACTACCGTATAATAAAGTAGCTGTGCAGCTGGCCGCGTTCAGCTGTGGCAGAGGTGCTGAGTTCTGGAGCTGCACTGCCATCTATTGGAAAAGCAGTGATAAATCTTTCCATATGCAGTAGTGGAGTTCTTTTTCTAATAAAACCCTAGTAAAGTTGTAAATTACTTTGCAGAAAGATATTTCACATTACATGTGTATCTGTTCGGATATGGTGCTCAGGGGCATGATTTAGTGGTGGGTCGTTAGAGTTAGGGTAGTATGGTTTGGTTGCGGTTGAACTTGATGGTCCTGAAGCTTTTTTTCCAACCTGAACAATTCTATGATTCTATGTAGACTATATCTCCAATATAGTTTTAGCTACAGAAGAAATACAAATTTTACCATCGAGAGATAAGTTAATGTGTTCATGGTGATATACCTAAGGAATGACCTTTTTAAGTACTTTTTTTTTCCCTAGGTTAAAGTGTATGTGTGCCATAGAGTGTCTTATATGTGGTCACGAAGTGCAGCAGAATTTATTTTATGTGTGTTTCTCTGTTATTATTTATCCTTTAAAAATGATATTTAGCTAAAATTTGAGGCAAATGTACCTTGAAGTAGGGGTAATTTGCCATCAATACTGAAGCACAAGGTGCCATGTTCTTGGATTATTTTATGTTTCCTCTACAAAAAGAAGAATGAGAAACATTGTATGTCATGGAATCGTGGTCTTCTTGAGGTGGAAGGAGTCCTGGGAGGTGTTACGCTGCTGTCCAGCTCAGAGCAGTGTGAGTGCTTGTATCGAGTTCAAACTTGGTGGCTTTGGACTTTGGTCCTGAGAACCTCCAGCAGTGGGGCAGTCAATGATGTTGCTTAATTATATTCAAAACTGAGGAAAAAAATTTCATCTATCTGGTCATAGTCTGTCTCCACTTCAGGAAAATGAAAAATTGGAAGCTGGCTTGTATTTTATTCTTAAGAAACTTGTGTATTGGCTGTAACTGGATGTTTATACATGATCATGTAACCTCTTTGGCACTTCATAGAAGTGTGACACTTGAAGATCAGCATCCCTCTTTTATGAGGCCACGGTGAATGCGTTCACTAATGTTTGGGAATCAGCGTAGGTGAGCTGTATATGTAGTACAGCTCATTTAATTCTAAGAATAAAATCAGTGCACTTTCTTCAAAACATACCAGTGTATACTTCTTATGTGGTAAAAATGTTATTTAATGATTGCACTTTGTTTTCATTTAGTTTGAAGTATAACATGGACACAGACATACTTAATTACTTTATTTTTTTGTATGTTTAGTGAGGATTTTGCATAGTGTAGTGTCAGAGATAATGCATAGCAGAGGTTGAACCTTCCATAATATTCCGTTACATCTTGTTGCTGTGTGACAGATGGCAGCAGGGAGCAGTTTGGCAAAATGGCGTCTGACATGAAAGTGCACATGAAGGTGTGGAATTGAATTCCTTCATGCAGAAAAAATGGCACGCAGTGAAATTAATCAATCCTTGCTGAAAGTCTGTGGAGAAAGAACAGGGAATGAGAGCACGGTGATGCGGGATGGTGCATTTCAGCAGTGGCAACAGGAAAAATGGTCACCACTGTTGGTACACTTTTTTATGAGGGTCCTATGCAAGCCATTGTTCATCACTGGCGAAAAGCTAATGTTGGTGACTATGTTCAAAAGCAATGGTTTGTAGCTGAGACTTTATCCAGTAGTGTTACTGTGCTCTTTTTATCTCCTGTATTTTCCATGGAAATAAATAAAGGCATTACTTTCAGAGAGACCTGTGCACATTTTGAAGAAAGTCTCTTCTTGAATTACTGTGCTTGGATGATCTCATTGTTGATGCTGTTTGACTGATAAAACTAGGAGTGACTCTAGTTATTAGTTCAGTTTTCTAAAACGAGATTTATTTCATTTCTTATTAAAATGTTAGAGCTTCTGGTGTGCAGGGTGTGTTGTAAATAGAGTTTAAAAATAAGCCTAATAGTACTGCATTTGCAAAAAGTGTATGTTTTCCTTTGAAGTCAAGGAAGTCATTTATCATAATTACTCTTTATGCGTTCTGTGTTCCAGACAAGTTTATTTTTTTTCAGAGAATAGTTTCTTTTCAATATGGGTATAAATTTTCCAGGATCGCTGTACTGTAGTAGTCGCCTTCTTAACGAGAAGTTTCTTACCAGCAATCACTGGAAGGAATGGTTTATGTGTAGATTAACACCCTGGAGGAAATGCATTTTCTGTACGTAACTCCTAACAGAAATGGAGTAAATTTTACTGCTAGATTTCCAAGTCAAAACTGGCAGTACTGCTCAGCTTCACTGTGCTCTGTGCACAATATGCACAGTATATTTTCTGTCTGGATGCTGCAGTAAAGGAAAATTTTTGAAACAATATAGAATATTAAGTCTACTGTCATGTCAAAACACCACGTGGAAAATTATCTACAGTTATATGTACACAATCCAAAGCAAGTCTTTGTGACTTTTTGTGTATGCTGTGGTCTTATGTCATTTTAATGTTGAGGCCTAATGATTTTGTGAGACACTTCACTGAGTTTAAATGAATTTTGGCTAGTTTTGTTCAGCTTAGTTAACATAAATAATATTTTGTGTGTAGGGAAGTATGGCAGAAGTAACTCGTACATCCTCATGTCACAGATGGCAAAACACGAGGGAGCAGTGTTTAACCAGTGGGACTTGGCAGCAGATCTGCTTTTGGAAGGCTTCTGCTTCTGCATCACAAATAGTTTTAGTGAATTATTTTTATGCATAATTCCTTCTACGATAAATTGTCTCTTGTGAGTGCTGGCCATACCTCTATTTTTCAAACCTTCGTGGATAGCCCAGTAGTTTTCCTGTCTTTACAGCTGTATTTAGCTGTGATGTAATGTGTTTGTAGACACAGTATTTTCTAAATGTTCACTTCCATGATTCTGGTTCACTTACAATATGATCTTCATGTTTTGTGCTTAATCATTTGGATTTTTTGATCCTGCAGTTCTTTGAATTGTATCTTTTTTGAAGATGGTGAGTGAAATAGAAGTATGCAAACAGATAGAAATAGTGTTTAGAAAACGTGTACTTGAGCTTGTAAGAAACTCCATTTTGCAGTGAGCAAAGGAAATTAACTATTACCAAGTGCTGCATGTCAATCTTCCATTCTCGGTATCGTACTTCTCAGAGCTTTCTCTGAAAAGATTCAGCCATTACTGGAAAATAAAAATTCTGAGAATATTTATGTAGCTTTGAAATCCTCTGTTTTATTAACATAGAAAACATCAGACCCTGTGTGCATTCCAAAGTATTAAGAGAGGAGTTTTTTTAAAAGTATATTTACAATAACATTCCAAGCATAGAAAGCTTATAAATTACATCAGAAGAGTTGTCCCTGGCAGATATGCAGTTGCTGGCCTGTACTAGAATAAAAATAAACTAAGATATTGGTTCCCAGTTATCAGCGTGAACAGTGCTCTCTCCCTAAAGCATTGTTCCCATCCATTCTGCAATTTAAAGAGTGCAGTACTGCTTCGTTTGTTACACATGTTGCTATAATCAGGTTGCTGAGGTGTTTCCATTCCTTACATTGCTGGTAAAGTCAGTATACACTGATACTCTGAGTAAGCTGTAACTGAAATTTCTGTCCAGAGTTTTCCGTAACTGTGAGGTGGGTTCCCAAAATGTCATACTCAATAGAAAAGAGATGTTACCAGTGTAGCAGCGTTGTGATGTAAAAGATACTGCTTTAGAGGATTTTCATGATGGCATTATATATATAATTATAATTATATATTTATATATATATATATATATATTATATATACATATATATAATTATATATGGTAATTATAACCAACGTTAGTAACTTATATAAATAGGAAATTATTGATGTTAGGCTAATGCAATAAACTTTCACTGATAGCTCCTGAATAATGGAGCTAGACGTGCTAGTGCTGTGCACCATAGGAAATATTTCTCCCAAACAGTATTTCCTCAAAAAAAATAAAAAAAAATAAAAAAAATAAAAAAAAATTCCAAAAAAAAAAGAATTTGCAAAAAGGAAGGTGGCTATGATTTTTTAAGGCTTTAAGTCCATAATAGGAGTCATACCGGATATGTAGATTATACTGTTAGAGAACGCTAACAGGACAAAAGGCACAAAATCACTTTAAATCCTTCACTTCTTAATTTTTGTCATTCAGTGTAAGGAAGGTCACATTCTTAATAATTCTTCTGATTTATCTATTAATCAAACAGCATATTTCTAACTAATGGGTGGAATGAAGAAATATTTGAAGCAAAAATGTTCTGTGTAATGACAGTTCTTACACAGAATTTAATATACATACATCCCACAGACAGCTTTTCAGTTGCAGTCAAAGCAGCTCTACAACATAAAAATAAATAAGAAGTGCTGTTCATCACCTGGTGTTTTCATGGGAAGAGGTGATCATGATCTACTGAAATACTGCAATCTCTTTGGTAGGATTTCTTTCCTTCAAAACTTTGAGCAAGAGGAGGAAATGTCAGTGGCCTTGCAGTTCCAGAATGAAGCAGTGATTACAGCTTTAAATACTGAGTTTTACTGCTTTTATTCAGACCTTTTATGGACTCAGATCTAGTTGAATAGTTACACATAAATAAATCCAGCCTCTCTGACATGCTTGTGAGAACATTTCCCACACGCTCCTTTTTATATCATTAATATAGACTGTTGATATGATAATGATAGCAGGTATGTATAGTGATCAATCTTTGTCCCTTGTAGGTAGGTGAAGGTGATACCCCATTTGTTACCATAATACTTCTCACCTAGAAAGGATGAGTCAACGTGTAGGATTAAATTCCCTCATAATGCATTAAATTATTGCTACATCAGGTGTCACAGTATGGGGCAGACTTGACACTATCCATGTTTTTTATCTTTATTTTCTTTTAGGTTGTTAGTTTTATTCACTATATGTAATAGGTTTTTAAAAATTCTATTATGTGTGCTTACATATAATCTGAAATAATAGTTTCTGATAACATGAAAATGTTGTAAAATTCAGTTTTAAAGATAGTTCATTCTCTCCTAATGCCATGCCCTTCCCAGCCCTGCCATTTACATTTCGGAAAGTATGCAGGTATTTTCCTCTGAAGGCAGAAAATTCGGAGCTAGTGTGCTTAAGAATGCAAGATTGCAGTGAATTGCAATTCTGAGTCCCTAGTTTATAATTAAGTACCTGTTTGAAAAGAGATGTATGCATGCCTATGTTGGCTGAAATGCTACTTGACTTGATGATGTTATATATATATTTTTTTAGTGAATTTTTCTTCATTTCTGAATTTCTGATTCATTTCAGTACTGTTCATCTCCTTCGTTCTACGAATGAAAAATAAAGCTGTCTAGTAATGTGAAATTATGATGCTGCTTATTACTGTCCCTCCTTTTGAAGAACAAGGAAGTTTAAATTGGCTTTATAATATCTTGAATTGTCAAAATTGTATTTGATTCTGTGGTAAAAATACTCTGCATGCTTTTGAGGGGGAATAATGTTAATTTTCATGTTGGAATCATATTCTTTGTATTGGCATTAGAAAAATGTGCAAAATCTGTGAGGAGAACTATGTGCAGAGTTCTTATAGATTTTTTTGGACATAAATTGATTTTCTGGTGAAGTTTGGATACATGAAAATGTAGTAATTTGTTAGACAGGACTTTCTTGAAGTAGAGTTCATGATGGTGAATGAGATACAAAGATTTATAGTTTTTTGTCATTTTGTGTGATATCCAGATGTCATTTTAGGAATGAAGTTCAGAATCCAGAAAGTGTGTTCCCCTGCATCTTTATCCTAATAAAGTGTTTGATATGGACATGTGGAAACAGTGGTAAAAGAAAATTTCAAATATTCCTGAAACAATGCAGGTTGTAGTAAAATAAGTAAATTTATTGTGTACCTTGCCTAGCTGTTCCTCTTCTTTTTGTGGAGTCAAAACATCAGTATGAGAATAAATGAATGGACACAGCATGCGGAAAAGGAATTCTATGCTACTGTACTGAAAGATGGAGTCTTTATTTTATGCTCATTGGCAATAAATACAGAAAATAGAAATGACAAAAATAGTTGATGTACTTAAATTCATACCCTAAGCAAAGCATAGTTTAAAAACAAACCAAAAAACATCCCGTGACGATTCTAAAACTGAAAATACAGCAGTTGATTGTTGCCTTCTAATTATTATAATATCAAGCTCACTTTGTTTTGGCATTTAAAAATGCCACTGGGTTAAATTTGTCAAGTAGATTCACAACTCAGGTGTGAGGGAGAAATTAAATTAAGTTGTTGGGATAAATGACTTTTTTGGCTTAGCAGCCAAGCTTGAATATATGGGGTGGCATTTTCATTTCATTTTAGAAATAATCCTTTGGTTGCTTTTGGTTATTTTTTCCATATGTGTGTGTATATAAATATAATATTTAGAGCAAAATATTTGCCTGTGATATAAAATAAGAATCAAGCTTGATTCTTAGTATCATTAGAAATGTTAGGCTTTTGATGTTGTATGTTGAAAGAGTTCTCTTTGGTATTTAATTAAGCCTTCTAATGTGCTTTGTTACATGATTAATGCTGATGTCATTGATGAATATAAAGACTGTTTCTGTCCTCTTATCTCACAGCAATTGAGTTGTGCGTAACTTGTCTTGAGTTGTGTGTGCTCCACCTTGTATTGTAAAATAGATCAAGGGAAGTTTCCATTAATCTGGTTCTTGTAGCTGTGGTTCACTTGTTAGTGTGAATGGCCATCAGTGGAGATGATGCATTAAAAAGAACGATGACAAAGAAAACTTAATTTGCCTCATAGACTGGTTGCAAACTGTGTTTGGAATGGTGAAAAGATCAGTTCTATAATTACAAGTTTAACACTGAAAAATTCATCACATATGTAATTACAGTTTAAATGGCAATCATAGAATCTTTTGAGTTGTAAGAGACCTTTTAAAGGTCATCTAGTCCAATTCCCCGACAGTGAACATCTACAACTTGGTCAGGTTGCTCAGAGCCTGGTCCAGCCTGACCAGCAGTCAGGTGTCCCTGACCCTTCTCTCAGTCTGTCTTTATAGAGAATGTGTTCCATCCATTTATTCATTTTTGTAGCCCTCCTCTGGATGCACTCCAACAGGTCCACATATTTTCTGTACTGAGGACTTCACATCTGGACGCAGTACTCCTGCTCAGGTTCCGCCAGCAGAGCTGATCACGATTCTATTGATGCAGCCCAGGGTAGAGTTGGCTTTCTGGGCTGCAAGGGCAAATTGCTGGCTCATGTCCAGCTTAACATCCACCAAGTGCCCCTAAGTCTATTTCAGCAAGGCTATATATATACAAGATCCTACTACTTTATTTGTTATTTCCTGTCTGTTCACAGTTAACGAACAGGTAGGTCTTAGCCTTGTTTATTAGGAAAATACCATTCTGTTTGGATGCTGCCATAATTGAAAAGTAACTCATTTTGTGTGTGAATTGAGATTTCTTCATGGCTTAGAGCTGAATAACACAAGCTGTGACTGTTCAATGCAGAAATGATTTTCAAAGCATTGTTTGCTTGCTACTTAGTTACAGAAGGATATTAAGTCTATAGGCTTAATTTTAGTTACCAACTTTAAAGCTTCCTACAAACAGAAATGTCTACTTTACCATTGACCACTGTATTTAATAAATTAAATTGCTCATACACCATATAAGCTGTACATTTAAAACTCCAAATACAATTTCATTGTTTTATAGTAAGCAATATCTAATTAGATAAGTTTCAGCATAGTATATTTTTATTTTCAATATATTTATATAGTATATATTCATATTTTCAATTAAGAAAATGCATATTTATCTGAAAATCTATCTTTCCAGCTTCTATTACCTGAAATAGTCTTAGCTGCATCTGCTGACTTCTTTTGTCTCCCAAGGCATTAGTAAGATCTGGAGAGAAATAACATGGGCAGAAATAAAATATTCTATTCATATGGTATTGTATTGCCAAATTTCAGAAAATAATTGAAAGTTAATCAACTGAAAACACGGTTAATTTCAAAGGCAGATATTATGAGCTTGAGTTGTTGCTTTCTAGAATGACCATCATGTTCCTCTATTCCTATAATCCAGTGTGCTTTTGTTTGTCTGAAGAATGATAATTGGTTGTGCTTCTTTGAAATTTTAGGGTTGAATTAAATGTATTTGATCTGGCAGGTGCACCTGGACTTGGAGTTGGTAGGTTACAAATTTTTCAGCGCTGTGACATGGGAGGTCAGTGCTGTGAGAAAAGAGGATGACATCTTCACTATTTATTTCTTTTCATGCTGCTACTGTCTTTCTATCTTCTTTTTGTTTATCTCTTCCCCAGCTGCTTTGTAAACAAAATCCAGTAAAACAGGAGGTAATTCAGGTCAGGCTTCTCTCTGTTGCTTTCTTATGTTTTGTGATCAAACGCATAAAATTGAAGTGAATGCAGCACGTGAATCCTGTCTGTTGTTTTCATTGTGACTCTGTAGGAGGCTAACTGCTTTTGGATTTGGCTTGCTTTTGTCAGGAGGAAATTCATATTGTTTATGTAACACTCAGTAACAGGTATTTTTTCCTACTACGTTTTGTTCTAGTGCTTAGACTAGTATTTTGTCATTCTGGGGAGAAAATGTATGTCATTAGTGTCAAGGTGCAATGTGGAATGACTTTGTACACAAGTCAATGATCTGTCTACAGATGGAAAACATTTAAGATATCATAAGCACATAAGTTTGAGATCTTATCAGGGCTAACTTGTTGCTTTTAAAGTAGTATTTGTGTAGGCTTAGGAGAGCTGCAAATACTTCAGTGGTGTGTAATAAAATACAGTATTCAGGAGAGATGGCATCCTTCGTAATAGGGGACATGGCATGGTATCTGATAATTATATTTACCTTTTCAATCATTTTGGTATTGGAATGGTGGCTGGTTCCTTAGAGATGATAAAGGGAACTGCAGTGTTTAATAGATCATTGTAAAGATTCAGTTTGATGTGGAGGTGTGCTTGCATTTGATGTGTAACCAAGGGTTGATCAAGTGGCTGGACAATCTTTGCACTCTTTTCCTGAACTACCGATTTGTTATACTATTGTGATGCAGATACCCAAGTTATTGAAGAATTATTCCATAATTTCTTGTGAATACAGAAGCTTTTGACTTCCTCACGAAGCTCTGAAAGAGGAGAGTTACAGTTTGAGGGTACACAGTGTATGGCATAGAAAATCGTCAGAATCACAAGTAAGAGAAGAAAGGGGTGTCATAAAATATATCTAGTCATTATCTTGATAATGAATCAGCATGCAAATTGTAGTAATTGAAGGTAGAATGCTTTCACTCCAAATATTTAATGTTTGTGAAATCTCCAAGGAGACGTCCTGAACTGAAATAAAGGAATTACTACAAGACTTTAATTTTGATGTATGAATGTTTTATGCAGACTGTGCACAGTATGCTAGCTGGCTGCTGTTCACTGGAGTTGAAAAGTCTATAAAAATCAAGGTTCCTGAACTCAGTGTGAGACCAGCAGGAGTGCTCAAGAAGGAATAAGAAAATGAATCTTGAATCCACTGGCAAAGCCCATATTAATCCCTTGTTTCTGCAGAAGTGAATGTGTTTCTACTTCCAAGAAAGCTCTTGAAATAATGTAATTTCTGGGCTGGGTAGCAAGTTCGCAGGATAACAATCTGTTAAATAAAAATCTGATTCAAATCTAAAATTAGGTGAAAATTATTCATCTTAATTGACTGTCTACCTTTGAACTAAAACACCAAGCCAGTTTTTATATACTTTTCTGACAGTTCTTATTACTGATTACAATTAGGTTGACCAGTTGTAGTGCTCGTTATATGCAGAGTTGAAATCTTTTGTAACCGAATAATTTCGGATGCTGAGGTGCTTTCTGCACTTTAGGTCACCAACTTACCATTTTTCAATTGAGGTTGCTCATCTTAATTACACTTTGCAAATCTCTCTCTTCAGGCTTTGTTTGCAGGGGGCAAGGAATTCCAGATGATTGATCCTTATTCGGCTTCGATATTTAACTCTTCACCAACATGATGCTTACTTAGATAGGAATTTACTTCCTCTAAGCAGTTAAATTGCTTTTTTTTTTTTTTTTAAGAATATCAGGATCTTGAAATTTTTTTATTGATTTAACAGATAATTTTAATAGATTTTTTAATAGTACAGACAATGTACTGTTACATAAATGTTATACGATTTTTAGGTGGCTGTTCCAAGAGAAGTAATTTTCTTTCTTTTAAAAAGTGCACAATAGTTTGTGCAAAGAAGGGCACAAACCTTTCTAGTGACATGTTATTATGTTCAGTGTGAACTGTTTTAACAAAATGTTTTTATGTTGTCTAGGCTCTAATAGTAGGAAGTATTAGAACAGCATTGGAGTTGATGTGATTTCAGAGTGTTGCTTAACAGGGAAGAAATGCCTGCAGTCAATGAATAGCTGTATGTGGGATCAGTCTGTGAACTTGCATTAAGTAATAGTTATTCCATAATACTGTTTATTAAACAGCTCCTTATTTTTTTTTTCCTGTAATTTCATGGCACACCTTGTATGCACTACACTGTACCTGTGATAAATCTACTTTGTGATTCAAGATCTTCTCCTTGCAAAGTGGAAAAAAAAAAAAAAAAAAAAACAAAACAACCATACTTCGAAAAGTTTTTTATTTTGTGCCATAAAGCATTTTAAGAGCATTAGAACACATTACTAGTTTTGATTTATAAAGCTCTAAAATACTTATGGATTTTTTGTCATAAAGCTTTAAATGGCTTAGGATTTTTTAAGACTGCTGGATTACGTGACACCCAATTGAGAGAGCTGGGAAATTAAACTCTAGACTTACATGAGTTAAAAAAAAAAAAAAAAAAAAAAGTCTGCAAAGTTATTTATGATGTTATGGTTTAACTTGGTCCAGATGAGAGATGATGAAAGAGGTAACAGTGGCTCCTCCTGAAGGACCGATTTTGTGTTAGCAGGCCTCCGCTGTCCCCTCTGACACATCTTGGTAGTCAAGGCAAAGAGGCCTTCCTTCACGAATCTATATTACTCCCTGCTGTGCTGTGCGAAGAAAGGCACATAGGAACCTTTTCAGCATGCCCCTTAAGCTTGTTTCTCCTGTCTGACCTGCAAGGCTGGAACTGAACCCCACCTGCAGCCTGTAGAGAGTGCTGTCACAGGGAGAGGCTGCCCAAGGCTGCCAGCAGAAGTGGAGCGCTAGGTGAGGGCTTGTGCCCATGTGGGGGCCTGCCTGGGTCTGTCTAATTAACTTCAGGCTGAGACAAGTCCAGTGATGAGTCAGCAAATAGTGAAATCTAAAGAAGGCTGAAGGTGAGAAGGGAGAGAAGAAACTTTAAGATACTAATGTTCCTCGTTGGTTATTGTTATTGCTAGTATATTATCGCTATTATTTTCCACCCCTAAAATACATGCAGGTCAGGTTTAAAACTGTGACTAGCTACTAATATTTTTACAGAATTGATAAATAAAGGCAAGCACAGCAGTCCCTGGGAATATTCTCTGGAGCATGTTATTTCAGATTTATTTTCTTAAGGGTTGCTTTAAACACAGTTGCATTTGTTGGAAAATATTCATGGAACGTTTTGATCAATTCTGACTCCAGCACCGCTACTCTGAGCCAGTTTTTGGCATTCAGGGTGAGCTTTCTGCCAATGCGATAAATCTAGATAGAAAGTACATGTTAAAATCTACTTCAGGAAAGAATTAACATTTATTAGCCAGCTATACCAATTGCCAAAGAACCGCCAACGATGGAATGAAGGGTTACAGAGTGGGTCACAAAAGCATACTTTATTGTTACTGACTTGGTGGAATTACAAGTTAGCTTTGTTGCATGTGGGGAATATAAATGGAGACAAGTTAGAGTGTTGTTTGGTGTTTTTTTGGTGTTTTTTTTTTTTTTTTTTTTTTTTTTAAATGGAACTTGTTATTTACATATCCCAGCTAGCAGCAAGGTTGCAATGCAAATCATGGGCTGATAGCATTATCACAAAACAAATGGACATCATGGATCTTGAACATGTGTGGTAGGTCTACAAAAGAGACGAAATAGATTAACAAACTGTTCCTGTTTTGTTTTCCTTGTCTCTTTTCTATACCTACTGTCATGGGGATTGGGGCACATGGACAAAAAAGTGTTTTACAAACTAGATAGCTTTGGTACTTCCTAAACAATTGGGATTGAAATCTTTTTCTTCACGTATTTATGGTCAAGGGATGTCCGGTAAAGCTTTCAGAATTGGTTGTGTTACCTCTAAAATTTCCTACTTTCTAAATTATACTGAAGAATGCAAATGTGTTTTATTAACATTATTGTAGAAACTATGGGATGGAATTATTCTGGAGTAAAGCCAGAAGTAGATTGAAAGGAGTCATTACCTTGAATGTAGCTGAAGTATGGCTAAAAACCAGGTAGGAATCAGAACTTTTACTGCTGAGTTTCTTGGAGTATAACTGTATCCACTGAGAATATTTTGCTACCTAGAATATAATTGCAGTTTTCCTCTCAAGATCCTGGTGCTCTATCTAGATTAAAAACAGCACTTCAATAAACATTCCATAGTGATAACAAACACTTCTTGATTTCTACTTGGAGAAGCTTGTTGATGTTTTTTCTTTTTGTCATCACTGTTAACTTAATGCCAATTGTGATTGTAATTATGGCTGCAGTCCCGAAGTAATTCATTCTTTGTGAGTGTTTTTATTAAAACGTTGCTTTTGCTTTGACAGTGTGCACAAATTGTGCTCAGGATTACACAGATGTGAAAGCCTAAAAATAATTTAGAAAGCTTTAATTAGAATATTCTTAGAGTTGCATTTAAAAACAAAACAAAAACCACTTCCTATTTTGCCCTTAACTTGTCTAAGCTAAGTATGTTTCACTGCACTGTGAAATGAGGAGTTAAAAGTAACTTCGGTAGTTTAATGTTGGGAAGTGAAGTTGCACTATTTGACAATTAACTTCATAATTCTGCTGTAAGAATCAGTAAAAAGGCTTCGGTTAATGAGGGTTGTTTCCTCTTAAACGAAGATATTTTCAAAGGTGAACATGACTACAGCTAGGAAGGTGTTACTAGAAACTGTTCAGAATTAAACTTTTATACTTTCCAATACAAATTATCATATATTTCCAAGTAAAAAGGCTTTCTTCTGAGATGGAGTTCCCTTCAAGTCAGTGCAACTTAGAGGGGATAAGAACCTTCTGTTTTGGGATAGCTTAAGGCACTTAGGAGATGATTTGAAGTTCTTGTTTTCACAATGAAATCAATTCAAAATTGAAGACTGTTGTTTGTGTGCAGAGTTGGATCTTCAGTTACAAACAGAAAGGAATCATAAGGGACCATGCCTAAATCAAGTAAATAAACTGAGATGAGCATGTGTGAGGCTATTCAAGGAAGGAAAGAATGTTAATGGGCGTTATCATGTCGAGTTCTGCTCTGACAGTGGCCTTCCCCCCACTTTTAGAACGTGATCTTCCAGTATGCCCTTCAGTGATTGACTTCGTAAACATGCTGCTGCTGTTTGTGACTGCTAAAACGAAAAACACGCGGCGGGAGAACAGGCAGCCAATTCGCCTTTAGGTGGAGCTGTTTCTCCTTGGATGATTTAAAGTACTTCGTGCGCCTAACATGAAGTGAGAATGGACTGATTTGTGCTGTAATTCAGGAACAGGTTTTAAGAAATAATTCATGGTTATCACTGCCAAAGAAAGTAAGGTGTTGCCTTATCTCTTAAGTGAACTAAACACTGATAAGGAAAAGCATGTATGTAATAATATTTTGGAAAATATGCTAGTATATTTTGTATAACTCAAGTTAGGGGTAATTTATCGTGTGAAAAGAATGTGAACATTTCATGAAAGATAATGTTACACAGTTGAGCTTCTTAGTATTATTTTCTGTGGAGACAAATAGTTTATTACTGAGTTAGGTGTGACTGAGATTGTTCCAGAGAGCTTCTTTGCTTAGTACTGCGTACTGCACCAACTCTGGCCAGTGCAGGTGCAGTAGGGTCTGTTCTGTCACGCCTAGGATACAGCAAAAAATAGATTAGGCAAGTGAAGTATGTACCAGAATGCCCAAAGCTCTAACTGCAGGTTTGTTGGTTAGCCTCAAGGCTAGCATTTATTTAGATTATGTTGAAATAATGCCAAATTTATGAAATGATTGATAATATATTAAATAAACTTGAAATTACAGGGGGGTAGGAAAATTTGGATTATGGAATGAAAGGGAACCTTGCTTGAATTACTTACACTAAGATTATATCAGAAGTGAACTTGGTGACCAAACTCAGCCTTCAGTCTCAGTTTGCCTTTACGAAGGAGTTCCCACACAAGACAGCATTACACTTAAGTTGCCGTCATCAGATTCTCTCTTCTAGATTTCTTCCCTTTACACTGGGTATTTTTACCAATGATTTTGCCCTTTGAAAAGTTTTTCAATCTAGACAGGCTCAGTGTCTCATCCTGAAATGTGATCTTCTCTTAGGAAAGCACTAGGCTGGCTGTTCCTACTGAAAATAAGGATTACTTCATTTCTTCAGCTACAAATTACTTTAACTCCTGGCAGCATTTTGTTCAACACAAGTTAGTGTTTCATTTGTTCTCTGTTTATTCAGATGAAAGAATGTGAAAGAACTTAGTGAAAACTGTTAATAATCTTAACAAAACCAAATGTAGGTCACTAAGGGCTCTTTTTTTGAGGTAAGTCACAAGCACAATTAACAAATCTGAGGTGAAAGATTCCCAGACGCTTTTTGCTACACATATCGCAGTGCCTGTATCTTTAAATGTCTCAGCTCAGCAGCACGCAGAAGGAAGGAATACCTGTAAACAGGCTTGACTGTTCTTATAAGGAAAAAATAAAAAATAAAATAAAATGAACAACCTTTATTTATAGCTTTGACTCTTTGGGCTGGCTGACACATGGTTGTTCAGTGCAGCAGGCACTAAATGTGTTCATTAGCCCTTTTAAGCTTGCTTGGAAACTTTAGCTGTGGGCAAACAGCCTGGCTGGATATATTGTATTTCTCTGCTGGTGAAACCAACTGCAGTTTTATGTTGGCAGGGAAGTGTTTGTAAGTTGATCAGAACCAAAAATGAGTGAGTTGATGCTGTGTGACTTCAGAGTAGAAGGCACACTGTAAGAGTTGTGTCCTAGGGATGCGGACAGCTGCTCGAATGCAAATTCCCTGACACTGCTGGGAGGAGCAGAACAGATGCAGGCAGTGCCACACTACAGTGTTTGAAAGGAGCTGGAGAACTGTTTTGGTTTTTCCAAAGGGAAATGCACCCCATACCCTCCATTTCTCTGCCAAACTGTTTTTAATCAGCAAAGATAGACCATTTGGGTAAAGGATTATAGAAGAGCTGAGGATGAGGGGCTGTGTGAGTGGTTCCATTTGGTTATGTGGAAGGAGGAGTTGGGGCTGACTGACTGCAGTTACATGAATGCTGAACTAACGTCTCCCCTTCCTCTCTTCACTGGATTGAAACTGTGGGAGCGGAAATTGGATTGAATGGGTATAGGAACCACGCTAGAGGCAGGTGCTGGCTGCTGTTTCATTAAAACCCTATAAGCACCGACACTTGATGAGTTCATCCATTAGTGACACTGCGACTGTGACATACAGCCACAGCATTTCAACTGCGGAACTGATATAGTTTTATGTCCAAATATATGCACGCCCTTTAATAGTCCAAAAGCAACCCTGACCACAATTTCCAAAGCTCAGCTTCTAGCAATGGCTCTGTAATATGTTTTCTAGTTTCTGAACTTTGGCTGTCTGTTCCAGCAGGCACTTGGTGAAGTGCTGCCCAGTCTTGCCTTTTAAATTCAGCTGCCCTACCAGAAACAAATAGTCTTCAAAGGATTGGCTGCATGGTTGGCTGATGACTTTTTGAAGGTGCCAGGGCTGGGTAACTTGCCACACTTCCTTTCCAGGCTCAGACTGAACTGAATCACACATACAAAAATAAACATCTCTTGACATTTTCCTTTATGGCACATTATAGCAATTTAATATCAGACAAATAGTCTCATCTACAATGTATGTCCATGCAGGGTGTAGGAAAAGAAAAATCTTTATATTTGGTCAGACTTGTTACAGTGGTTGAAAGTGTTTGATTTGTGTAATTTACTTTTTACTCTTGTTGCCCTCTTAAACTGTCTTGCCTGTTATTATCAAAATCATGTAAGAAAAAAAAACAAAGAATATTGTCCAAAGCCAAGAGTGTGGAGGAGTTTTATCACACTGATCTAAAACTCTTCAATGCTCTTTGGAAGACTTACATGTGGGAAGTATTTTTAGCACCTTAAGGCAGCCTGAACCACAATTCACTGAACTAAATCTAGCATATGCTGATACATAATTGTTGTTACATATACTTTTCTGTATGTTGCAGCCAGCTCCTGTCTTTTCTGTCTGCTCCTGTCTTTTCTGGAGACCTCCTACAACGTAATCAAAACATTCTTTCCGAATTTTGTAAGATCTCTGCAGGTTGAGATGAAGCTTTATTAGTTTCATTAGACTTTCATTACAGAAAATAATCAGAATCGCATTAACAACTCCTCTTGTTATGTATAAATCTTGCATCATAGCTGTTTGTTTCTTAGTGGCGAATTTCTTAAAGTTATACAAATGCAAGAGGTAAAGGAACATATGCCGTGCAAAGGCCTGCCAGGCTCCTATTTATTTCCAGACAATCCTGAAATTCTTCCTCACCTTTACTCGTCTTTCCTGAATGAAGTAATTGAATAGTAGTTGCACCTGATGTCTGGCAGCCTCCTGTGTGGTACCCAATGACTGCTGGGAGCGTGATGTAACGCAAAGTACTGGTGCCCAGACTTTGAGTAATAGGCAGAAATATAGACAATGACTCTTGAAATTTCTGTTTGAATATACTGTAAAGATAACATCCAAGAAATTATCTGGGAAAATCATATTAGCAAGTTACTTCTGTTTTTATGTTCCTGCACGGTTATTGTAATTGTAGAAATGATAAGGTGGCAAGATGACTTCTAACTTTCTAAAACAGAACATTACCTAATCTTACCAGCAGTGCTGGTGTTGGAATCAAAACCTACCAAATAAAACACCCCAAAGATATGTTTGAAAGTATGCCTGTATTTCTAATTAGTTAATATAGACTTGCTTTTGCTATTTAAGGAGCAGTAAGAGGAGATCTATTCTTTGTGCTTGAGTTCATAAGGGAAGGGATTTCATATCTGTTTGGAGATGGAAGGGATTGTTTTTATGTGAGATTTTTGTCTGTAAACAGTTGTTACTATCTGTTTTCTATCCAACTGACTGTATGTTAGATGTTAATGTGCATATGTTGCTTCTGACTTTGCCTTGCTGATATTCTATTACTGAGCAGCTCATATTCTCCGTTCTGTCACTTGAATATGTCTTTTGGCTTTCTCCAATCAAGAAACTATTTACTCTGTTTTAATACTGCTGTGGTAGAAACCTATTTCAAAAATGATATGTATTTCTATTTGTAAAAATGAAATGATTGGCTGTTGGCTTATGAGATTTCATTACTAAGTTTTCTGGAATGTTTTTCATTAACAAACCTTTTTCTCTGAATGTCACTCAAACCTGCTGCATGTATTGTCCAGGGATCAGCCAGTTTTATTGCAGAAGACAGCTAGATGCTCTTTGCCTAACATATGATCTGTCACTTGTTCTGCATCTTTTGTGCATGGATGGAACAGTTGGGGGTTTTCGTTAGTACTGAATAGGATGCTGCATGGTTTCTAAGCCTCCTGTTCAGAGGATACAGCTGAAAGATGATCTGCTTATATTATAGTTATCTCTCAGGAATTGTACTTTTTCTTTATTTCTCTTAATTTCTTTTCCAGAGTTGCTTACCTGTATGTTATGAATCTCACTTTTATTCATACATTGATAATTTAATCCTTCCATGATTCGGATACTGATCTACCTAAATATTTCTTCTATGGTCATGAAAAGCCCTGACTGACTGTAGCATGTTCAGCTCTTGGTATATTTTTGAGGTCTCTGATTGCTTTAGACAACACATCCTCTATTTCATGATGACATCTGTCTTACAGCTGTGGCATAGGGTGGGTGTGGAGAACACTTTAATAATATCAACTTCAGCTCAGAAGCTAAATTACATCAAATTAAATAGAAAGAGGAAAAACAACGTTATGAATCAGTGTGATTACTTTTTTAATGATGTAAATGGCTGGATACTTGTCTTCACTTCTTATTTTAATATTTTTACTTTATTTATGTTTCTCTTCTGTCCTCGTACCTTCTGCTGTCCAATTAATTTTTTTAGTAACAAATATTCAGGAAGTTTGAAAGTTAGGTGAATGAATCTACTGTGATACATTGCTTTGGAACTTGATTGTACTGATTTCTGCTTTCTTGAGGAAAAGAGATTAAGTAAGCAACAGGGTGGGGAGGAAGGGAGGAGAATCACACCCCAAATAAGGAATGAGTTTCTTCTTTAGAGAAGTTATATGAAGAATGCCCTTTTTTACCTTACCTTTTACCACACCAGCACTAGTCTTCTAAGTTCTTAAGGACAGGAAGAGGAAGGGGAAAGTGATGGCTGAACTTTTCTTCCCTGCTCATGTGTGCCCACTCCATATCTGTGTTCTTCTCTGTTGCACCCCCATTGTGGTATGTTCCTAACAGGAAGGAATAAGCTTTTTTGTTGTACTTAATTCTGCTTTTACTATTGGCTCTCTGTGGAAATAGCAATGCTTTCATCCCCAGGTTGCACAGAAGCCCCAGAAGGGTGTGTGGGAGAACTTCATAATTACTCTTGTTGTTTAAGTTTCAGTCATGTAAAAACTGAATGTTCACATCAGAGTATGAAAGAACAACCATTAATGAGATACTGGGAGTTTGGTAATAAAAAGATGAATCCCACACAATCTTCCAATAGCAAAGAAGCCACAGAGACAATCTCTCTCCTGGCATGCATAGAACCTGTTACTCTGGCATTTTTGCTGCTCTTATCCATATAAACACAATTGTACTTCCATATGCCCTTCTGTTATAACCAACAAATTCAGGTATTCTGGGATTAATTTTTCTGCAGGGTATTGCAAGGGGAAGTCAAACATGTTAAGAAAAGAAATCAAGATAGTACAGAAGTCCTCAGACTAAAGGAATCCTGTTTTCCTTTTTCTATTTCATGGAAGATTAAGGTACATCCTAAAATGCTGCATGACAGTGATTTCATACCTTATTTGCTCAGTAC
This sequence comes from Lagopus leucura, assembly GCF_019238085.1. Classification (NCBI taxonomy): domain Eukaryota; kingdom Metazoa; phylum Chordata; class Aves; order Galliformes; family Phasianidae; genus Lagopus; species Lagopus leucura. The sequence goes on from NW_024962270.1 coordinate 4,188,937, forward strand.
TTCTGAAAGCATGGTTAAATGGAATCTAAAAAATAAGTTAGAATGTCAGCACTAAATTGGTATCTTGTTCACCAATCAGTTGTATTGATCACCCAATTTGTTAATGTATGCTCTAGCTGTGAAACAGAAATGATATTAATTACTGGGAAGTAAAGAAACTGGTCTATGTAACACAAACATCTTTTTGGTGGATGTTGATGATCAGCAAAAGTAGGCTCTGAGTCATATCATTTTGGGAAGAAAAATGGTGGAAGTGCTCTTGAAGCCTGAGCTAATCCTGAGATCTGTTATAAGTACAGCTCGGCTATAATTAAAGCAAAAAGAAAGTGTCTTTTTTTTCTCAGAAAATTTATAAGACTACTTCATGATAGTCTAAAAATCTGCAATATTTTAAAAGCATTCATTTACATTATTGTTATTATACAAAAAGTCTTGTTTTTTTCTGAACTGTTATCCTTTTTTATCTAATGAACAATTATATAGCAGCTTAAAATAATTTTGGTAAGAAATCAAATTAAAACTTGGAAAGGGAGTATGTTATTTTAGCAGACAGAAAAGTGCACTTCTTATTATTGCCTGATAGATTCAATGTATGTGAATGGTCAGTGCTTGTCCTTGAGCCGCCCTGTTCTAAGCCTTGCAGATTTCTCTGTAATTCTGTAATCCTTCAAGATATGGGACTTGTTTTTTGTATTACAGATTTTGAGTGACCCACAGACGTTATGCCTCTTAAACTGCTAGTGATTATAGTGTTCTGGTATTTTATATATTGAAAACTATTAGACCTTAATAGGAAACTATTGTAATAGTTAATAAACCGATCGAGTTTGATTATCAGTAATATATTAATATTCAATTAACACAGCAAACATTTTATTAAAATCCAGGGAAATAATTTTGGAGACGTTTGTTGTTCTTCCTAATTTTTCAACTATCCTTGTATGAGCTCAGTTTTTATATTTAGATCCTGCCGCTTTGAAGTAAGTCACTGGAGTATTACATAGGTTAATTAAAATAAAGACGAGAAAATGATTTTTTGTCCTGAAGTTGTACTTTAGATATAAGTACAACGTAAACCATAAGTGGAATGTAATTAATTTCTCCCAAGTTAGAAGATGCATCTTGTTTTCTGACAGATTCATACAGAAAGAATGTGTCACAGTATGTCAGCAAGCATTGCATTTCTCTTTCATTTTGATACTGGCTCACATGATGGAGTGACAGTGTCATGGCTTTGGAGCCTTTGGATGAGATTTGGAATGGACTCGTTTGCTTCCTGAAGCGGTGGTCAAGCAGAATCCCACATGGCTCACCACAGCATCCCCATGGCCAGAGCTGCTGTGCTTCTTGTTGGGCTGCCGGTTTGGGAAACTGCTGGTGCTGAGTGGAGAGGCCTAACATTGCAAATGTTTCCCAATGAATTTTAAAAGGATTCTGGCACAGTAGTAAAATCTGTCAGACGCTGTGTCAGAGGAGGCTTTATCATTTACCCAAATAATATTGGTATATGTCAGAACTTCATTCTTCTGTCATTCCTCATCTTCCACATTCATGTGGATATGAGTAAATACACACACATTGAATACATGCACAGGCTCTCTAAACTTGAAGATTTTTCCTGAGTATTTTTGTCTTGCCTGAGTGATGCAAGAGAAAAACTGCTTTATCTTTGAGTAAACGTTTGGACAACACTCCTTTGACACTGCCTAAATCCTTGAGTAAATTCAAAACTAATGTAAAAGTGCCATTCTATTGGCAGTATGAGGCATTGAATTGCTCTGTACTGAATTGTCTAAGAACTGTCCTAACTTACTAATTTCCAAGGATGTTTTGGTTGATTATGGATGTTGTGACAGCAGAAAAACAAAGAAATTGATCAGAAAATCTGGTTGCATTCAAACAGATATCAAGAAAGTCTTTGTTAGGCATTTTTCCCCACCTTTCTCATAGAAGAGGCAGAGTAACAGAAAACTGATCATGAGAGTCTTCGTGAGTATGTGTGTGTAGTCATTGCCTGGAATTACTCTCTGTGTGGTGTTAAGTAGCTGAGGAGGTGGGATCTACTAATGCAGGTCTGTGGCAAGTAAGAGCCAGCTGTGACAACACTGCTAAGCTGGATTTAAGATAAAGAGTCAACTTCATTCCTGATAGATGTATACACGCCTGTTCTTCCAGACATTGCTATGGCACAGTATTTGATACATTTGAATTTGTAGACATGGGCTATTGAATTTATAGTTCAAAATAATTTCCCACTGAGGAATAATGGCCATAAATGTATGGCAGTGCTCTCGTACCCAGAGTCCAGATAAGCTGCCTGCCTGAGCTATAGTGCTTGTGTCTTTTAGTACTTACAAAGAACAGAAATCTCTTTAACCTCAAAAACTTGCAGTTTCAATTCATTTATTGTACTTGTTGCCTTTAAAGGATAGCTCAAGATTACTTAAGAGGAAAGACTGCACTGCATCAGCTGAGACAGATTTTTAGATGATGACATATCTTTTGTATTAGGTGGTAACACCTGTTGACCTTTCCTGATATTCTTTCTTGCAAGAATTATTTTTTTTTAGTATGTCACTGTGCTTTGCACAGATCTGCTGTTGTTTCATGTTACACCATTTGTAACTGTAGTGATCTGTCTTGCTGGGAGATTATGCACAGGTAGAATGCTAAGCAATTTCTGCTGGCTGTCAGAGTTAATAATTTGTTCCATTTTGTCATAAGGATAAATCTGATTTTCGTGAGTTTCTTAGAAAGCTAAATGTAGCACAGAAGACAAAGAATTTGGAGGCAGGTAATGGTATAGTGCTTTTTCCCTGGAAAAAAGAAGATTATTTCTTTGGCAGATTATGTTCTTACTTTCACAAATGTGTGTATTTTTAATTAAAAAAAAAACAAAAACAAAAACAAAAGCAAAAAACTATTTGACATCCTCAAATGTTATGAAGTTTTCTTGTTTTTGTGATATATCCATTTTATGAGAAATCTCATTCTTCAAAGAAAGATATGAAAATGTGTTCAAAAGCTGTTGCTGCTTTACCTTGTTAAAAACAAAATTGTTTTTTTTTTGTGTGTGTGTGTGTGTGCGTTTATTGGGTCAGAATTTATTGTAAATTTGATTGAAAATTTCAAAAAATAAATAATACAAGTTCCTGTCTCAACAGTCTTCCTTAAATTTCAGAACTGAATTAACCTTTTAGAGAATAACAATTTACAAACTAATCCTACAATCATAGATAGAGTCATAAAATCCTCAGAGTTGTAAGGGACATTTAAAGATCATCTAGTCAAGCTCCCATGCAATGAATAGGGGACACCTACCAGTAGGTGAGGTTGCCCAGGGTCTGATCGAGCCCTACCGTGGAAGTTTAATGCAAGGTTTTAATTGTTTTGAAATTCTTGTGTAAATCAACTTTCAAGTAAAGCCTTTTCAAGCAATAGGGGAAAATATTTCCAGTCATTGAATATGTTTCCTTATAAGACACGCTGTGTTTCCTGCACAGTCTTTCAAGGGTCCCTTATGGGAGACTCTTGCCTAAGAAAAGGGATCTCTATCACCTCTGCTTTCCCACCCACTCATTTCCAAAGTTATTTGCCTTGTTGTCTTTAGGAGGATTTTGTTGTTGTTGTTCTCTATATTTTCTTGCTTTTCTTCTTTTATAACTAGGATTCAAAATCAGACGTGTTAAAAACCCAGACAGTTCTCTGAATGTCTGCCAAGCCTACTAAATTGCTGTGATGCTCAGAACAGAAGATATTATGGTAGCTTTTGGAGAATTAGCTGGAGAACAGTGTTGCTGCAATTTTTTCCTGTGGGATACCAGAATGATGGAGTATTCCATGCGACCACACAGAGCTACAAGCAATTTCTAGTTTAATAATTGCAGTGCAGAATACTGAGTGTGCAAAGACATGTCATGTTACAAAGTCAAACTAAAGTATACACAACAAGGAAGATTTCGCTTTTGAAATTGTATTGAAAAAGAATCATAGAGATTTAATTTTCTATAAATGTTTGTATACTGATAAAGCTGAATGAAAAAACAATAATAAAGGTGAAATTTTGAACTGTGATGGTGACATCTTAATGAAACAGCGATTTTAGGCATGATCAAATATCATAATAGAAATATTCATATATCCATAAAACCTAAAGTATTTATTCAAAATATGATAAAAAGTTAATAAATCTCCATGAGTAGTCAGGTTGTGCATGTCTTCTCTATTTATGGATTTATTTATTTATTTATTTATTTATTTTGCTTGCTTAATGGCATTGGACTCGTGTTTTCTGGCAAGAAAACTTCATAATCAAATATTGCTGAAAGAGAAAAACTTAATTGGAAAGTAAGAATAAAGGTAAAACAAGTTGATTCATTAGAAATTATGTCAATTCAGTTTATTTTCATTATGAAGTTATACAGAGATTCACAGTCCTAGTGTCAGTAATTTATGATGTTTGCGTTTGAAATTTTAACTATATTTTTGTTGATAAACTCGCACAGCAAATGTGAGCTTTTCATTACGAAAATTAGTTGTAAATTTGCACCGTTTTCCAATCTCAATTCAGCAGTGGAGACATGATGGAGTAGAGGTGCATGAATGCATGATTTTTTTTAACCTAGTGAAGAGTATGTGTTCATGTTTAAATGCAATGAAGTCATTCCCCTTGTTGTCCCTACTTCATTTTTATGATGAGTTGAGCCAAGCTTTATGTCAGAACTTTAGGATGTTTCCTTATGTCCTTATTTCCTTTTAGATTTTTCCATAGGCAAGTATAACCCACTGGATTTTCTCAGTTTTTTCATGAAGTCTAACACCTTCAAGATTTTTAGCTTGGACCGTTAATAGTTAATTGAATATCATAACAAAAGACTGCTGGAATATTTGTAGATAGATTTGAGACTTCCATTTTTATGTAATAACTGTGTGTGTTTCTGTTTGTTTTTCTTTTTTTTGCAGTTCCGTATGCTGTGTTAATTCTGAGTAGCAAAAAGCTTAGTAAAGTCTTTTGCTCTTAAAATTACTACCAGCTTAATCATATACTGCTTTATTATTCAGTCTTCCTAAAAAGCACTTTGATTCTTTATGCATTTATGCACATAATGTTTATATAATAATATAAACTTGATTTTTCACATATTTTCTCTCACATATTTTCTAATGTGTATTTAAATTATTAATTATCAACTATAATAATTATATATTTTTTTCTACACATTCATGCATCTGGTTATACCAAATTCATTCAAAGCATTTATTCTGGATAGTATAGTGCTATTCTCTCTTTTTTCTTAACAACAGGAGCTAAAAGAAAGAGCCTTGTTAGTTATTTCTGTATTGCTGAACATTGGCCGGAATTTCTCAGTGCTTTAACTGTGTCCTCATGGATCCCAAGGCAGTACTGATTTCATCCAGAGTTTATATAAACATAAGATGCAATTAATGTTTTGTTAGCTAGAACACATTATTAGGATTTGTTGTTACTTACTACTTCTGTGTTGGATGCGGGAAAATAAATAAAAAGGTAGAGAGAATTAGAGCAGAAAGACTGAGATAGAAAAGATGACAATAAAGCTGGTCTTCAACATATTTGAATGGATTTTAAATGCACTAAAGCTAGTGCTTGCAATCATTTAGTTGACCGAAGTTGGTTTGCTGTGTTGTTAAATGATGGCATGGATTGTTGTCTGGTGTAGGTATCCAGTATGGCCTTTTCAGTGCTTGAGATGAGCAGTCAACAAAAACACAATCGTGTCAAAAGTTTAAATCACGTCTTTGCAGCAAAGGCAGATATAGTATAGAACGTGCATCCCTTTCCAACTCCTTCGATTCCATACTTCTGTGGTGTCCCTCTGTTAGTTCTACTTCCTCTGAGTTTCATCTCATTCCCCTTGATCTTCTGCCCTCCTTCATTATATTTTTTTCCCACTGAAGTTCTGTGGGGCTGCCTTGCTCTTGTACCTGTGTTTTGCTTTCCTTTCATGACCTCGATTTATTTTGCTGTGTACATTAATGTTTCCCTTTGGTACTCACCAAAGGGGTTAGTACCCCTTTCTCCCTGCTTCTCTTCTGAATCCATTCTTTCCCTACTCTGAGTACAAAAATATTCGGAGTGGAAAGATAGCAAGTAAACTGATGAATGACAATTTGATAACCTTCTCCCCAGCCTAGAACTCCCAAGCTATGAATTTTCCCCAACGTGTCAGACAGAAATGAAGCCTATTGGAAGATTTTAAAAGGTATGTAGTAAAAAGAGTAAAGTAAGTAACCTCCAGGGAAGCTTCTACTATTGTATCTGTTTCAACAGAACATTAGATCTTGGAAGCTGTACTTCTAAAGCTTTCTTTGGAAAACAGCTTACTTTTATTCTTTCAAGAACTTGATGCCCTCAGGATAGAAACCAACACTGTATAATGCACTCCATGCAGCAGTGTCATCCCAGGGAGAGCTGTTACACTTGGCTGAATTCTTCACATATGTGCAGCAATACCTATTTGCTGGACTGTTCTTCCTGATTAGTAAATAGGAATTTGTACAGCCGTTGTCTTTTCTTAAGGGTCTTTTTCTTAACTTTACGAATGTACCGAGTAAGTACAATATTTTGTTACGGAACAGTATGAGGTCTTGGAAGTTGTATTACATCTTCTGTATGGGGAGTTTTATCTAAACTCTTCTCTGGACATTTCCAAGTGCAACTCTGGTGCTGCTGTACAAAACAGTTCTCGTGTGCTGGAAATTTGGTTCATCTCTTGCTCTTTTTTTCCAAGCAATTTCTAGGTATGAGTAGAAATGCTCTAGAGAAGCCAGACGGTCTAACAATCCGGTTGATTTTGTAAGTTGTGATTAGAGGCAGGCTAATGGTGAGACTATAGGATCTTAAGGAGCAATGCTGAGGAGTACTGAGTTGTTTAGAAAGACGTCTCGTTTCTTGAGATAATCACTGTAGTGAGGCCTCAAATAGAACAGTATGACTGTAGTACCACTATTGTCTTAATTCTTCTGGCTAGGGGTATCCCAGATGTAGATGCCTAGTATAAAAGCGCGGTAGAATGAGTCTGCTTTTCCTTCGTGCTGTAGCAGAGAGACAGCGTTTGACGCTACCATTTCTAATTGCTGAGCATATGGAAATGAATCTGGGATAACTTTTGTGGAAATAACATTTCAAACACCTTTGGTTTATCAGTTTCAGAATGATTGATCTTTTTCACTGATGAACAATTGTGTATGTTTCAAACTGGCATGCATTTGAAATGGAAATAACAAGAACCTTTCTTAACTATGCAGGATCTGACATTTCAAGGAGATATTCTAAGAACATCTTACAGTAGTAAGCATAAATATTTTTTCACGAGATATTAATTACAGTATAAAAACTGAATCCTGTTAATATGTAAGGTGTTTCTTAAAGAGGTCTCAGTACTGTATTTTTGTTTCAGAACACATGAGGCTGTTTTGCTCTTCATTTGCATTTTCAGGTGATTGTAGCGGATGACATAAAAGTAAATAACAGCAGTTTGATTTAACAGAAAAAGGAATATTAGGCAAACAGAACATTGAAAATCTTAGTATCATAGCTCTTTTTATGGGCCATTTTATACTGTAAGATGACATAGTTATGAAGATAATTTGGTGTTACTCAGTGATCCAACGTATTTCTTCCCACAGTCGTACTTGAAGGCACCAGAAAATAATTTCATTCTTTGATTTCAAGGAACTCAGCTTTCTGGTGAGCTGTCCTGCTTTTATTCTGCAGTTGTGCTTTTTTTATATCCTGGAATTCAAAAACTTTGAGTCAATAATTTCTCTGGCTTTTATGATGCGTGTTGCATTCAGAACATTTTTCAAGGGTGGACTTCAAAGATGGGGAAGAGTTGGCAAAAAGAAGAAGGCTTCCAATTTTAAATAGAGAAAGGCAAAGCTAATACCTTCTGACATATCTGCTGTTCATTAAGCAAAGTTAGATCATTTTTCTATCTCTGCCTTCCTTGACTTTCAGTTAGTTTGGTCTTTTTTTCTTTATGTCATCTATTAAAGAGCTGTTATATGCATCTGGTAATTGAGACTAACGAGTTTGTATTTTCTGTCTTGCTTCATGATCTGCGTGATATTAATGTCTTTTTAATCACTCATGCATTGTTAGGTTATATTTTTTCCTCAGAATTATCAGGGGACAGACTATTTATTTCTGTTGTATATTCTTTGGTAAAGAATAGTGGTATATTTCTAGCAGTAAAGAATTTATTGTGAGGTAGGCTTAGACATCTGGCTGGTAATATTCACAGCATGCTGTAGGACACAATCCTAAGCAGAGTTCATACTGGTTTTAGTTTTAATATTCTTATTTTGAAATTCTGAGCAAGGAGATGAGAGAGGTAGGGTTATAGGAGGTAAGAAACAAGGATTTGCATAGGAGAATAAAAATACTGTGGCAAAAAAAAAAAAAAAAAAAAAATCCAACAAAATAACACACTACAGAGGTTAATGTCTAAACATATAAAATTTAATAGACTGTAGCTGTTAAAATAGTACAATGCATCAATACTCAGCTGATGATGATTATGTTAAAATCAATAGTGACTGCTAAAATAAACTTAAAACCAAACATTTTTAATAATAGTTCTATGTGCTGTAGACTTACATGATCTTTCCTAGAGAATTTTCTTTTTATGGAATGAAAGACAAACTGCTTTATTTTATTCTTTCTCCTCATGTGGTCGTCAGTTGCTGTGATGTCTATTTTCTTGAGGGGGAAAAAAAAGAAAAATAAAAGCAAAAGAAAAGATGTCAAATTAATTTAATCAGGACAGAATGCCTGCTGGCTTTTATTCAGAATGTTCTAGAATAACTCCTTTGCTAATGCATTTTTCCTGATACTGTTTTCATTCCATATGCCACACACATATTGTCTAGGAATAACAAAATGAAAGAAAAAACAGAGACTTGAAATAAAGGAAGACTGTACTGTGTTCCTGCATGACTGCTTTACTCAAGTGCTGAAGGCTAAGGCTGTGCTTCTGAAGTGCCTGGTACTTTTGAATGTCAGTTTAAATACTGGAGTAACCCCCAGTTCATAAGGCTTATTCTGCACATGTGAAAACACAACCCTTAAAATATATTTCAGTTTGGATGTCTGCAATCAGTAAGAGTTTTTGAAAATTGATTAATCTTCAACTTTTTCCTTTATAACTATTTATATTTTATGTTCATATTTATATTTTAACCTTATAGGAGATCTTATGTTATGGAAATATCAATGTTGTCCTTCCTTAGGACAAGACTGTTCTTGCTAATACGTGAGAAATTGTGTTGTAAATAAACAAATCCAAATGTTGAAAGCGTTTTTTTCTTTTTTATTCCTTATTCCACTTTCTTATTCTTTCTTTTCCTTGCTTTACCTTGGGACAAAAAAAAAAAAAAAGAAAGGAGGATAATCAAAACACCCAAAGGGATGAAATAATGGCCTTGATGGGAAGCTTGCAAGCTTTGAGACACTGCTGTTGTATTAATGCAGATTCTTGTCTTGCAAAAACCTCCATGCCATGGAATCTAAAGCGCTGCAGTAGGTTTCACTTAGTTCTAGTTCAGTTTACAGATGTGGAGCAACCACAATAAAATGATAAAAAATTATTTTTAAGCAAATGTTTATTCATGAAGTTCCCATTTTTTGCTGGTCCTGTCTGGCTGACTGGTCTCTCAGCAGGTTGTGTAACAAACACCACATGCTAGGGAAGCAGGCACAAAGCAACAGCACTAAGGCATCTGTTACACAGTCAAAAGAGAATTTAAAATACAGCTCAGCTGGAAAGAAGAATATATTTTGTAAAGACTTCATTATTCTTTCACCAGTTTTAATAGAAAAGGGAATAAACTTGCTTACTGATGGCAATAGATTATTTCTGATTGATGCTACAGCAGGTTTTTGCATGCAAAACAATTTAAGAAAACTGCTGTCTATTAAAGAAGTGAACCTTATTTAATACTCTGTCCTGTAGAAATAAATTGGGATGAAAGATATATGCAGTATAATGAGAACGGAATAGCTTTCCATGCTAGTGCTCTGTGAAAGCATGCTGTTTTCATCTCTCTCTCACTACTGACACGTAGATTACTTCTGATACCTTAAGAGAGTTAGTTCATGAAACAACTGTTTAGAATTCTGGACATGTGAGTCTGTGCATATATATATGTGTGTGTGTTCTGAGTTATGTGAAAACAACATTGCAATGCTGTTATTAAAATAACTTGGTACATGCACCTGGAATTGCATAAAATCAGTAAAACATGGCACCATGAGTTTATCTGGAGTTAAAAATATTTCATAATAAAACATGTAAGTTAACTGGATATAAGACTAATAGAATTTCAAGAACAGCTCTGGGGAATGCTCCTCAAGAAAAAAGTTTTTTACATCTCATACAGTTTGAAAATAGATTTAAAGGTGATCACCTTGGGTTGCTGTAGTGCTGTGCAGAAAGAGTGGATCCTCTGCAGTGAAGCCAGCTTTCTCTTTCACATTTTTCATGGAGAGATGAAATCTTTAATATTCTGCTCTATATTCTTACACTTCTGTCAGAAGTTATGGATAAACCACTTTGTACAGTGCAAACAACTGTTCAGTAGGATCCTGCAGAAAACTGTTATATTTGGTTGGTTGAAATCAGCTTGCTAAACCAGTCAGAGTGCACAGTGCCAAAGTCTGGTGGTCAGGTTTTTATGGGCTTGGTTCTGGAGTGTGGCTGTATTGGGCTGCTGTGAGTCACCAGAATTCTTAGCATGTTTCACTATTGGAATTAGCCAAGCACATCGCAAACAACCCTGTGCATCCTGTTCTGCTCCAGGACAGGTGTTCTGCTTAGATATTACCATGGCATGTTCTTTCATGAGAGGCCCACTGATGTTAGTATACATGCTTAAATCTTTCTGTTCTTTAATGAAACCTTCCTAGTCTTATAATTATTTGTGTGTTTGTATGCACTTCAGTGTTTTCTTAACCTTATGATGGTGATGGCACTGCACAGTTTTTTTAGCTTGAATGGTAAACACTTAGAAAGCCACTGAAAAAGGCCAGCCAGGTGATACAGCTACCTCCTTAGCAGGAAAGACAGTTCTTTTGGCTTCTAATAAAGCTGGATTCAAACTTTAACTGTAAAGCATATTAATATTTGAAGGAACTCCAACGCTCTCACATGATGCTAACCTACCGTAAAGTTTTCACATCTAAAAACAGTTAATTAGTTTTTCTATGCTGTTTGCTAATTCTGAAATACTTTATTTGCATAATTGAATAAATTAATAAATAAGCAACTTCTAATCTCTAATAAAATCTCTGTTATTCAGGATTTGAACACAAATACTCAGAATGTCTCTCTGAATAAGTTCACTGTGTGAATATTCCTTCTTTTCCAACAAAATAAATGAGGAGATAATGTCAGTGGAACAGGAAATTATCTCAGGTTAATAAGTGTCTCCTGCTACTTAAATGTCAGGGCAAAGCTGAAGATTTTATGGATAATAAAGTTGAGGATATTTCAAATCTACTGAGTAGTGAAAAACAGTGGTCACTTCTGACAATTACCTTTACCATTCATCTAGCCACTTTGCAGTGAGCTGGTACCTGAACTCGTTTAAATCCTTATCATAATACAGTATGAGATTAACATATTTTGTCTGTATCATTTGAGAATTAAAGGTTAGAAGTGGAATAGAATATCAGAGACCTATTTTGAAAAGTTAAGTACTCTTAGGGTTGTCATTAAAATAATAACTGCTTAAACCACTTATTGGGATCAGCCTGCAATAAAGCAGTTTATAAAAAATAGAAATAAGGGCAGGTGTTGGGGAGAGAGGCTAAGATAAGGGAGATTGATGACACGAGAAGCCTCCCCCTGACTTCAGAGGTATTACAATGGCAAATGGAGCTCCTGGTCAGCACATACTGGGAGCCCAAAACACAGAAATTGTTAAGGAATGAGGGAATGGACATTAGGAGAGTTTTATCTTAAATGGTTGCTCATGGTTTTGCTGAATACAAACAAAAGACCTGCACTATACCGAACATCCAATGTGATTGTTCTATTATAAGGTGTTTCAGAGCTTTGTGTTTTAAATTGGGAAATCTTTAAAGAAAAAGAAAAGCTTAGAATCAGGTCATGTGATACTTACGTGAATTCTCTGTTCTCTACTCTTCCACCACAGGAGAATATGGAATAAGAAAGGGAGGTGAAATACCTTTTTCAGGAGAAAAGTCTGGTGAAAATAGGAGCTTAATTTTTTTCTTCAGGATGTCTCAGCTCACCTGACCAAACTGGGACATCTGTTCTCATGACGTGGAAGAAGCTTGTAGGACCTGGGTATTTCATTAACTGAAACGTTCTTTGAAAACTGTAGACAATTCAGTTTGTTTCCAAGAGTTACACACCAGCATAAAACATTGGTACTTGTGTGCGCGTTTTACCATCCAGTTTCTTTAGAAATACAAAGGTGAAGTCTTGAAGCTTCAGAAATCTGGGTAGATTGTTGGCCTATTTGGAAGAAAGCTGTTTATGATTATTTTTTTTTTTTTGTAACCAGCGTTTTATTAATCTCCAATAGTAATAGGGACCATTAAGACTACTCCATATGGCTGTGAGATGTACCCCGATGATCCCAGTATTACAGAGCCAAGGTGACTGCAGACCTGGAAGAACCCGGAACAGAAGCTTGCTGCACCTTACCTTTTCATAGGTCAAGTTTTTTGTTATTTTAAAGAAAACCGCATCTGTAAAACTGCTGGACTATTTACAAATCATTTATAGTAGGCAGAGGAGAATTTACTTGATTTCTGTTCGTCTCCAGTTGGGCTTAGGGTTTATTTAAGGACTATTTGCTTTTATTTCAGTATAGTTCTGTCTTCTCTTCTGTGTGTCTTGGGTATGTGCTTGCACATTTACTGTGCTAAAAGGAAAAATTCACTGATTGATCTTATGTTTCCACAAGCATGTGTTAGATAAGGAGAAATTTGAGGGAAAATCATTGTGTGCTGAGTAGCTACCTGGGTTCCATTCTCTGTTCAGATTAAAAACTTTTCGCCAGGCTTTCCTTTTGCGAACTTAAATACTTGCTTTTTTGAACCCTTGCAGGCTTAAAATCTCCACAATGTGCAATTAGCAGATGGGTGAGAAAACAATCATGTGTAAGAAGTGGTCTTTTTTCGTCTCCATTTCCCTTCTGCATACTGTGTTATGCCTTGTGACGATAAAATTTGATGTTTGTGCTTCCTAATTCTTTGTTTTGCGATTCTGAAGAGCTGCTGTGAATGTTTAAGATACCTAGCTCGTAGCGATTTAACAGTGTGTGATGTTAGTTGCATACTGTTAGTCTTCCCATTGTGATAGTTACGCGCGCTGTAAGCCGATCAGTGATGCTTGCCCTGTTACACAGGCCGATCTTGGTGAAGTTATTCAGTCACACCAAATTCTAACACAATTAAACAGATCATATATCATATTTTGAGATGACTTTAAAGGGCAAACTGGATGACAGTGTTTTGTTTATGACCTTTTAATCCTGTCTACAACAAATTAAATTTTGTCTACGGAAAATAAATTTATAAAGATGATGAAGTGTCTTATGGAAAGAAAATCCATTAGAAAGTCTTGTGTGTGTTGTGATAAAAATAGCTTTGTAAGCTTCACGGCAATTTAGCGCTAGATCTAGTGAATTCATTTGTGTTTGTGTTGTTGGGAAGTGAAGGATAGACAAGAGACTCTTCATTTGATCTCACTGTGAAGAAATATCGCTGTGGATAGATTTGAAAGTCCAGCTGATGTATCACATTTGCTCATTCTAGCATTAGTTTGTAAATGCAAGCCCTCAAAACAGACAAACAAAATCAGTGAAACTACAATTATTGCTCCTTTTTTCAGACATTTACTGAAGCAAATGCTTATCTTATAAAACGGTAATTGACAGTTATGGAACTGTTGTAATAGATCATGTCTTGGTTTTGGAGGAAAAAGCAAGATCTGTTTCATAACATATTAATAAGTGCAGTTGAATTGACACTGCTTAGAGGTAAGTTTTTATGCAGGTGAGACAGACCATGAAGAACATGCTGAAAATCACTGCTGTGCAAGGCCAGAAATGAGTGGATGTGAAGTAGGAGTAAATGCTGGTTTTGCAGGCTCCCTGGTTGCTCTGTTGTAGCAGCTTCTGAAATAGCTGATAGATGAAAACTTTCTTTCTGCATTTAAAGCTGTCTGGAGCTTTGCAGCAATGAGTGTGTTCAGCTTCCAAGTGCTACTGATGAGACTGAAATGTTTTTTGATTGTTAGCCTTGAAGTGAGAGCTCTGAATTCACAGGTGCCCACTGATATTTTGTTTCCTGTGATATTTCTCCACTTTTCTGGTAATACCAGAAAATCTCTCAGCTTCTCTGGTTCTAGAATAACTCTCTTGTCACAATAATAAACACTTGAAAAACATTTATGGAATATGATGCTATTCACCACAGTACTGGTTTGAGAATTCTCCGACTAAAACATTTTGTCAAAATATGAAGGAATAGGTTTTCTAAATACAACAGTGGTAACAGCAAAAAGAAGCTTGAAATAAAATCATTATGGAAAGTGTATTAAATTCTGTGTGTGTAAAATGAACTGCTGTGAGTAAAAACTAAGTATAGACCCTACATTCTTGCCATTCTTAACATATTTATAACTTCTTTAATAAAGGAAGTTATTTGTTTCTCCTATTTTTTTTTTTATTATTTTTTAGTAATTGGAGTTTTAAGCGTCTTAAATTCATTATTTTTGATGATAGAAAGGACTCCAAATTTCATGAATGGTTGCACTGTGGAGGAAGTAGAGTGGCCTTCATAACAGCCCATGTGTGCATGAGTGGTGATATAGTAGTAAAGTTCCTTTAAAATAATTCTCTTCATTATAGCACCGTGTATTAGATCCAAGGTCCAAATGGTTGGTGATTATTTTTCTTTAGCATATCGCAATAAATCAGCCTATGCTTTGAAAAAAATGAACAAACAAAATTTGTGCTCATCTGACTACTACCCTGTCTTATTGTTAGATATCAGGAATGGAAAAAATCTTTTTCTCTTATTTTAGAAAGAATGAAATCATGCTTTCCTGGCTAGTAGTTCTTCCAATTTGTATTCACTGTAGCGATAGTGAAACTAGTTTAATAAAACAAAAGGGGCTTGTTGAATATTCCCTCAAGTAAATTGACTTTTGGTATGCATGACTCCATTTATTTACCTCTGGACTGTTGGGGAATGGTTGGGAAATTCATTTCAATAAAAAACATTACAGATTGAATAGTAAACATCTCTTTAAAAATTTAAAATTTAAGTGTGTATCATTGGGGGGAAAAAAAAAATTAGGACCAGGACTGTTTTATGTGACATTTGTGTGAAAATTGTATTATTAGATAGAGAAAAGCAGATAAAGAAGAGACAGCTCAGGAGAGATAGAACCTTAAGAAATTAGAAGAAGATTTAACACTAAGATACTTTAAGTAAGTACTTAGAAGCTTAGAGTCATTTAGAATCTGATTTAGCAAAAGAGAAATTGAGCATTTCATTGGTCTTGCTGGAACTTGGTCTTTTTCCATTTATATAGACAAACATAAAAATTAAGAACTGACATGAAAAATCAGTGGGAATTTCACGTGTATTGTTTCTTTCTTTTTTGTTTCTCCTTTAATCATCTTGGAAGTAGGTAGAAAATTGGAACATCTCTTCTTTTCCATTTTCCTATTTGAAAGCCATTGATGCCTTTTTTGTGAGAGTTGTATTTCTCGTGATCTGTGAAACATACCATTCAATATGGATCAAATGATCATTATAGATGATCCTCTTTTTATCTTTATCTGTGAATGTGAAGTTAAAAACAAGATATTCTGCACAATCCAAGTGGGCTTTAACTTAGTGCGTAGATGTTGAGTTTTCAAAAAGGGCACACAAACTGCAACTACTTTAGTCCTTTTGTGCAATCTTTTTAAAATCTTCAGTAGACAAATGGCTTGTTGCACTTGGGAGTGATGGGTAGTAGCACAGTCTTCCACCTATGTTGAGAGGATGCAGTAACAGATTTGGCACTGTAATAGCTTCAGTAGAAATGCCATTTCAAAGAGCTATTTCAGAGCTAAGTGCTTCAGTTTGAGTGGAGAGGAGACCTTTTTTGATAGTAATAGCATATGTGCTTTCTGATCACATACTTACGTTTGTGAAGTATTAGCATGAATAAATATTCCTGCATTGAGTCTGAGTATGTGGTAGAGCAGAATGCATTCCAGGCTCAGCACCATGAGTATTCCATGTATATGTTGGTCTTTAAGTGCTCTGTCACCTTTTAAATACACGATTCAATACAATGTTACAGGAAAAAGCAAACAAACACACACACACACACACAAAAAAAAAAAAAAAAACAAAAAAAAAAAACCACAATCATATTGAACAATTTTAATAGCAATTGTGAATTAAAATAATATCAGTAATTAGTCTTTGGCTATTGCTGTATGTTGTGTGCTATAGTAAGAAGTCCTTGTGAAATATCCCAAAGATTAATATAATAAGAGCAGAGTATTAATATTCCCACCTCTGAGGTGGTGGGATGCAACTCTTAATTTTCTTAGCAGTGCCTGACTTGATGATTTGAGTCCTGTCAGTCTGAGACAACTGTTGTGCCAGCTCCATCAGAACTGCTGACACGGGAGCAGGAAGAAATACTGAACGAACATTCAACTCCATCAAAGCTTTTTTAAATTGTAACGCTTTAGATCACAGGTATCATAGAGGTAACATTATGCAGATTTATGACAAGAACTGTATCTTTTATTGTGAAAGAACTATCCTGAGATTGCATCTGTGGTATTAGATTTTTTTCTACCAAATACTGACTCTGTGTTGTGTGTGTTATTCTACTGAGGGAGAAGTGGGTGGTGTAGTAGTCTGCTCTATGTTCTGTGCTTTTCAGTATGAGACCAGATTCCAGGAGTTGTGCAGCTCTCAAACTCTCTTGGGGCAATGGATGCAAGGAGCAGCAGAACCTCTGCTTACTTATCCTGAAACCCAGCAGACTGGATTGGTCTGAGAAGCTGATCTCATACAACAGCTGAGAATCACCTCACAGAATATCTTAGCATTTCTTGTATTAGTCTTTAATGCCAAAGGCAACTGTACAATTGTTTATTTAGATATGTTTCACTGCTATGAAGTTTGTAATATTTTTTTTTTCATGATATCACATTAATATTTTCATGAATTACATCACTTTAAACTGTGCAGTACAGACTTCTGAATCAAGTAGTTGTAGCAATATTTAAATTATATGTTAGGTACCATATTTCAGCTGCTGATATGATCATTTATGACTAACCTATTACAATTTGTTAGCACAGAACTGACCTTTTTCTTGTAAGCAAAGGGCATATTTTACAGTTTTCTGAACATGTCTTATCTGCTTAGAAGATTTTACAGAAAAGTAAGATGTAGTGACATTTAGTTTTATTCTAGTTCACTGCCACTAACCTCCTCTTACTGACTTTTAGATAGTTGTGTATAGTGCTTTATCAAGAGAGAGAGCAAATTAAGCTTTGTGTATGAAGCTCGAGCTGTTAGTGTGCTTCGTGTTACAGAACTGCAATGTTTGAATGGTTGGTGATACACTGTGTGTGTTTCTGCCTGTGACATGCATTTACACAACTGGTTACAGAACAGCTTAATCAAGTAAATGATCACATTTCTTCACCGCTCTGCAACATCGTTCTTTTAAGTATCCGCACGCTTCTAATGAAGAACCTTTGCTGTCCAATATACTTCTATGTGGTTGATTGTACACCAAAAGCTAGATATGTACAGAGTGTATGTGGTAAGATTCTTTTGAATATTCATATTTCACTTGATTTGCCATTCCATTTCCATTTATGCTTTTGCTGTGCTATTTAGTATGCTCAGTGCTTTGCCTTGCACCCCGTGGATCAATTCAGCTATGAAGTTAACAAAGTATGGAAGGTTTCTGTGAGCACATATTCAACCATGAATTTTCTATACTTTTTTTTTCCTAGTGTGTTTAATGGATTTGGATATAAAATCTACAGGCATTTCACAGACTGTTTGATATGTATGGGAAAGCACAGTTCAAAATGAGGTTTTCATTTCAGTTAATTTAATGTTTGGAGTCTGTCAGATTTACTGAAAGATGGGTAGTTATACTGTGTGAGTAACAAAGGAATCATATCATCCCTCCTCCACCCCTATGGTTAGCTTTCCTTGAATGTGTTCATTAAACTGATAAATGATTTCCAGCAGGGAACATTAGAAATGCTCCAGACTAAGAGAAAATAAAGTCAGAACTGCATAGGAAGCTGTCTAAAGGAGACTGGGAGTCACTGTGGTTTTAATTATTGCTTTGGATTGGTGTGCTTTTCTGGTATTACTGAAATTTCCAATATTTGACGATGTTGATGGATTTTGAAATAATGGCAGCAGTGATTATGATTTCAATCTCAATACAAATCATTTGCTGCCAAATATGCATTAGTCCTTGCTTATTACCACTCACTAATGTATTGCTGGATAAGAGTGTTTCAGATTTCAGACTTATTCAGACAAAGAACTGTTTGCTAAGCAATTAATATGCAGCGCGCAATGCCTTTTCTTGTGTAGGGTAAGAGCTTGCAGAGGACTGTCATTTCTTTTGAACACTTTCTGTCTTTTGAACACATCAGTCCTGAAGTATTTTTGAACTTGCCTTTAGACTGCAAAATTCAAATAACACAAATTTACATTTGAATCCAGGCAATTAATTACGCCTCTGTCTCTCTTGCCATGTGATGTGGCACTGATCCTTAGGACAAACGGCTTTTTGCTTTTTCATTTATTCAAAAACAGGTTTGTCCTTGTGTACTGTTTTTTGGTGCTTTTTTTTTTTTTTTTTTTTCTGCCTAGGTTATAGCTAAATATCAGTGTTCACTGTGTGGCCTCCTTTATGCATGCAGGACTCCTCAAATGAACAAATTTAGTGACCAGATTAGAGTGTAAATACACACTCCCATTTAAAAATACAAATCCAGAGAATAATAAAACAAAGCTAAGAACACTAAGATTATAAAAGCTTATAACCTCTGTATCACTAGTTCTGTTTTTTTCCCTCAAGGAAAGAACGCCTCTCCACTTGGTGTTGCAAAGGTTTGCTATGTTTGTTGGTCATTCAAGTATTTTATGTCAGTAAAAGAAATGGTCAACTTGATTTCTGAAGATCTGTTTGAAGCAGGTTAGTTCTATGTTTTTATATGGAAGAAGAAAGATGGATTTTCTTGACAGTGTTTATTTGCTTGCTTCCTTTTGATTAGAGGAAACAAGGTCCTTTCTATATAAGTAGACTTAAGAAATATTGCTTTCTACTGACTGCACTTCAGTAAAAATGAGATTGCAGCAGTTTTCACCTTCATAAGTAGCATAATTCTGAAGGCTGCTGTGATCATAGTAGACATTATTGGAGGGTTTAGTTTTTAGACTCCTCCAGATGACTCTAGAAGAGCTGTGAATGATTTGCATTACAGCTAATTCGCATGCTTAGCATCTGAAGACAGGATTTAAAATTTCCTGATACAGGAGAGAAGTTCACAGTTCAGCCAAGATCACACTTGAGCAGCCCTACAGCCTTCTGCAATTAAATGACTAGCTCAGAGGATGAGAAGAAAGCAGGAAATTTGTTTGGTTTTTTTTTCCTCTCCACTTTGGCTTTAACAATGCTTCTAGTGTTATCTCTTGTAATATCTTTAGAGAGAGACTGAAGTGGAATTGCCAGGTACAAAGGGTTATCATTGCCAGCATGTGGAGGCCAGTAACTCCAGCCATCATATTGGAGACAGCATTGCTTAACACTTCAGTTACCTGAATGGGATAGTGCAGCCTCTGCAGATTCGTAGACTGGGAAGATTTATTGATAGATCCAGTGGCTGCACTACCATTTAAAAGAATAGGCTAGTAAAACAGACAAGAACTTCTTACAGAAGTGTGAAAATCTGCTCTTGGACAGGAAAACTCCATGCACAAGTATGGACTTGAACTGACCAGCTACCAAGCAACTTTTCAGAAAAGGATGTCTTGGTGAACACTAAGTTGAAGCTGCCAGTGCAACTTCATGGCAAGGAAGGTCAACAGCAATTAAGCCTGCATTAGAAAGAGCACAGCAAGCAGCACATTGCTGCTTCTGTGCAGCCCTACTGAGACAGCTCTGGAGTGCTGAGTTTGGAAGATCTAACAAGTGGTGGGATAGAGAGAGAGAGAAACCTTGCATTGCTTGGTCTAGAGAAGAGAAGGCTTTGGGCATGGGGATGAGTGTGCTAGATTTCATGCATATCTACAAAATATACATGAAGCTAAATAACTTATTAAAGAGAGTAAAGAGGAGAGAGCGACACTCTTCCAGTGGTGCCTGATAAAGAGACAGGAGATAACTGACAAATTGAAACACAAGAAGTTCGATGTAACTGTAAGCTTTTCCACTATTAGGTTGGTCAAATAGAGGAACAGGTTGCTCAGTAGGGTTGTGGTGTCTCCATCCTTTGAGATGCTCAGAAACAACAGAATGAACTCCTGACTGCTATAGTTCATCCTGCTTTGAGCAGGTAGATTGAACTAGAAGGTGTCCATAAGCACTGATTTTGTAATTCCACTCTGAAGTCTGCATAGACTTTTTGGTGCCAGCCTGTTACCTGAGTCAATGTTCCTTTTTGGTTTCTGTCAACCTTTAATGATGACCCTGCTTAGCCTAGTCAGAATTAAGTTTGACAAGACTGTTAGTTAATCTTTCATATTAAATATCATTGTTGCTTTTGTTTTGGTTTTGATAGGGTCTACGCAATGGGAATTTCCTTTTTATTGTAAGCGAATAACAAAATGAATTTTTATTGAAGGGTACATCTTAACTTTAAAAGCTGCTGCTAGACCAGCTTAAAGCTAGTTGAAAGCATCAAACAAATGTAGAGAATCACTTTGTGGTCTTTAGTTCACTTTGTGGTCTTTGGGCAGATTACAGTAATGAGAATCACTTGTCCTGTGTGGGTATGGTTAAAAAGTTGTGTGAAGTAAGTTGAAGTATAACAAAACCTTGGGCCCAGTGCCGTTCTCACAGAAGATTAACACATCCCTATGAAAAAATTACTTACAGTATGAGTGTGTGAGTCTGTAAAAGCTATGAGCAGGGTTTGAAGGAGAGGTGATGTCTGTCATTCGTGTCACATTGCCTTCCCCTATCCACCCCTCATCTAAAACCTCTGAGAGTCTGCTTGGTTTCACAGGTAAAAGTATCTGCTTTTTTTGAGCAGTATTACAAGCTGTAGTGGACTTCTAGATTCTGTCAGTCGGGCAACCTTAATTTCATTTGTGCAGTGTAATTAAAACAACACTCCTAAAATAGCCAGGGAGGTTTGAGAGTTAATACTGTAGATACAAATTTCTTAATAATCTTTTTCTGAATGCTGTTGTTGCAGAAAGCTTTAGGAGTTATCTGAACTGATGTTGTTTTCAAAAGCAGAACGTGTCCTTTAAAACAAATCAAGGGCATGTCTGAACTCTTAAATTTTTGGGGGGTTATTACTGTTGGAAAGGAGGTCAGATTAACTGGAAGATGTCTCCACTGGAGTTCTGAAACCCTGGCTAGTTTCTCACTTCAGACCTGCTTTAGAATAGTGATATACAAAGAAATAAAAGGAATCTCTGGCTTTTTGTTCTTTTTCTTTTTTCTTCTGAAGAATGATATGACCTTTCCAGATAAAGTCTATGCCTAAAGTCCCAATATATCCACAAACAACTGAAAATAATGGTTACCTTGTTTTCTTTAATTACCAGTCTGGATGGATGAAGATTGCATTTACTGTCTTGGTTACACTTGAATATTTAAGTAAACATACCGTAATGAAACATTCACCCCTTTCTCTTATGCTCTAAATGAGCCCATGATATAATATTAATAATTAAGTTATAGACTTAAAGGAAGAATAATTCTGTGAAAGCTGAGGTATTAATATCAATGCATAGTAGATCAAAATTGTGATTTGTTTATTAATTTATTTTTAACTTATGGTCTCTGAAGGCACTGTGTCCTTAACTAAAGTAGGGGTGGAAGTTTAAGTCCTTATTCCATGGGGATGTTGGGTCACAGGAAGGCAGTTTGGTCATGGTGTAGGACCTGAAGTCATGATATGTACCTGATGAGCAGAGTCGATGTCTGAGTTTCATTTCTCTTGTCTCACTCAAGAGATGGCATTAAAGCACGAGACTATAGCAAACAGCTGATTATTTATGGGCGAAATTGTTTTCATCTTGTGTGTACTGTCTGTAGAAGAATTGGTCATCTTCTAGAAATGGTCACAGGCAGAATACCCAAGAGTTCAGGAATCACGACAGGGATGTGATTTTTAAAAGGAGGGAGAGATCCCATAAGGTTGGCTGTAATTTTGAGTCTCCAGTCACTGACATCTAAATTAAAGCCTATTCTGAAGACAGGAAGTTCTAAGACAGGTAATTAGTGCTCTCTGCTCAGTTGTTGCTACTGGCAGTTTTAGAGGAGGAAATAACACCTACCCAAAAAATGAGGTTAGTGGAATCTAAACAGCTCACTCCATGACATCTCTGAAATAGCCTGAGAATGAGCAGAATGGGATGAATCATTTATAGGTAACCCAACAGATCTATTATGTATGACCCATATTTTTAGTCAAGGAGTCAACAGCTTATATACATGAAATTATATTTAGAAATTAGTGTTGAAAAGGCATGTACGCTGCCAGGTAGGTCCTGCTCATTAGACTCCTCTTTTCTTTATGTTAATTGTTTAATGCTGTTTTTGTGCATGTATGTTTTGTGTATGCTTGTATATTTATACACATAAATACAGCTGTCCACAACTTCTTCATAACTTCCATTGGAAGTAACACCTCAGAAGATTTATTCTCCTACCTTAGTGTCAGTTCCCAAACATTGAAAAATGGCTGGCTATGATTGCTTTTCAGGGTAATGTTATTTCTAATAAATTGTTCTGTTGGTGGAAGGGCTTATATTTGGAAGGCTGTTAATTGTGTCTGTTAGGTTTGACATTTTGCTTGTCAGATAATCTTTTAAAATCTTCTTTTCGTTATTCACGAAGAAAATTTGTTTTCACAGATTTACTAAAAAGTTTCTTTGCTTCATTTTTATACCACATAATTAGTGTTTTTTCCTTAATACTGACAAATGTTATGTTCCACATTTGTCTTTTCATGTAAGCTCTGCTTGGGTGTGCAAGGGAATGTTGGCTACCTTGTCAAATTTATGTATTAGGATAGAAATATGTACTGAGGAAAGCTGTCTCCTAAAGCTACAAAATACTCTATATAATCTTAGGAAATTTAGTGATTATAATTGCAAAGGAATTTGCAAAAACACAAAGAAATTCATTGTATTTATTCTTTTTAACAGTTGTGTTTTGATTATTTGTGAAGCAGTTTCTGTAAGTGAAAAGGCAGGTAATTTTGCAATGAATTTATTAAGTCTTTAAAATAAACTAACACTAAATATTCCATAAGAGAACTAATTTTTTACCTTTTAAAAATTCCTAGGCCAACTATTTTCATTGTATTCTGAGTGAGCTTATGCGGTTTAATTCCTCTAAACTTCATCATTAATTTCGTGGCTATTCATTCTTCTGTATACTTTATGGTACTTTATTAAAGAAGACAAAATTAGGACATACATACACAGAAACTGAGCAAAGAACTTTTTGGATCTCCTAATAATTCTAATCTCTGCAGTTTTCACATCTTAAGTAATTTGGTGAGATTTGAGTCTTAAATGCCAGAATATACCACGTGACCATAATTTTTTGAGAATATCTACAGAGCCTAGATTTTGAGAACTGTTTCTGTTGAAGTTCTGTGTTGTACTCATTAATGAATGAAATGGATCCAAATTTTAATTAATGTTGAGCAAAATTAAAAAAAAAAAAAAAAAAAACCCTAACCAAAAACCTATGTTTTGTCATCTCTGTTGTAGAGAGGAAAAAAATGAAAGAAAAAAATAACCTGAACAGTAACAGATGACATTTTCATCTGAATGGTGATGTAAAATAAGAAGGCCATAAAAACATAGAAGTGCTTCAGGACTTTAAGAGAAGCAAAACGATGTGATGTATTATGGGAATGGGTTGCATTATTTCTCAAATTTGAATTCATTACTGGTGTAAGAAAGCTGTCTGTAAAGCTATCTCGGACCAAGTTCTGGTATTGATCCTGCTCAAAATGATGAATCTGGGACATGTAGTTAGAACAGAAGATGATGAGACTCACGTAGAGAGGCGCTCATGACTTGCAGATAGGAGAAATATAACACAATTCAATATTATAACGTATACATAAAGGCAGAAAAGGTCACCTATGTAAGAAATAAAGACTGTCAGTAATAATGAATGAGAAGAGCACTGACTTGATCTGATCCCCGTGGGCTTTCAGTGTAATGCTGCTAATAATAATAAAAAAAAAAATCTAAGGGAAATATTTATGCTGCCTTATCTTGAATACTCTACAATTTTTATCATCTGTAGTCTAGAAAGGATTACTTTTGGCTGACGTGTATTTGTGACTAAGTGATCAGAAAGCATTTTATATGGAGTAGCAGTTTATAGAAAGTAGAATGAAGGAGCTTGATATTGTTGGATTGCTATTGACAGAATTATTTTAAGGTTATTATTGATCTGTAAAATACATAGGGAGAAGAAGAGAGAAAATAGATACCAAAGTAAGGAGGTCTTTGTACTGTAAAGGAGAAGTGATTTAACTGTCTTAGTTTCTGCCAGTGGGTGAGAAAACTTAGATGATTTTAAATGGCACTCAATCATCTGTGAACAAAGAAGAGATATTACAAATTAAGTTCTTGTCTCAATCAGTGGGCAAATGTCAGAAATTCAGCTTCATTGCTACTGAGCTGAAATGATACCATTTCAGAAGCATCCCTCTCCTTTTCAGCACTGTAAGTCCAAGGTTTGACAATACCGTTCACTTTTGACATTGGGAAGTGGGTTTTCTGAATGATGTAAAGCAAAATAAAGTTGCCCAATTACCTCTCTACTTAAAGTAAATTAGGTATTTGTAGTTTCACTGAAGAGTAAACATTGTTTTTGTAGCAGTTTGTGCTCAGTTGTTTATAGACTGATACTCGGTGGCTTTGAATCTACAGGAACAACACATAGAAGCAAATATACTCTTTTAACAGTTGAAGTTTTCATTCCTGTGGAACGTTTACAGAGCACCAGTAAGCCCAAATGTAAAAGCAAGAATTCTGAGGCTGTGTGACCATAGATATGGAACTTGGACAAGCTGAGAATGGTGATAAGGGTGCTTGCTGAGAGCACAGCTGGCTGAGTCAGACCCATTCAATTGTCCTTTTCACAATAAGAGATTATGGATGCCTTTATTTTACTTTTTTTTTTCCCCAAGAATGTGCCTCATTTCTTCTTCCTCTGATTGTGACAAATATCAGAGATAATCCACTGTGAAAAAGGAAGATGTGAGGAAGAATTTCTAAACTACTGAGTGCTTTCAGTCATCTAAATCAAAATTTTACTCCATTCCCCTCTCCTCTTGTACTTTCTGCTCCCATAGACTAACATTGACCCTGCTGATCCACACAAGATAGTAGTCTGTATGTTATAAATACTGTTTGTTCTTTTAAAATTCTATAGGATGTGTTTCCTCATGTGTCATTGACTATGGATCTTTACTTTGATCATATTGCTTATATTTTCTTATCACTTATTAATTGCCTGTGCATTCAGTGTTGATGATCATAATGTGTTTAAAGATTTGATGAAAAGTTTAGCAGAAGCTTTGACATCCTTTGCAGATAATAGGCAGTAATACTGGGAGAAAACATATATATTAGCCTTCAGAAGACAGATAAAATGATTAATTATAGAAAAGATATGTAGTTGCACTAAAAGTAAAAATAATTACTTGTGTCCTGACTGACTCATTATGTTTGAACTTTGTGGTTGGCAATACTGAGACATAAGAAAATAAAAGTACCACTTAAATAGTAACTGTTCTTCTCTGTTGATTCATGATTATCTGACAAATTGGTTAGTGTTCATAGCTTGTAAGAAAGAAAAACAATAAAGAACTTGAAATTCTTTTTAGTGGAAAAGGATTACTATTAATTCATATATGCATAAAATATTTTCAAAAGTCAAACTAGCAGTCATAATATTTACTCTTTCTAGGAAGTTGTATCTCATATTATAATCAAACAGTAAGAATTGGTTTTAATATATATATATATATATATGTATATATTTTAAATTGCTGGAAATTGTGTCATTAAAAACTATATAAAAACACTTCCAGTAGCTGACCTACATGAATGTGACAACTTAGGCAACAATGAATTATGCACATGTGGAGACTTGTTTCAGTAGCACTAAAGCATGTCACATTGAGAGAGGAAATCTTGTAATACTGCATTCCATGAAAAAGATGTCTGGGCTACGGAGCAAAAAATACAATGATTTCCTTATAGTAAAAAGGGATAAGCATAGCATCATCATGACCTTAGATTCACCTCTTCACCTCTTTGTGACAGTCAGCAGGCACATTATTGCTGTGATTAAAACTTCAATTTGCTTTTCTAAATAAAAATGTTGTCATCATTCCAGTCACTGGTGAAAGTGAGCTCTGCGTTTTGGAGAGGAGGCAGAGTATGGTAGAATGCCTACTTCCAAACAGCTGTCTGGGTTACGAATTTGGTACTTTTTCCAAGTTATTGTGGTCAGGGCTGAGGCACATAGGGATTGGTGCAAGGATTTATAATCAGTACAGAGAAGTATCCTAAATGCACAGAAGAGTTATGGAAGGGCCAAGTCTGTGTGGGAAACTACTTTTTAATAACATACAGTTTTGATTCAGGGGATCTTGAGCAGCTGACAGCAGAAATTCTCTTTATTTGCTCAGATTTCATCCAGAACAGGTTTTGTGATATGACCTTATTCAGGTATGATGTCTGTGTGTACATAGCAGTCAAGAAAGTGGGGAAGGTTGCATCAGGCAGCACTCACTTTCCTGGCAGAGAAGACCATTAAGTCCTGCATCGCAGTAGCTATGAAGTGTTAAGAGATTCTAGACTTGGAATCATACCAGAATTGTAGCACCATTCTGATTGCAAATTGCAGTATTTGGTTTTCTCACAAAAGAAGATGGAAAAAGCAGCTCTCGAGCAAAGAGCATTTTCCATTCTGAAGTTTTATAAGATGACAGACTCCTTTGCAGATATGTCAATTATATGGTGCATTTCCCCATAATGATAGGAAATTGTATCTATTTTAAGCCTGCCCAAGTTGTCTTTGCTTTCACTTTTTACACATTGCTCAAACTTCCAGACAAGGCACAGAGCTGCTGTTTGAGCTCTGAGTGATATTTCTTCTCTGTCTCGCTGTTCTCTGCCAGACAGAGCTAACAAGAAGCCTTCCAAGCAAACTCTTAGACAGAATAAGCTCTAATAACCTGAAAGAGGACCTTTTGTTGCGACTCCTAAACCCCAGAGGTGTGAGTTGTATTTTCCTCAAAGCACACAGTCTTCTAAACCCCAAAGATGTTGGATCTTCTCTTCCTCAAAGAGCACAGTCACAAAGCAGGAGGGACAGAGGGAAGTATATGTGTGTGGATAGGGGTAGAGAGAGACCTTTTGAGAATGAGATTCCTTTTTCATTTTTTTGACTGTCTGGGAAATGGAAGCAATGGTAACTAACGTGTCAATCCTAGAAGTGCAGACAGTAATTGAATGCTTTTTCAAAGATAAAGGATGGAGTTAATGCATTAGCTCTACTTTTAGTGTAACCCAACCCCAGGCAGCTCTGCTACTGTGTTACCTGCAGTTTGTTCCTACTGTGGTAGCACTGAGAGATCTCAGGCTATTTGAGGCAACCCAAGAGCGAAGGACAAAAGGGAGCCTTACAGTTTGTAGACTAATTCTGCCCAGTCAGCCTGACAAAGCCAATTCCTAACCTTATGAAAGTCTTTTTGGTTCCTTTATTATCAATCTAATTTAATTAAATTAGATCTAGGTGAGTGATGAATGTTTTTCCCTTTGTGCAGTTTCTTTTTAAATACTTGCTGTGAGAGGCAGCTGGCTGTGCAGGAGATGCTAGCAGCTAGTAGGGCTTAAGACCACAGTATTCAGTTTCTTATCTGTGAAGTCTTCTCAGTCTTTTTGCATTATAGGAGCTAAGAAACTGAGGATAATGTGGAAAGAAATTATTTTTAAAATACATTCACATTACGCCAACTTGTGTAGAAATCAGTAAATGGAAGATGCTTCTAGAATAAGACTTCAAAAGATTAATGCCTAAGTAGTAATTTTGATTTTTTTTCCTTGTTTGTTTGGTACTTAATTGCACTAACTGAACTGTACAGTTCCTCCAAAAAAGTGCTGTCAGTAGTCTGTGACCAATGTGAATAATTTCTACTTTATGGAGCTTTCTGTAATCTTAAATTTCTCTACGTGTTCTGACTCCATCCCTTGTTGTCAGTGCTGCATAGCACATATCCCAGACCAGGAACAATAGAAATCAAAATCTGAAGGGAATTTCCATTCAGCAGCCATGCAGGACTGGGAACTCGGACTGAAATGTTCGAAAGAATGAGGAGTAGAGGCAGTTCTGAAAAAATGACACAGTCTGATAAACCCAAGGACACATAAAGATAGGATAAGGAACACAGAATCAGTTATCTCAGCTTTCTGTATGTCTAATGTGTGAGAATCGCCACTGGGCTGTGACAAGGGCATCAGCTGTGTTGGACCAAATAGTAAATGTAACTTTAAGTGAATCCTGCTTGGAGAGCTGGCATGTTTGTAGAAGGAAAACCCATGTGATCGCTCTTGGAGGGCATTTTCTAGCTCCAATTTAGCTCTTATGTCCTTTCAGTTCCAAGTGTTTTTGCCCAAAACAGTCTTTGTGGTGTGATGAGAGGTCTGATTGTATAAGCCTTGTGGAAGTTTTTGTGATCAGGTAACCACTAGAGTGCCTGCTTGCTTAAGGAGTGTAGTAGAGTGTCCAGAAAAGCATAGATGCAACCAACAAAGGATGTGCAACCATTTGTTAAATGCTGTTTTGAAGCAATGGAGAAGGAAAGTAGCTGTGTAACACGGTATGAAAACTGCCTTGAAATTAAGGATCAGCTGTGTAATATCTTTCAAATCATCCTAAGAAGCAAGACTTAGTCATTAACTTGCTGCTGTTGCACCATCCAGACAATTTATTGTTAAATGCTTCACTGTTGAGAAAAATCTGTTTTTTTTCTAGGAGCTCTTGGTACCACTGACATTTACTCAGAGTAAATCTAACAAGGATTGGCTCAGAACAGTACAGCTTGAGAGACATGACATTTACTGCTGCCATATTTTAAGCAGTATTTTGCTGATGAGGTCTTGGATATCCAATGGAATCGGTGAAATACAATTTTAAACTTAATGGGTAGTCTATTTACCTTTACACTAAGCTGTAAGAAGAAATAAATTAAGGATCTTTCTGTGCTTCTTGGTGTGCACGGAGAAAATCTCATGGAGTAAATTTTACCTTAATTACCATTATCTTCAAACATTAAAGGTACAGGTTAGATTTTCCTTAAATCTGTTTCCCAGCAATTTGCTAAATGGTAGATTATATGTGATCTTTAAAGGCTGTGTGATTATTACGGAAACAGAAAATGAATTCCATTCACTTTCAGTGCCGTCCATAAAAATCAGGATTTCGTTGAGTCATAAGTGACCTTTCATAGTTTTTCAGACTTCTTGAAAATTCAACTTGAGTTATAGTCCTGCTTTGCCTGAATTTCAGTCTGGTGTTGGCTTTTTTTGGTTGTTGTTGTTTTTCTGTTTGTTGGTGTTTTTTTTTTTCCTGTAGAATACTAGGAAATTAATTATGGAATAAAATTAATGTAGTCTAAGGAGTGTAGAACTACTTATTAAACAGAATGGCTGGAGGTCTCTATGAGGAAGGATTTGTAGTTCTTAGAAAAAACTATTTCTGCACCCATTGGTGATAGTGCAGCAGAAAAGACGATTGATGTAATGCCCCAAATTTCATTTTGTTCCTGTTTGTCCGGAGTATTTCATCTTAGATGAAATCAGTGTCACAAACTGGAATTTGTGCACAGAAAGACAGCAGTAGAATTGCAAGTTGTATTGGCATGCAGCTGAAGTTCCTTACACCAGCTTTAGTAGTGCATTTATTTTATTCCTTGGAACCTGCTTGATGACTTGGAAGAGGATGTTTTGTGAAGACTAAGGCCAGTGAAGTTGAGTTTCTTAATGACTTATCTTAGTGTAATGTTTTATGCAGATTTTCGATTTTCTAAGGATGTCTGATGAAAGTCTGCAGCCCATTATGTGAGGTGATGAAATGGAATGCGTTAAGGGAGCCTTCTCTTTTCAGTAAGTTTTGAGACACGCATCCTGTTACTGAAATAAGGACCTAATCACACATATCTGACATAGGATAAACTTAAAATGGTGTATGGAAACTGCTGGATCACAGCCTGAACCTCTGATTGATACCTGAGGCGAGCAATGAGTCAGCCCTGGGAGCACAGAAGGCAATTCTCCTGTGCTGCTGGAAGGGGAGGAGCCTGGCTGCACCTCTCCTAGACCTATTTAAGAGCTGACAGCAGTAGGGGAGGATATCCTTCTGGAGATCCCTGCTTCTGGAGTTTTCCAGTGAGCCCAGGACAAGGGTAAGCTCTTTATCTGTTCTTATGATGTAATAACTTGCTTAGCCAAACTCTTGTATATTTCTTAATTGTAGCACCTGTATATTCATTGATTGCACAAATGGAAGTGTTTTTTTTTTAATCCCTTCAAAGTGTTGTTGAGGTTAATTTCTAGTCAGCTTGTTTTAGCACTTGTATTTTTTTGTCTGTAGCTTGCAGTGTGCAACGTGTGTCTTCAAGCTTTAAAACATTCTATGTAGCAGTGAAGATTGTTTACATAGAAATCCAAAACAGTTTGGTATCTAAGTGAAAGGTGACCTAATTCATTTCCTGAACTTTATAATGTTTGAAGTTTTTAATTTTTTATTATTATTATTTTTTGCTGTAACTGGCTTACAGTTTTGCCATTTGTGACTAAAAGTAGTTAACGAAAACAGTGCTTTCTGTAGCAAGCCCATATTTGATTTATTACTTTATTCATGAAAGCAAATTATCTTCAAGTAGGCATGTTTACCATAGTTCTAGTTTTGATGCATTATTTGAGAAACTTCAATGAATTCCATAAATTAATTAAATTATAAGTTGGAATTATTTTTAGGTGCAACTTTCTCTATCAGCTTGGCACAATGCTTGTTTGCCTCGTTTCTTAAAAAGTGTGTGCTGAAATCAAATAAAGGGTAGTTTTGATTTGCTGTGTTGCTGCGATGGAAGATTTAGGCATGAATCAAAGACAGTGTTCAGAGATTTCATTATTTAAACTGTTTTTCTTCTCTAATCCATATGCATTTTTATATTCGATGTAACTGGCATATCCCTATGGCTGTAAGGATTAACATGGTGCTGCATACAGAAGAGTTCTTGCCAAACTGTCAGCTAAAGTTTGATGTGTAAACCCCATTAGTACTGATCTGTGGCCTCTCACAAGACAGATCCTGAAGGTGAAACGAACCAACGTAACTCCCCTGAAAGCAGCATGAAGCCTTTACCTTGTACTTAACACTCTCTGAATCTCTCATCCTGTACAAGTGATAGAATTTTCTTGTGATAATTAGTGAATCGGGAATGAAAGGTCTTGGTGAAAGAGAGGAGGAGAATACCAAATTGAAATGATCTCTTTAAAAGCAGCATGCTGGATAAATAATATAAACATCACTGGTGTTTGGCAAGGAATATCTCACTGGAAATGAGATAATATATTGATAAAAATCTGGAATCATTTCATTTCCAATAAATGCACATTACATGAGTCTTGATTTTTTTTTTTTTTTTTTTTTTCATAAATCATTCACATATTTCTTTCTTAGTATTATTCATAAGTTAAATTATCAGTAGTGCAGTGTGTTGGAAATGAGTTATGTCTTGGTGAGATCTAATTATTTATGAGTTTATTTGCTTTTTTTTTTTTTTTTTTTTTTTTTTTTTTTTTTTTAGTGTGTTGAAATAAAGGTTACTGTCCTTCATGGTCTAATTACACACACAGTGTTATGGGAGGAAAGCAATTACCAGTCATGCAAACAGAATTAAAATAAGTTTTGAAGCTTTCAGAGAGCTTTAACATTTTATTAGCATTAAGAGTGTTGTCATAATAGTTTATATGCATGCATAGGGAGAAGTAAAATTATCTATCTTCCTTATCTATGGAAAAAAGCAATCTGAAGTTGTGGGGTTTTTTCTTTCTTTGTTTTAAGTCATAGCAGATGAGATCCTCTTCTAATTCCCTCTTGTTTGGAGAAGAAGTTTTGCCAAGAACACTGAATGAAAACTTAACTGTTGAGTAACAACTCAAACTCACCAATGTCCTACATAAGAGGGCTTAGAGCATTAGGCCGTTTGAGTGTAAATGGCTGTTTAATGTTCTTGAAGGGTCTATTATGTTATTCTAAAGAGAGGTTAATCTGAACAATTTTGTGTTGCAGGATTGGGGGTTAATACTTGTTAAAAATGACACAAAGGCACGATTAAGTAAATAACAATCTTATAAGAAGTTATCAGCTAGTGAAGAGAATGAGAATCTGTTATTTTGTGGAAAAGTGATAGTTCTGGGACTCCTGAAAACTCTGCCAGCTTAATAATGTGTGTGTAGTTTTATGCAGAGAATGTCAGTGTGCTTGATTTACAATGAAACATCATCATATTTACTTTCTTTGAAGGCTATGTCAACAAAGAAAACGTAATGCAGTTTAAATCAAGATCGTGGCAATTTATCAGAAGAGAATTTTTTTTTCTTACTGTGCTTTGGAAATTACAAAGACCAGTTTTGATCAACATGCTCCACTTGTAGCTATTTGGGAGCTCTCATTTTTCAGCCTTTCATAGTTCAGCACCATCAAGTCTAATTAGTCAGAATGTATGCCAGTGAGCTACATCCCTTCCCAGGATTAGGTAGATCAGTGATCCTTTTTACAGCAGCAGGATCTTTTGTGTTAGTTTAAATTTTGCCCAAATTCAACATACACACACACACACACACAAAATTCTCAATGAACACAGAGCTTAGAAAATGTGTTTTTACTCACTTAGCTGTAGTTCTGCTGATACCAACAGAACAGATGCTGCTACTTGTGTGCTGCCTCTTACCTTCAGCATTTACTGCAGTTCCTGACTTGCCTGTTTCAGCACATGATCACATACATAAGATTTATGGCTCCCAGCTTCAATTTTAATATGTTACACTTCTTTTTTTGTACGTGAAAAAAATCCTCAGGTCTGGATGGACTTTGAGAACAATTGAGCCTGATTTGTATTGTATGAAAACATGAAAACAAAACTATAAATAAACGGTGGAAGATACTGAATTTTGCCACTTGAAATTGAAATTACATAGCACTGCAGTGGGTGGGAAGGTGAAGAGAGGCAAGCAAAACAAACTGGGGCTTTCTTGTGTAGTTACATCATTACAGCAACAGCAAGGCTACCAAATATCAACTGGCATTTGGAGGAATTAATTTCCTTATTTTGTATGTTCTGTAAGTAAAGAAACATCATGCATGGGCTATTTTGAAGGTATAAGAAAGGATAATTAATGAGATTTCATTAAGTTTTAATGATTTTCTCTGAAGTACTTTTCCCTTCGTTTTCCCTAGGTTTTTTGTGTTTTTTTTCTTTTCTGGTGGCCTTTGGCAATTTAGACCTTACATTTTTATGCTGATCTTTGAAACTAGGATTGATTCTCCCTTACTGTCCCTCTCAAAAGGAGATATTATTGTCATTACATTATTTGTTTTGGAATAACTGTGGCAGGTGTGTCTTTTCATACAGAAAGAGTGATGTACTGTGAGAGTAATTTGTTGTGTTCATTAGGTATTATTTTTAAAGATCTCTGAAAAACCATGACAGTCTACAGGGTACTCTTTTTTGGGAACTCTGTTTTCTGTACAAAATCTTCAAAATATTTGAGATTTGGAAAACAAAGATTACATTAGCATACATAAGTGTAGTGTTGAAATCTATTTGGGAATACCTTTGATCCGGGCTGGAGAATGGTCTGCTTAAGTCTTTAGAAGGTTTGAGATAACATTCTTTGTATGCAGGTATTACAGACTGAATTATTCAAATGTTGAAACTGTTGAATTTCTGTAGGTCATTTTTGTCTGTTTTTGTATTTTCCACATTAAAGAACTCATGATCCAAGTATGTATGTGACTGAGAGGCAGAAGTAACAAGTTACTGGATTAGAAATATAGTATTTCTATACAGAAAGGTAGAAATACATATTGTAATAGTCAACAGTGGAAAATATGAACTTTCTTAAGCTGCATGATGACAGATATTGATGTAGCAAAGTTGTAACTAATGGTGACTGGTTACACCCCAGTGGGACAGCACTGACAGGTAAAGACATGTACCGAATCATTTTAAATCTGCAGTAGATCAAAATAAAGCAGGTATAAAATGCCATTGTAGTTTTGTAATGCTGAAAGAAGCTGAAATTCTTGACAACAGCTGCCACTACTGTGCTAGTGTTACTTATGACTGACATTCAGTCTTCATTTGAAGATTGAATGACCTACTCGGAAAATCAAAGTAACCTGCTCTTGTCTTTCAGGAAGTAATGCCAATTTTTTCTCAATTGAGTTAAGACCAGTCAGTAGGTGCCATATGAAACTACCACACACAGACTTTGCCCCTAGCTGCAGAACAGAAGGAAAATCCAGAGGATAACTCTGTTTAATGGTACCTTGGCAAATGTGACCAATTTTTCGGGCTTAGAGCACTGTGTTCCAGACAGATATGATCAGCTTGTGAAAGCCTACATTAGTGACAGGAACTGCGTATTTCAAGAGGAAAAAATTGAATGATTTTTATCAGAATGTAGGATCCAGAACGATAAGAATAAAAAGATAAGAAGTAGGAGAGGCTATTACCTAATGCTCTTACAATGAGGAGTGCTCCCCTGGATTATAATGTTCTCTTTTAAAAGAATTATCCTAAAAATGTAGCCAGAAGTGTCAGACATTTAATAAGCAAGACTCTCAATTGCTGGCAGAGCCCAGTTGGTGTCTAAGTGAAAGCACACATTTGATAGTTAGTTTTATTGCTCTCTAAAGAGATCTTCATACAGAGCTCTGACTGTCACAGGAAATCTTAGCAGCTTGCTCAAGAGAAGAAAACCTGTAATAAATACTCAGAAGTCAGAATTAATGCAACCGTCAAATTACTGATTTCAAACTTCTGTTTTACATCCACAATACTAGTCCCTTAAAGAATTTCGAATGGGAGTAAGAATGGGAAGGGATGTGTGTGTGAGTGAAATCACTTTACTGTGTGCAAAATAATTTAGTTGTTCTCTTTTGTTTTTTTGACCATCACTATTATTTAGAGTGTAACTGAAGGAGCAGCTGACTTCACTTTTCACTAATGATTTTATAAGTTTGTATCCCAAATCTGAAAAGAAGATGTACGTAGTAAGCATAAAAGGTTAAATGGAACTAGAGTCTATGTTTCTTATTCCTATTGTCACTCCCTTTGTCTAGACTAAGATTTAATTCACCTTTGGTCAAATGGTCAGACCTTTGTGTACTGCCATTTAAAAATCAGAAGAAAGATGATAGGATTGATTGAGTTGGCTGGGTCTAGTATGGGATTAGTTTTTATTGATTTTGATCCTCTGTAGACAGCACAAGATTTGCCAGGATTTCATGGCATAAGAGCAAGGCAGGAATCCTGATGCTTACATTTGTGTCTTTTTCCATGCTGTATTCTCGCTGTTTGGTTGTTGAGGGAACAGCATGGCAGTTCACTATAACCTTTTTGTTGCTAGCAACTTCATAACCAATGATGACTGGAAATGATGCCATAGTCAAAGCTAGTTTTGGTGGTGGTGAAGTTCTGTATCGAAAACTAGAATATAAGAATATATAATGTAAACAGTTGTTTTTATTTGTTAACAAAATAATTTTAGAACAATATATTGAAATTGTAAATTAAACTTATGTTCAACATCCGGAGTCCTTAATGTTTTATGTTGTTTTAGTCATGGGCTAGTGAGCACCAAAGTAGTCAGAAGGCTGAGGCTACTTTCATTGTTTCACCACAGATCCTAGCAGTTTTTGCATTAATAAATAAATGTCAGAAGTTCCTGCTTTCAGTTAAGTGATGGACACTGAGAACTTTGTGATGAATAATAATATCTGCTTTGATACCTAAACCCGATGAAGTTATGATTTAATCAAACCAGCAATGCAAAGCTGACTAATTTTTTTTTTTATATTGTAAATATTCTATCGTAAAAACAAATGCATATTTTCTTTCAAGAGATGTCGTATTTAGTAAAACTCTGCACACAGCTAGGATGTGAGATTTTGCTGATGAATATCCTGTTCATCAGGTCGATTTGCATGTTGAGATTATGTTTTTGCACTTAGCAAAATTGTCTCTAAGTAATATAGTAAGACTTTGTATAACCTAGTGCATAGTGGTTTGGTCTGTATTGCCAAATCAAAATGAGAAACATTTGTTAAGTAGTAAGCAGCATTTAAAAATTACTGGCCACGTTTAGATTTAATACTTAGTCTGAATTTTGTGATGCATTATGGTAATAAAAAATGCACCACATTTCCTCTAACAACAGTAGCCTTTGACCCTCTTGGCATCAAGAGGTAATAACAAGTAAAGGAGGTAAACAACATAAGTTTGCTGCATTGCCAGGCTTTCAATCAGCATCTGCTGGTAGTGGAAAAAGTAATGCAAAACAGGTTTTTCTCCACTTTAAGTTGTATCTTATTTGGTGCCTCACAAGTGCTGAATACTTCAGTTGGTGTCCTATTTGAACAAGTTTATTATTTCCACTGCCTTATACAGGGGGACAAACAAATGCTGGAAACCCTTATGTTGGAGTTGTACCATCAGTGAGCTGCCATAGCAATTGAAAGATGATGGCTGCACGCCATGGTAATATGGTGGAGAGATTGCTGAGGCAGTGCTGGAACAGATAGCTCTGGGTACAGAATACATATCTCTTCTGCTATTTCTCTAATTAAATGGGATTTAGAGGCTATTTCCCAAGCCAATGCCACTAAATGTGTGTTGTGTTACCTAGTAACTGTCGTGCTTAGCAGTACAGGAGTGTAGCACAGCACCACATCACTGTGTGTTAGTGTCCCCCAAGCCTCACCTTTAATGTTAATGCTGGCATTTACACAAAACTCATAGTTCATTTTAAGAAAGTGAGTTGCATCAAAAGAAATCATTTTGATGCTGTATTTTTCTCATGAACTACGCGTAACTAATAGTGGAAGAGGCCAGCACTAGCTACTCTTTCTCTACCCTACTACCTTTTTTTTTTTTTTTCCTCCTGCACTCTTTAAAATCATTTTATTTCCTAAAAAAGAGTGTAACTTTTACAAAGTGAATACTGTAGCTGGTATTTACAGAATTATTAGCATATAATTCAGTATATGAAGCTAATAATAATAAAAGCTTGGAATGAAGATAAAAAATTGAAAATGGCCTCTTCACTGAAGTTTACTGTTGCAAATTTGACAGATTATCTGATTATACTAATTCATCAGAAAATGAAGTATTCGAGGCTTTCTGCCTTCCTCATTTGTAACGTGAAAAGAGTTACGAAAGCAAAGTTTTCAGCTCAGTATTGGAAGTTACGAACACTTGAAAAAATGCCATCAACCACCTGCTAGGTATTAATTAATAAGAAAAAACTAGGGAGGTTTCTTAAGTGCAGGTACATGTTAATCTGGGACTGGGCTAATTACATGTTAAAAAAAAAAGTTACGGTTAATAGTATTAATTGCTAATTAGAAGGCTAAGCCTTGAGCAAGATATTTTTAGAGCATATAAGAAAAAATAATTTCAAGATTTAAAAATGTTTGAAAAGAAAAGAGAAGAAATTCATGATGAAAGTGTTGTCATTACAGTGCACAAGTCACCAAAATATTTTGTATAATTATGCAGTTTCTGTAGATAAGGCCTAGAGCAGATCTCATCCTAACTTGAATCAATAAGGAAAACTTTTTTTCAGCCACCTTTGTCACCAGCTCTCAGCTTGGTGGTTCTCTTAATCTTTAAAGCTTTCCAGTTCTTTCTTGTCTTACACTTACGCTATGCTAGTAGCATGTCGACATTTTTATTCTTCTGCTGCAAAAGAATGTAAAAATTATATGAAAGAAAAGCTGCTAAGAGCGCCTGACCTAGATTTGAATCCTCTTTAAAGCAAAATGATTAATGCTGACTTTGAAAATATCCTACATTTACGCGGTTTATAAAGTTGTTGTAATACCACTTCTGGATTGAAAGATAAATCTGTGCATTAATTGAGTGCTTTAATCTCTGTTATCTTAAAATAAACTTTTTTTTTTATTATTTTTGAAAAAGCAAAACAAACCCTAATGGTGCATTGAATGCACATTTTATTTTCCTATCTGTATTTCTTTCAGATGGAGCCGCTCTGAAATACTGTAGTAATTGTTTAGTCTGTGCACTTTGTAAATGGCACGGTAATGTCTTCGTTATTCATTTGCTGTATAAGAGCAGTGCACTGAAAGTTCTGGTTGAGATAAGAAAGGTGAAAGAGACTAACTTATGAAGCCTTAGTGACCAGAGTTTGTGCCTGTGAGGGCAAACCAAATACAGAATCCTGGATGACAGCATTGGCTATTTTGGAATAGCCTCTCTTGAAGCTCTCACAGGCTGCTTTTTTGCATATGGATGACTGAGACAAATGTGGTTGGTTGGTTGTTTCTTTCCTTTGGGGTTATTTTTGAGTTGTTTTGTGGTTCAGTGGTTAGACTGTTGCCTGAAAAATTTGGCTTGCCTCTGAGGAGGACTGGAGGAGTGTATGCAGAAGCATAAAAAGGATCACCTGCTGGCCTCTAACGTTCTGTATTAAATATGCCAATATTAACAAATTATTGTTTATATCCCCGTATTCCTACAGATAGCTGATTAATATTTTATTTTGAACATATGGGTTACATATGAAGTTAATGTTTTTTTTTAATATTTCTTCTTTTCTTTAAAAGAAAGTGTCTCTTTTCAGTCCTCAATCAGGAAAAACAAACTAGTGTTCTATTTGGGTCGTTTTCTATCAGGTTTTAACTGATTCCCAACATAATGATATTATTTGCAGCCTCCTATAACGGACACAGTAAAGAAAATATAAAAAATAAAAAACAAAAGCCAGCAAAACAGGAGACTCTCAAATTTCCAAAAATCTATGGAAAAGAGACATGCTTGACTATGCCACTGAACATTTAATTAAATGTCAGAGTATGCCAAAGTTATATACAATAAAAAGGGAAATTTCACGTTATTATATATAAACTTAATGATGCTGAGAGTCAGTGCTTAGAGTTCTTTCTTTGTAGCTGGAGAAGGAAAGTGTAGAAAACTGAGATGATGAAAACCTGTGATGAAAACTTGCCTTTCCAGGAAGTCTTTTACTTTGCTTTGCCTTTTCTTCTACTTTATGGTGTAGTGTCTTCACAGAGTAAGTACATGCTTATAAAAAGGAGACAAATCACCATTTAAGCACAATCATATTTTAAGTAACAGTTTAATTGTATATCAAATTGCTATCTCATACAGGCAGGAAGGAGTTATAGGAAGAAGAGAATGTTACCATGCCAATCACTGCCTAACTGGTCCTGCTTGATCCTGCAATTAATTTGAGTCAACATCTTGAAATAGTTTATTGGTTCTGTACAAGTTTAAAATACACTTACTGTGCCTCTTGATTTTGAGCTATGAATAAATACATCAAACTTAGTGAATCTGTTGCGGCTGATTATGTAGCAAACAAAATCATTTTTAGAATTGAAGCATTTACTCTTAAAATATGTAACTAGCTGTAGTTGTTTCCTAACTGCATAGTTTATCTATTGCTGTTCAACTGATAACTAATTAAGAGTTGAATGCTATTTGTATAAATTAATGTGAGATATTATAATGTTTAGCAATAATACTTCAATGAGTAATATCTATGCTCTTAGGAACAGTTCTTGAACAATGTTGTGAGTTTAATTAACAACTATGTTATTCTGCCTTTTATGCTACAATAGTTAATACATTACTAGTTCTGTTCACACAGATTAAAGAAAGAAATTACAAGGGCTGCTCCCAAAGTAATGCCTCTTATTTTACAAGAGCAGTTCTGAAAGAAATGCCTTCTATTTTATTATGTTGGCCCACGATGTCAGAAATGGATGTTGGTGATACAGCAGTAGAGGTTGAACCTTCCCACACCAAAATCCTGTTTTGTTTTGTTGCTGTGCAACAGATGGCAGACAGATGGCAAAAAAGCTGATGATGGTGAGTGTTGAAAAATAGTGTTCTGTAGCAGAAAATTTGCTCTATCAAATAGTGTTATTGCGTTCTTTGTATCTCTTGTGGTTTCCATGGAAATAAATAGGGCCTATGACTATCATTAAAATAATTTTTGCATTAATTTTGGTAATTAATATTCTGGTTTATTTTTCTTGTTAAAGGATAATCAATTTCTAACATCTAACTGGATGCAGAAAAGTCGCATGTGAAACTCATTGGGGAAGAACTGAATTTGCTTGTGGTCTGTGTTATGCAACAATAAAAGACAACAATGAAAGTGGTGGAACTTCTTGTTCGTGAAGTTCATGAACATAAAGAAATCCTATACTTTCTTCACACCAGCCTTCATCAAAGGATTTTTATGATTATAATACAAGAGATAACATGCAGTGTTACCATTCCAAAAGATTTTAGTGCTGTGCTTTTTCATGGTCATCTCATTTACAGCAAATATGTTAATCACACCTATTCTAGTGTCATCCTAATGGATATTGAACACTAAAATACGTGCCCCTTTCTAAGTTCTGTTCCTACAGACTGTATACATACAGGAATCAGAGCCCATTTCTGAATATGTACTACCTTTTCCACAATGCTTTACAAATAGAAATGCGAGTGGTAATTTTGGCCGTTAAACACAACATCTATAATGTCCTTAATGGATTGTCAAGAAGAAGAAAGAAGTGGAGGCATTTGTATTGAACTACTTCTAGAAAGTACACTTTGTTCTTTGATAGGCAGGTCTAATGGGACAACTGGATAGATTTATATTGCTATGCTATATAATGAAATTTCGAAGTCTTCATTATCCGAAGAGAACTGTGATTCATGCTGGCAATTCTCAGAGAATTATGAAGCAGGAGAGAAGAACGAGCTGTTAGGTTGCTGATGGCTGTTCAGTTCTCTACTTACTACATAGAAATGTGCTTCTGTATTTTCTTTTGTCTTCAAGTTCTACCACGTTGTAAATAGTCAGTAGCAACAGGTATGTCTTTTGGAAAGCAGGCTTTGCCGTCTCTAAATGTTTTTTTGTATAATATATTTTCATTCAATGTTTGACCTTCTTTAGGAGCAAATAACAGAAAAGTGCTTTGGAGATGAAGCAGTTGTATCATGATTCACCTTTTGGTGGGGAGTCTTTTATGTGTGAATTTATAGAATTAGAATTAATAGATTAGGT
This sequence comes from Lagopus leucura, assembly GCF_019238085.1. Classification (NCBI taxonomy): domain Eukaryota; kingdom Metazoa; phylum Chordata; class Aves; order Galliformes; family Phasianidae; genus Lagopus; species Lagopus leucura. The sequence continues at coordinate 4,230,635 of NW_024962270.1, forward strand.
CACACCTTTTTACTATCTTGCCTACCCTTCTGCATACTCAAAGCCTCTGGGAGTAAAATCTAGCATTTAAATAAATGGCAAAGGATGTTATAAAGGTAATCTGTGGCTTTAGGGCTGTTATTTTCAGCAGTTGCATGAATGGTGGTACACATTCAGTACTGTTTAAAGTGGAGTTTTTGTAGAGCATTTCCATGTGACAAGAGCCTGTTGCCACTGGATGGCACTATTTATTAAATTATATCACAGGTACTTGATTGCTTTAATATATGCATTTTAGATTTAGAGGACATAATAGAAGTGACATTTAGAGTTTATGTGTATGTTCTGTCCTGCTCTTTGTAAGGGAGAGCACAAAACTTAGTGCTCAAATGATTAATTATCCAATGATATCATTTTAATAGCATGTGTTGTATTTAAAACTAGGTAATTGTAGTATTTTAGATCTGCCAACTAATGCATTTTATTTTATTGGAGTTTTCATCCTAACCCCTTCAAAGCATATATTTTTAAATGCATAAATGTTCTTTCTTTTTATTCTGTTAGAGAAGTCAACTTTCAATATAGTCTTGATATTGCGTGCTGTTGAAACTTGTTTGTATCTTATTATTCCTTAATATAAAATGTCAGCATTTACCATTCAGTAATTTATCAGGTTTTTTTTCTTTCTTTCTTCTTAGGCAGAATGAAATCACAGGTAGTGTACAAACATGGGCAATTCACACAATAAATATTATGGATAAAAACAAAATGCAATCAATTTAATTTGCTAGGAAGGAAGAATGCTGGAATGCTGTCTTCCAGTTTTTGAAAGATGATTGAGAAAGAACTTACTCCATAAATAGGCAAGCCTGAACTTCATGTATAAAAACAAAATGACTTATAAACAATTCATTTAAAGACATGTCAAGCTTCACTGACAGGCAGCCAAGAAATAAAATTGAGTGAGGTAATTAAAGAAAAATAGACAGCTATCCCAGCATAATAATATAGCAGGGAAGTACAGGAACGTAGGGATCATGTTGATAATACAGGCTCTGCTTTCTTTTCCTGCCCAGCTGGTGCAGTGAATGCACAATTTCTGCTGACAGATGTTAAGCATCTGTATAAAAACCATGGCTTCTTTTTTGAAATAGTGGTCCTGAAGTTAATAATGATCAGGATATAGTCTTCTGTTTGGGGAAATCTTTTGCTATGCTGAGTGTCAACTGGTGATGCCATAATTTCTCTATACTTCTCTTTTCTTTCAGCTGCAAATTTTGTGGAGAACAATGTACTGTGCATAGTGAAAATTGTGTTTCACAGTGCAAGGGAAAGTAACTAATCAAATAATGGAATTTTGTCCGTACACTTCAGCCTTTTTAGTTCATGTTTAGTAGACATTTGAAAGGATTTAAGCCAGCATACTGAACTAGCAGCAGCAGGATAAGCCGTATTGGTTATATCATCTCACACGACTTGTTACTTTTTAAAAGGAAGAAGTGTCATTTTAGAGAGAATCAACAAACCATTAATTAGTTACATAGATTTAAGCTCTGAAGACTGAAGGAAGCATCCAAGATGTATTCCTCATGAAGAACTACGTTTTTGATTCAGGCAGCTTCCTTTCTTTTCATATGATACTGTCCTCTTTTTTCACCTGACCTTGCCAGGTAATAAATAGTAATGACAACCAGGTAATGTAATGCTGACCAAACTTCTAGTTATTCTTTAGGGATTGAAGAACAGCTGATTATCAATGCACAGAAAATAAACCAATTCCTAGCAGATTTTTTTAAGAAAATATCTTTTATACATACTCATACCTGTTATCAGAAATGAAACTGTCATTTAAAACAGTTCCAGAAAATAAGTGGTAAATTAGTTGAAGTCTGATTATACTTCATCTGTTGTGTTACTTCCCTCCAAGACTACTTATTGAGTTGCCTTTCTTTGTTTTACTTCAGTAATCTGTACTGAATGGCTTGCTTCTGTCTCAAGCAACACATCTGAAATTTAAGAGCCTGCATTCTGGATGTGACACAATGACTAGAGTGCTATAATAGAGAATTCAACACTATGAAATAACTACTGATATGTATGTTTCTATTCTGTACCGCTAATAAAGTGCTATTGTTCAAACTGGGAATGAAGAATAGTTTCAGGTGTTTGAAAATAGCTTTCTGAAACAAGATGCCTTAGTTAAGAAGGCTTTTTGTCTGCATCTTTGGTTATAATAATGTTTTTCTTATCTCACTTTTTATAGTAAGAAATTGGACTCTGAACTAGGTTGTTTTTTATCACAGTGTAATGCACCTTATTACCTTAGTTTCAAAGAGGGCTGCACTGTTTTTTTTATAGAACTTCCTACCTTTCATTTTCAGGACTTGGAAGGATAGAACAGGTGACCTTTAAAAAGCAAAAAGCAGTTTGCCAAGCATCTGTTAGGACACTGAGGATTCTTAGTGTCTAGGTCTACAGTCAAGTCAATTTTCTTGTTATCAAAACACTGATACTTTTAGGCTGATACTGTTAAGAGTGTGGGCTACTTACACTATCTGACATTTTAACATCTGTTTGAGAAGTGGCCTGCTAAATCTGTATTTTATTTGAGAAAGTGAGTTCAATTCCATATTTCCATTCCCTTTTAACCTCTGCTAAGTCTATTCAGAGAAGGGGAGAAAGGTGGAAAACAAAAGGCTTTGCCCTAACACCAAACAAGCTTATTGTGTTTTTTTCATCACCTAGTCCAGGGAATTTCAACCTTAACTGAGGTTGCATGCTATAAAGGAATCTCAAGCTTATTTGACCTCGAGAAATTTCCTTAAAGCTGGTTAAATGCAAAACCAGCAAAATAAGTCTTTATGCAGTTTTATAATACAATTTTTAATTCTAAGTTTACCTTTAAGAACTGCTTCAAACTGCATTATAAAATCCCATCTTTAAATAGTGTGCTTGATTGAAGTAGGAGTATCTTTAAAGATGTATGCATTCTCTGACCCAATTCAGAAGAGATTATTTTAGAACATTAGGCAGAAGTTGGTGGCGTCAGTAGGACAGAAAAACAAATTAATTGGATTCTGCATTGCCATGCTATTAACATCTTTCTTGTATCTGTTCTTACACCATGGTAGTCAATTTAAAGACAGTAATTTAACTATTATGAAGTGTTTCTCTACCAGAGTGTCTGTGTTGATTTGTCTTTAATTCCATCGCCATTATTCATTCATTAGATATCTAAGGTCACGCTCCCATGTGGTAAGGTTTGCAGTCAGTGGGAGTACTCTTATTCAAAGTACTGCAAGATGAGATTGTTTTAAGCAGCTCAAGATCGAAAAGTGTCCTTGTGTATGCTCGATACAACTATATGATATTCTGGGCTTTTCTGCTTACTCGCTACAGAGTTTTCTCAGCAAGAGAAGCAATTATTCCCATGTATATGCGTTTTAATTTTCCTGACTCTAAATGGCAGCTTTAGTGTTGAAGAATTGGTATGAACAAATGAGTGTTTAAGGAATATTTTTCCTGTGAGTTTCTTTTCTCAAAGTACTTTATTACGACTGAAGATGGTAAAAGCTCTGTGCACTCCTCAGTGCCAGTTAGACTATGAAGTGGCAGTAAAAGAAGCTCAGCTGTGAACACTTTACCATGCTGTATAAACTATTTATCTGACCTACAGCTGGTGAACATTCCTGTGCACTGCAGGGGAGCCTTGGTGCCAGCCTGCAGACCCTGCAAGCACCACTTCCACCTGCAGCACCACTGCAGAATGTAATGAAGACATTACACATTAACAAAAAGATCATACCCTAGAGTAAGAAAATGGTGAAACAATCACTGTAGGAGCATTTTGGTTTTGCTTTGTATTTTCAGTGGTGTGTTTGTTCTATTAATTCGTTGGAATGCATGGCTTTTAAATTTCCATTGCAGAAATAGCACTGTGGTTACCACAGAAGGAGAATAGACTACCTCGGCTATACTGCTTAAAAAAAGGACAGAATTGAGGCACCTTTCAAAATCTTGTGCTTTGGTTTCACTCCAGATTGGACTTACCTTCTGCAACCATCCATTCTCATCTTCTGATGATGCATAATTTATTACAATAATATCATAATCCAGTTCAATGTTTTTTCAATACTAGTGATCTGTTTAGTGATCTTAGTCAAGTGTACAGGAGGGTGAAAACAGCATATTGTACATACTTTGGGGCAGTGTTTTATAATAAGAGCTTCCATTTGTATAAACTTTCCTCAGATGCTATACTTGAGATGCTAAGAGTTTAAGAATTCATGAGAAGTGTTACTTTGAGGGGTTTCTTATTGTTTCCATCTAACTGGTAGGCAGCTCAGCTCCTCGCAGCCACTTGTTCACTTCCCTCTCCCCTTGCAGTTGTATGGGGAAGGATTGCTTTTGTTAGTGCTACAAATCTAATGATCATAGTTGATGGATATTTGCCATCTTTACCTTTTCATTGTAAGGAGAGGGATCCAGCAGTGATATTCTAGAGGTTATTAGTAAAATAATTTTGTAGAATTAATACTTAAATTATTATCACAGACCTGCTCTACTTTTTTTTTTTTTTTTTTTTTTTCTCTCTCTCTAAAAACCTATAGTTACATGTTCATAATGCTTGAGGCATGTTGTAGCAGACCCTTGAGTTTAAACAGCTTTTTGTGCTAAGTGGAACATTTAGCCTTAAAAAGTTTCAGATGGTTTCTCTTCTTTGTTGTTAGAGGTCAAGGAAGGCAGTATCTTTGGCCTTGTAACAACTAGCATTTCTCATACAGACTCTCTAAGACAATTTGATAGCTTTCCGAGAAATAACTTTGTTTCATTTTCTTTTACAGTGTCAAAAGGCAATTGTTCTTATTCTTCCTACAGAGGGAAAAATAATTTAAAGCACTCTGTGGCCTTTGGAATTCCAGGATTGCATTAACTTGTGCAAAATATTCTTGAATGGATGTTGCTTTCCCTTATCTAACTTGTAAATTTTCCAGTTGCTCCAGTGCTTGTTACTTGTTGAGCACTTAATATAGAATTGCAGATTCAAAAAAAAAATCACCTGTCACTTCCTTTTTGCGTAGTCAACAATGCAAGATACAGAATCATAGAACTGCGTGGATTGGAAAAGATCTCATGATCATCTAATTCCATCCCTCCTGCTACAGTTTTAGATTCATATGTTATTCCTAATTGGGCTATTTGTGTACATCTAAAAGCTGACTATTGGAAAGCTATTGCTTCTATTCTGCCAGCTGAATGGTTCTACCTTTTCCTTCATCGAAGTCCTGGTACTTACTTGAGTACTCTGTGGGACAACTTAACTACTTAGCACAGCATAAACCCATGCTATTTGTTGCTGGATGTGTTCACTGTGGTTTACTCTCAAAGGGCCTGAAGCAGTATACATGGAATTGCATAGCAGAAAGGAGTGAGAACTTCCCTTCTAATATTGATGGTCAATTATTTGAGTTCCTGATTCTGAAGCAGATATTCTGACACATCAAATGGAGTAGCTAAGCAATCATGAGTATGTGTAATGCATTTTCGTTGCCATGTCAGATAAAGTGACAGTGGAAGCAGAGCCTCATCTGAGTGTTGGGTAAAGATTACCTCACCCCTGAGGTACTCATTGGAGTTACCACCAGCTGTGCAAGTATGTTCAATCTTTGATTTTCTGTTTTCAAAATACTACAATTGAATTTTTTAAAATCCCCAGATTTCATGAAGATTAGTAGTGACATTCAGAGAATGCAGAAAGAAGAAATAACTTCTCAAAAATGTTTGGGAACTTGAGATGGAGGAGGCTTATTAAGGCATTTATCTATCCTAGTGCTTTTTTTTTTTTTTTCCATACAGTACTTGAGAAACATTTGAAGTGACAAAGCTTATGCTTGTGTAGCATGCCTAATTCTTACTGTTTTTCCAATGATGTCAGTTTGAACATAGAATATGACAGGTGAATGTACTCCCTCTCACAGCTATTGCTTTAGATTGAGCTTATCCGCAACTGCAAGCAAGTACACTTTTATTCAAAGTAATGTGAAAAAATTAGTTCTTAATTCTTGGATTTTGTATTTCCATTTGGATCTTTTTGCTAGTACATTTCTAAGCATCCTCAGGTTTTCAGATGTTTGATGGACTGTATTTCATTTTGAAGCTGTGCTCTTATTTATACTTCAGTTGAAACAAAATCTGAGTTTGAACTCCAGATTAAATGCAAGCACAGGTGCTACTAGTCTTCAAATGTCTGCACACCTCCATGTGCAAAGTGTGACAAAACCATAACAAGCATTGAATGCGCAGCTTCTAAAGGCAGAGCCTGTATCATTCAAATGAAGATTAATGAGAATAAATTGGACTTTTCAACTCACAACTATATTCATTTATGTTGCCTGTTTAGTGAATTCAAACAAATGCTTACTGGGAAAATAAAAATAAAATAAATCATAGTAAAATATGACAGAATTGGAACTAGAATGATCTGGCTGAACTTAGCATATTTTGTGAAGGGAAGATATGTAAGTTAGTATAAATATGTTACTTAACAAAATCACTTTTCTACTTTGTTGTCTTTTATAAAAAGCATTCATCTTATGTTTTAGAGAAATACCTTTTCCTTTTCAATACATTCAGCTAGAATATGTATTGTAGTACATAAGAGGGAAAAAAAAAGTCCAAATCAGCTGTAGCTTTGTGTCTGCCTTTGAGAAATAGGCAGCTATTGATTATCTATACATCAGGTAAGTCTCTTTCTAATGCCAGGAAGTAATTGTATTGTGTCTCAAAACATGCATTTAAGAGGTTATTAAAAGTTTATTCAATACCATTAAGAATAATTTGTCTGACTACCACTTTGTCTCAATAAGCTCTTGGTTTAAATCTCTTCTACTGATGGACTGTATGTACAGTATAATATAATTTCATGTTTGAAGTTGTTTTACTTTGTTTTTTTACATTTTCTAAGTCCGCTGGGGTGTCATTTTAATGTTACGAAGAAACACAGTACTAGCATTTCTTTGTTAAGGGTTTCAAAACCATTTATATCTGTTATCAACATGATTCCTTATTTTTCCTTCCAAATGTTATGCATTCAGCATGTTTTGAAGTCACCAGCAACCCCACCCTCTAATCCAAATTTGCCGATCTCATTATGTTTGTCTCTTTCTTAAGGATTTTCATGGTTGGTTTTGAGTATGGACCTTTGCAGTACTTAAAGCGTGTAGGGGAAAAAAAAAAAGGGACAGTAGAAACTCCATTGATTAACTGTCTGATGAAACAGTTACATGGTTGAGTCCTTGCTGTAGGCCCATAGATGCTATCTTCCACCTTTCAGATTGATTGTTTATTAACTTACATGATATTTATGTTGCTAATAACTCAAGCAACCAAGCCTTAGGCACAGTGCTTGGAATTTTATAGATTGGGAGTTTGGTATTCAATGCTAAATGTTTTTACAGAGTCTTGAGTGTTTATATCTCGTGTTTGATTCTGAAGAGCCACTTTGGAACCTGTCTTATTGCTCAGATTAGTATTTGTGAAGTTTTTAGGTACCTCTGAATTTTTATAGAGGACTCTTTAACTGGTTTTCTGGTTATAGATTAAGTATAGAATGTACAACTGAGCAGTGTCTGTTTGGAACGTCCAATAGGTAGTCTGCAGTGTACATTAAAGTAGATGGCCTGTTGATAAGGTAGTTGTTAATTGAATTTATTTATTTATTTTTATTTTGCTCCTGGCTTTAGCACTGCTAAACACAATATTGAATGTTTGCAGCTGTATCTCCAAGCTCAGCCTCTACTGATTGCTTTTCTATTTAGGTTTAATTGTGGTTCTCCTTTTATTTAAATTGTTTTTCATGGCTTGTTTTCTATTTTAAGCATTGAGTGGCAGAATTAGCTTTCTAGCAGGCTTGTGTTTTATGCTTTAGAGAAAGATTTAATAGAGTATATTCCTACATGTTTCATAATGCACTAAGTATGGACATGGACTGAAATCATCACAGCCCAAAGCCGCGTTTCTCTTGCACAAAATGAGCTACTGAAAGGACTGTAATTCCTATGATTATGTATCCATCTGTTTGTGTTATCCCTTCTCCTTAACCTTAGTCTATTACTCGACTTGCTGTCAGGCTGTGTGGTAGAAGCACTAACACAACAGTACAGAATGTAAGTGGCATTGCTCTTTTAGTAACCTTCCCGTTAACTGTCCTCTCTGAGAAGACCTTTAAGAAGCAGAGTTAAAATGCTTGTGACAGTAACCACTGAACTCTCATTAGCACTGCTAATTTATCTCATGCTTGACAGTTCTTGAAGGTTTATGCTGTGTTTTTGGCCAATAACAGAGTTAATAAAAGTAATAGTACTGATTTAAACACTAATCCATTTATCATGCTTTGTGCACTTGTATTAAAATTTCTTGAGTTCCTTGCTGGTGGAAGTTGCAATCCATAGGAGTAGTTGCTGAGGAAGTTCTTTTCAGGAAAGCCAAGATGCAGATGTATGGCAAACCTTACTAAACTTGTGCACTTCAGTTAGCAAAATTGCACTATCTACCATTCTCAAACCGTTTTATTGTATAAAGTTCAATAGTAAGCAAATCAGTTGTCTAGAGCATGAGGTACTCATGACTGCCAAAAGATAATTATACAGAGAACTTGGCATAAATGGTATTTTCAGGTACCAAATATAGGATCCCTGCAGTTTATTGCAAAAAGTGTTCATTGGTAGAAAAAAACATGTACTGTATCTATAAGGACAAACTGATACCATTACTTCACATTTGTTATTTAACCTAGCAACCTGGTAAGAAAAATTAGAATCTCCATTACAGCACCATTTGGTATTTTCTAAAGCAGCTAAGAATTACTGCTGTTCGGTGTCTCTAGGCATAAGCAAGTGCAACAGCTAATACAACTCTTGGTGTGTTTCCTTCTGTGCATTCAACTTCTTGTTGCTTGGAAATGGGCATTTCTTGAAGTTTTGTATAAAATGTGAACCAACATCATATGAAACCACCTGCTGTTCTTAGCTGAGATGACTTTCCAAATTACCAGCATTATATAATTTGATACTGATGTCTTTGCTTGGAGAATGCAAATTCTCTTTAAGAGGATGTAGATTCATGTTGTAGGCTCAGATTTATGCTCATAATGAGGCATAGACTTGGAAATGTCTGTGAATACAACAGCATCCTACCCTTGCCTAGTAACTTACCATTGTAATTTGAAATGATTAACATACAAATCAGGAAGAAACTTCTCAAGAAGTTTCTTGGGAAACTGGGAGTGAAGACCAACTATTACAATTGACTTCACTGAAATATTTATTCTACTTTGAAAACTCTTTTTCAGTGTATCATCATTCCCAGGATTTTGCTTCCTTCAAAAATTAAAAAAAAAAAAAAAAAAAAAAAAAAAAGATTTTTCATGAGTTTTTGCAGCTGTAGAACTCCTGGTGAATTCTAGATTAATATTCGTATTTGTTTCCTAGAGCTGTTGGGCACAGAGAGTGGCTTCTCTAGACTGATTAGCTTTTGGAGTTGGCTTGCATGGATAGTATTTGGAGATGTGCTAAAAATCAGGGGGCATGCAGAAGGAAGTATATTGTTTGTTGTTGTACGAGCCCTTAGTAAGACCTACAGAAGATTAATTGGCAAGTGCTCAGAAACTGGTGGTTCTCCTCAAACAGTTTTAATGAACTTTTAGAACAAGTGTAGTGTTGTTTCTTTTTGGTGGTTCTCTATACTACTTGTTCTCCAGCAGAGACATGACTTGTTTAGCACAGTGGCTGGTACAAGCCAAAAAAGAGTTCATGTGAATTCTGCCTGGCATGTCATTTTATTGATGTCTAACCAAGATTCAAGCTGCATTCAGTGCCCATCAGTTTCAAGGATACGTTTTTTGATTGAAACAATCGACAGTACTTAAGTGTATAACAAATTCAGATATTCTGAAAAGTGATTAAAATGCAGAGCTTCTGAAAAATTTGATAAGTAATTCTGAAGGGAAGTACTGTAGCATTGCTTTAAGTTTCATAAAAGCTAGTTTCCATGGTGCTTTATTTCTGGCTTAACACTTCTCTGTTTTTAATATCAAGTCCAGAAGATCTATTTTCTTTCTTGCACTGAGTTAGATAATCATTTTGCCTGTGCTAACTGTAATCTTAAAGGATGTATGCCCTAACAAGAAAGTCTGATTTGCTGCATACAAGAGATAGAATAATTTCTTCATGGTTGTCACTTCTGTTTATGAAAGGCTACAACTGAATGACTATATTTGGAGCTCCTTTCAACTAAATAATCTAGGTTTCCCCAGGTTCTAAGCAGGCACTGACATGTGACAGCACAATAGAAATATTTTCAGGAGTTCATGATGACACAGCTTATTCCATGTAAGAATGATCTGTGGAAAAGTGGATTCCATACGAATATTACTAGCGTTATGAATTGTTTAATTTCTGTTAATTTTACCTGCTGAGCAATGTATGAATATTCATGGCATTACCAATATCGTTTTCATTTTGAGATTCTACCAGAGATAAGGGAGAAATTTTGCATAAATATTTATATTTTTCTAACTACATATTTAATTTGATTCCCTGAAGATAGTCACAATTACATTAGTAGAAACAAAGCTTTTATTGTAAAAGCTTTCTTTGCGGGAACAATCACTTCTGCAGTTGAAATGTGTTTATTATGTAGCTATTTGTGAATCCAGTGGAACTGTCATATTGTAGGTCTTTCTCTCCCTTATATGTATGTATTTTTAAAATCAATATTGTTTAACTGTGGCTAAATTTTGAAGAAAAGAAATGAATTCTTGTCACTGACACTGGCGTGTAATGTTGAAGACTTCTAAAATGTTCATATCATTCCGGAAAGAAACATCATATCAAGGGGAAGTTATAGAAGTAAAAAGTATAGTTAACTTCCAGTGAAGAGTGGAAGTGCTGTTAGGTTTAGTCTCAAGCAGACATTGAAGTCAGTATGAAACCGTAAGTGTATTTCTGTATAATGTGGCAGGAATTACATTTGTTGGTTTTTTTTAACCTAAAACCTCTTTAACTTGTGCTCTGTTGCTTATATTGCTACTCTAAAGAATATTTACTTGAATTAGTTGAACTTCCTTTAAAGTTGATCCTTTTTCTTTAATTATATAATATTATTATATTAGTTAATTATAATATTATTTAATTATATAATATTGTATAATATATATTTTTAAATTATTCAAATTTGCACATATTTGAAGTTCCATGTCAAAACTATTTTCTAAAATATTTTAGAAATTCAGTACTGCCGTTGTTTCTCAGTTCTAGTCTTGAATAAGCTGCCATTTTATGTAAAAATCAGGTTATTGGAAGGTTCCCAATTTGTCTGACAGTTAATAGTTGGTGTCCTGGTCTACCTGTTAAGTATGGTTTTGATCATTGCCTCTCCAATTAGGAAAACTCTTCACCTGATCCTTACTGTCAGTTTGCAGTAATGCAAATGTATGGAAATGGATAATTAACATAAAAGTACAATGCTCTAATAAGGTAACACTGCAGTTCTCTTCACAGAACTTTTAAAATCATTTTTTTCATAAAGAAAAAACTTTAAATTTGGTCTTACAAATGAATTTGTGTTAGTATGTGTATGCAGACATCTAATAAAAGCAGTGATAGCTGTTGATGTAATACTATTGACCCTGCTATTTACTCCTCTCCGCCATTTACAGACTTACATTTTAGTGTCTACTGTTGAGATTTCTAGAATCCTAGCTACTGCTATTTATTGATTTGGTATGTGTAATAATGCGTTGATTCCTTGCATGCCTCACCAGCCACAGGGAGATAGTGTTTGTGTGTGAACTGACTACATACAATTTAATTAAGCATTGAGAAGGCTTTTTTTTTTTTTTTTTTTTTTTTTTTTTAAATAATAATGATTGCTGAAATAGCCAAAATAGCCAAATATGAAGAAATATTTAACAGGAATGGTGTCTGATCAAGAATGTCCACATGGAACATTCAATAAGCTGGAGACCCAGCAACGCTTCCTAAATTGGAGATTTTAACCTGGTTCTTTTAACCTGGTTCTGAATGGCAAACAGAAAGAACAGTAACAGTGTGGACGTCAGAACTTTAGGAAGGAAGATAATTTTTTTTTTTTTTTAACGGTAAAAGTGGAAAATATGGTATCATGCTAAAATGTAATGCCTTTGGCTGTGGCAGCATTGCAGAGTTTCGTTCTCTCACTCTCATGTGATTTAGTTATACCTATTTGACCTGAATTCTGCGTAAATAAAAGCCATCCACTTCTTTTTTTAAAATTATTTTTAATCAGAAGCGGTGTGGCCTTGAAAAGAGCAAGAAACCAAGATGCTTTCATTTCTGTGTAATGTTGAAGACTGCTATCTTGTGATTAAGTTTCATAGTTAAAGTTGCACAGAGGTCTGGTACCAAGAAACTCTCAGTTAAGTATTATAAACAATTTTGCACTCTAGCATTAGTTTACACAATGATTGCTATTCAGGCAATTGCTTCCATTGAATAGTTCTTATTTGTTAAGAAATTTCTTAACTGCTTTCTTGGAATTTTAATAGCTTTAATTATTGTGATTTTAATAAGGGCTTGGCAACAGTACCAGAAACAATTTGTATATGACAGCTGAGTTTCACAGTAATTAGTATACAAGAAGTATCTAGGCAGATGAAAAGAATCTTGTCGTATTTGAGCTTCCAAATTGTCTTACTATATATATATTTAAAATATTAAAAATACTTCAGGAAGTTTGCTGAGGTGAGACACTATTCGTTGCCAAGAAACACTGTTGGTATTTTATGATTACAATGCGTAGCTTGGTAGTGTCACATTGTGCAAGAAATTTTGTCATCATCCTAGTCATTACCATTAATACTTCACTAAATGCCAAGTAAAATATAAAGCTTTGGTTCTAACTGGTTTTCATCTGCTGTGGAAAAATGGGTGTCAGAAGTACATTTAGTATTATTGTTGTATTGTTGTGCTCAAAATTTCATTGAAGACAATCTGTAGCAGCATTGCCATTTGGCTTCCTTTTTACCTTAGGGTAAAAAAGGTTAGAAAAGTCTTCTGCCACCTTAATGCTATGAAGGCCTTCCTCTGAGCTTTGGGAGAAATGGTTTGTCATTACAATAATTGGGTATTCTGTGACAACTTGCTGTAATTTCTTTATTAATTGTTTCTTAATATGAAAGAAACAACGTCTTTGTTTGAATTCAGCTACCCTGACAGAGCTAATTGCTTCTCAAGAGATGCCCACTCCTGGATGTGCTGGGAGTGTGAAAAAGAACTACTGCTGAATTTAGTAACTTTTTTTCACAGCAATTAATATTTTTTGTATAATTAGTCCTGGTGTTCTTCTTACATTAACAGATCTACTAATAATATTATGCCTTAAAATCTGAAAGCTGATGATAACTTCACATAGTATGTTCAAAGGGTGATCGCTTATTACTCTGAGAAGCTTGGTACGTACAACATAATTAACCTTCAACCTTCACATATTCGTAAAAAATTTCAAATGCTATCTTGATAATATATTGTACATTCATGGATTTGTGTTTAACTTGAACCTCATAAATAATGCTGGGGCCGCTTCTATTTAACATCTTTATTAACTGTCTTGACGAGGGGATTGAGTGAACCCTCAGTAAGACACCAAGTTGGGAGGTAGTGTTGATCAGCTGGAGGGGAGAAAGGCACTACAGAGGGACCTGGATAGGCTGGATTGATGGGCCAGAGTAAACTGTATGAGTGAAATGTACTGATGGACAGCTGAATATGAGCCAGCAGTGAGCCCAGGTGGACAAGAAGGCCAGTGGCATCCTGGCTTGTACCAGGAATGATGTGATGAGCAGGACTAGAGAAGTAATCCTGCCCCTGTACTGAGCACTGGTGAGGCCTCACCTTGAATACAGTGTTCAGTTTTGGGCACTTCAATACAGAAAGGACATTTTGGTGCTGGAGCAGGTCCTAAGAAGGGCAAGTCTTTTTTCCAAAAAGATTACTATGTTCAAGGTCAGGGTTGCGTAGGCTTGGGGCCTTCTTGAGCTCTGTGTTTCTTTGTTTCCTTTGACCTTTCTTCCCATCTGCAGTTTGAAAGTGGTCTAGGCAGCAAGCACCCAAGCTGTCAATACCATTGCAGAAACCGGTGCACACAGTGCAAAAGCTACAGTAGGCCAGCCAGGAGTCATGTAGCCACCTAACGGGGTAGCAACAACTAAAAGAAAGAAAATGCAGCATAAATCTGAGACTAACCTCATGTATCTGATATTGTATATTTTATATTCATATAAAAAGTGCATTGTATCTGTCAATTCATACTTGTTTTAAAAAACGCCTCGTGTTAACTATGAAATCGTGGATTGTTTCTAATATTGTGACTACAGAAATAAGTTGCACTATGTCCTATAAATTGGAGCGAGACATATGTAAAAGCTAGATTATGATTTTAGCCCGTCTCTGTGTTGTAGGTTGAACTAGGTCATTTCCAGGGTCTCTTGCAATCTCTGGTTCTCTGCTTTATGATACCCTTAAGAATCTTCCAGTCTGTAGCTTGTTTGAGCAGGAAATCACTGCTGACTTGATTGTGTTGGCAGCTAGAGTTGGGAGTCTGACCACTCTTGATCCAAGTATTTTATTTGCCTTTTGATTTGCACAAATGAAATTCTAGAGCACAAGAAGAGTTTTAAAGGCTGAAACTAAAACTAGTCTAGCTAGCATCCTATCTCTTGTGGTTACTCTGCAAATGAGAGAGAAGGAAGGAGGACAAAATGTAAATGTAAATCTTTCTTCATATTTTCTTTCAGTCTGCAGTAATTTTCAACATGATGTTCCTGAGCTTAGGTACATTTTCTGTTTGTAGTGTCTTGACATTGATTTTTCTGCCATGAACTTTTCTAGTCTTTCTTGAGGTCTGCTGCTATCACAAGAGAAAATACACTCATTGAGCATGAATTAAAATAAAGGTTGTTTTGTTTTTCAAATTGTGAGAACGGTAGTAATGCCATTGGAGGTCTGGCTCACCCCATTAGGAAAGCACACAGAGGGAAGTAACATAATGATATTACTGCCTGTAATAAACGTTGGCTGTATTTTATAGGTAGGTGGTGAAGTTGTGGATGCCTTCAGCATTCCACAATTGAATTGAGATAATAGCCTCCAATAACATCAAGATAAAGGCCAGCCAAAGGGGTGGGTTTTGTCCTTGCCTTGAGCTGTGAGGGCAGCAAGAATAAGGGTATGTTAATCACTCTAATTTCTCTGGCTGTCTGCAGTTGTCTAAGCTACCAGCTTTTGTCTTTTTCTGGACTGCAGATTTGGGAAGAATGGATACCATTTCTGCATGCTACCCTAAAATAACATTTGGAAGGGTGTAATACTAATTTTGTGTAATCAGTGTTGCAAATACATATATATATGAGATATAATGTACATAATGGTACTGTTCATTGGTTATGCGCTGCAAACGTTTTCTGGATATGTTGGATATCAATGGTTGCTTTTTTCCTTTAGAAAAACCTTCACTTATTACATTAAAGCTTTAGAAAGCTAATTTTTCATGCTACAGAGTGATGTTTAAGATAACTTTTCTTTATTCCACGTAATTGATCTGCAAAAATTTTGTGTGAGCTTTTGAATTACAATACTTATGTCTCACAGAGAGATTCTTTAGAGTTGCTCTTCAGGGAAACAAAAATAGCAAGGAATTAATTAAGCATGAACTGTTTACAGGCCACAGGCTGACAGTATATAGTTGTTAGTACTGGAAGAATTGCCATAACATAACAGCTTAGTAAAGTTGATAGAGAGGACTATAGCCTTGAAATTACTGGTGGAATTAAACTTTGTATTAATAACTTTGCAACTTTCTTAATAGCTGCAATGCCATCTGCTTTATTCAGCATTCTGTCAATTGTTTCAAAGTAGTTTGCACATAGATGTCTTAGTGAATAAATTAATAAAAATATCTTGTTTTCAAACAATTAAAAGAATGAAAAAAAAAATAGAACAAAGCAGAATTTGGGAATCTCAAGATATTTAAAAGTATTTTTCTGTTCTTGACAATTATAACTGTCTGTGAATGGCTTTTGAGATGTGAAAAACAAGCTGCACATCCATGGTCAAATTGAATGAAACTGCATTTTTGAAGTTACTTAACTTGTAACTCTTTGATCTCACAAAATTCTGAGTGATTATTGTCTGGGTGTAGGCTTTCAGACCTTGCCCTAAGCATGAACATTGGAATTCTTTATCCCTCCAGATGTTTAGTTCTTTATGTCAAAACCCTTTGCTGAAGAAATATCCTAGTCCAGAGCTGGTACATAGAACTCTTACCAGATCAGCATTTCTCCCACTGTGAGTATATTGCCTCATTTCATTGCTGTATTTCTACCTCTTTCTCTGGGAAATTTAGACCAAGACTTTACAGAATTGCTCCAAAGCAAAGAGAAAAAGGCCAGTTAGGCTTTTTTTAATAGCCACAGTTTCAGGAAGTGCTTAATTTCATACAGGTGCATAGTCATTAGTAGTCTCAAATATACAACAGGCTAGTGAGTTTCTGTAATTTTGTAAGTAAGGTATTAATTGAATGTCATCGTAGTATTAACAATATATATATTTCTAGATGTTATGACTAATGATTTCTTTGGTAAGCAAAACATGATTGACTTCTTAAGTAAACATATTTTTCTTTAAAATTCCTAAACCAAAAATAATGATGGATGGTTCCTTAGTTCTGCCTATCCAACAAAACAGTTTGTGATGGAATATGTACATCCCAGTATGTTTCTCCTTGCATTTTTACTTTAATTGTATCATTTAAAATGTTATTAGCTACAATAAGCTTACTCTCTGTGGTTACATTTACAGCTCATTAGAGTGGTGGATCTCTTATACACCAGTTTGCCACAATGACCATTTCCACAAAACTAAAGTCACAATGGTTTAAATATGCCAGAGGCGACAATACACTATTAAAGTTGTTGCTTAACTCTTATTTCTTTAGAATAGATTACTCTTTATAAGACAAGCAATCTGAAACTTTTCTTCTCTTTGTTGTACAGTTGGGCTTTTTAAATTTTGTTTTCATTACAAACAGTAATAGTTTGGAAATTAAAAAAAATTGCTGAATTATTTCATTTTTGACATCGTGGGAAATCTAGTTTTGTAGATTGCTAAATGCTATTGGAAACTATCTTCTGAAAGTATCCACATTTTATGGTAGATCATATTTAAGTCACAAACAATTGAACAAATCAGAGAATTCCATCCAAACTATCTCAAAGCTCATCTTAATGAAAGAAACCTTTAGAGTTTTCAGACCACTCAGGCACAGTATGAGCTGTTGGTTAACAAGCAGAGGTTTTTCTGGATCAGATTTTGGTATTCATAACCTTACTGATCATGGGATTGAGATTTTCATGGTACTTACGTACTGCATCTCTGTTGTAGTGTCAGCCACATAATTTATGCCCACCTGTTTTTGTTTCACACAGCAATGCTGTGTGTAGCTGTAAATTTCTTAGTTTTTGTGAAGGATCTATGGATTTTCATAGACTACTCCAGAATAAAAATTTGCAGTGCAGATATTCCCTTACTTTTGAGGTTAGCTATCCGAAGCCTTAATAGTGGGCTGTTTCTTATCTGGGGCTTTTCTTTCATGGCAGCAGCATGCTTTTATGTTTATTCTGGGAATGATCCATTCTTATTACCTTAGTGAAGTACTACTTACAGAAAGCATCAAAGCCATATCGAGAGCAGGGCTAAAATACAACTTGTATGTTTTATCATTCTTACCAGATTTGAAAAATAGCCATTTGGTATGTACAATAACAGTTTTATGACGTGTTAGGGCACAAATCAGTGTTTGACCTTATAAAGCAATTTTATGCTATGTGCTTTTATAGGTGTAATATAGTGTCTGAGACTTTGAATCATAAGAGGCTATGAAACTATGTAAAGAACATTACAACCTATCCCAGATTTTAGGTGAAAAAGATGAGTTGCATAATTATTAACTTTTTTAATCTTGACCCTTATTGCTGCAAGATACTGTTTATGCATTTCTTTTCCAAAAGTTTTCTTCCAAGTTGAGGTCTAGATTCTAAGCTACCAAAAAAATCCTCAGAAACATAGGGACAATATTTTGCGTAAGGGTTCTGTTGGATGATTTCATTGCAAGACTGGAGAAGTGAAGACATTGCTTGAGGCTGGCTGGCTAGCCTGCCCACTGTCAGAATGCTGTTTGGCATGAGTGTGCCTCTGCCCATAAAAGTAATCTCAAAGAATTTGCTTGAGCATAGAATGAGGAAAGCTGTGGTCAGGCAGCTGTTACTGTAGTCTTAACCTTAAGCTCTCAAGGGGAAATAGGAAAACCCCACCTATATGGAGCTGAGTCGAAATAATGCTTTAGAGGTTTCCAACTGGTCTAAATAGAGAAAAGCCCCGTAACAGTGCGGGTGCAGTTGTTACCCAAAGCCAACCTAAAAAAGGTAGCCCTTTTCTCTTAATTGACAAGACCATAGTAGGCAGTATAGATGAGGCAGCGCTGTCTTGTTTGAAGCAGAAAAGAGAGTTCACCATATTGGTGAACAATATGGCCACCCTTGGGGCAGTTTGCTTTAGACAGGTGTGAAGCTGGTTAATTTCATAGTTAAATAGAGAAGTGTTCATATAAATGTGGCTCTGTAAATTTTGCTTAGAAATAGGGATTTTTAGAGTGGATCACTTTGATTAATGAGGTGAATTTTTCCAAAGTTGGAAAGCAAAGCTAAGCAAAAATATTTTGTGCTTTACCATTGGCATTTATTTTATGTATATGATTTGAATTTATATTTATTTTTGAATGTTACAAATATACTAGCATCCCTTTTTCCTGTAAATACGTATCTATCTAGGTAACAAAGTCAGGAGTAGAAGGCAGGCAGAACTGCCACAGCCATTTAAGCATTTTTAAGTATTCAAAATCAATTCTAGCAAAAAGGATTACCACTGAAACACAGCAGTATGTCGTGCTGCCTTCCTAACCTGTTATACTTTTTTTTCTTCCACTGGCAGTGTATGCAGTGATCATTCTGCATCACTTTTTTTAGCGTATATGTGGACAGATGTTCATAATTCATAATGTTTGCTGTGTGTTAGCACAAATTATTTCTTTATGGGAACATATGTGTAGATAATCAGACACTGTATTACTGTGCTATATTAATGACAATTATTCAACTAAATAATTAAACGAAAGAACCACAATACTTTTGTTTCCAAATTCCAAATCAAAACAATAGTGACACAGTAGATGTTTTGCTTTTTTCTTGTAACACTGATAATAAAGTAAGCCGCTGTTGATTTAAATTGTTGAATTTTGGAAAAATTTTGGGAGTTAAATGTTAATGGTGATATTAGAAATGGTTTGCTAATGATATGAACGGAAATATCAGTAACAAAAGCTATCCTAGAAGAATGTAACATGTAAAGATGCATCTCTGCATCTGCTATTTTTTGATTCTGCGATTTCTGCATGTGTGGGAAGAATGAGGTAGCCACAAAATATTACTGGTCCAAAAATTGTTGGATTAAACCTTGGTGACTGCCACATTGGTATCACCCAATGAGAGCCTGGTTCTCTCTTTTTGGTTTTTTTTTTTTCATTCATGGGCCTTTTTTTTTTTTTTTTTTTTTTTTTTTTTTTTAATATTCTCTACAGTACCTAATAGCATTTCTCACTGATGCAAATATGAAATTCCTTCTAATTCCTTGGAGATGCTTCACTGAACAGAAATACCCCAAAGTATTGCATAAATCCTTTGGGGTTGGATGCAGTCATGGCATTGTCCTGAATCATTTTGAATAAAGAAGCAATGGACTAGCAGGGAAAAAAATTGGAGTAGGAAAATAATTGCTTCAGGTTTCTGTTGAAATGCTTCCTAGAACATTGAACTTCTAAATGAAGCCAGGTCAAAGTGATGAAGTCTGACATGGCACAAACAAACAATGATTAAAGCTTTTTCTAATGTAATGATCAGCATCAAGGAAAACTCACCAGAGTCATTTATGCTTCAGTTTTGTGGTATGAACTAGGAACTGAAAGTACTAACAGTTCAGAACAGTGTACTTCACCTGGAGTTGAGTATCTTTACAGAAGGGAATCCTTCTGCTACCGCATGCCCAGAGAAACAAAATCGCTCATTGCTTCAACTGCTAGAAATTCCAGCTGGCCACTGCACATCTGCCAGCTCCTACATCTGTCAAACTTGTATCATCTGTCCTTTTTGGTATTATCTCCTAATTTGGTTAAATGTAGAGTTTTAGTACCTTTTTTTCACTTTCAAAAGACGTAAACTCCACATTTAAAGTAGCAAGTTTTTAAGCAGTATGATTAGCTGCTTAAATGTGGTTTTACCTCCAAGAAGTAAAGAATCCTTGAGATGTCTTTGCTTGCAGAAGCTGTAATAACCTTCCAAATATAATTTGTACTTTAAAAGCTTATTTGCAGAAGACAGACCACTGCTAATGGCATTTGCATGGAAATTTCCCAAATGAATATTTATAAACATGAAATATGAATACAATGCAGTGCTTTGCATATACTGGCACATACATTTCTATATACAGATGTATGAATTTTGTTGAACTCAGCAGAAGTGGCAAATCTCTCAGGGAAACACCAAACAACTTGTTCTACATACAGATGTCCCTTTGGCATCTTATTATAAAGACTTGAAAGCATACTGTTTTACTGACAATAAAGAAGCAATAACATCTTAATAGAATCTGAAAGAATAACTAAGTACTTCAAACACCCAAAATAAAGAGGTAATTGAAGTTGTTTTGGGTTTAAGCCTGAATAATTTCTTACTTTGTAATATCTCAGGTGTTTGTTTATATCTAATGAACAGCAATAAAATAAAAGCATATTATTGATTGAGAATATAAGCATTTGCTTGTATCTCTAGTATATTCACTGATACCATCACTTTAATGAAAGAAACAGCTTATTCAAATTATTTCTCATTATGCTGTATGCAGGCCACTAACTCACTTGTGCACAGACTTTTTCTTAAACTCTGCAAAAAATTGGTAACTTGTACTCAGGATTCTTTGTCGAAGAATGATCACTGAAATTGTCAGGATTACTTATGTTAAATATTGAAAGCTCTAGAGTCAGACTTCTTTTTTGACATTTTAAAGAATAAGATTGATTTATATTTTTTGACCTGAGCGTTGCAGTCAGGATGTTTAGGATTTCTCTGTAGATGCAGACTTTTTGAGCATACCAAGGAGGAAAAGCCAATTTTCCCAACCCCAAACCCAAGAGACACATGGTGTTCAAGGAAAGCAATCCTTGTGATATGAATAAGCAGTTTGATTTTCAATGTTAAGGACCAATTGTATGCCTTTAGATGTTTTGATCATGTACTTGGATTACAGAGGAAGCTATAAAGGTGGTCTGGTCAAGGTCGACTGGTCAAAATGTAGGTGATATCATCTTCATCATAACTGTGGAAGTCTGCATTTTAAATTTTTATTGTAGGTGCTTAATCTTCTTCTGAATAACTATAGAGGAACACGGGACAGATTCATTATGAAGCTAGTATGCCAGTAACCCATTTGTTAACATTGCCTCATAGAGAGTGTGCTGCTAGTTATGTGACACAAGGTGGATGTATGTGCCTAACAGCCACATCCAAACAGCAGCTACAAATTCTTCATCAGCCGAACTTTCATGAAAAACTTTGCTTTCCAGTTTAAAACAATAAAAAACTCAAATTATTCTTCTTTATGAGCTGCTCTCCCACCATTTCCCAGACCTGAAGAATAGAATTGGTGACACATGCACTTTTCTGCACAAAGTGTCAGTTAGGTCATGAATAACTTCTTTAATGTGCCTGGTAATGTTGAGGAGATAATCGCTATCTTTTTTGCTCACAGCTTCTGTTCCTGACGTAGAGGAATACATTCATGAAACTTTGGAAAAGTTACATGGAACTAGCAACTCTTAATCTATATGAACAGTGATGTTAAATGAAAATATCATTTCAGTGACTGCCTGAAGTCTTGCTCCTTGGATAACATCGAGCTGAACATCGTTGAAACGCTCAGTCAGCAGGTCCTGTTGGCCAGCAGTTGAAGAAGTTGTCATTGAAGCCATTTTTGTCCATGTATCCCTTGAGATTTTTTTTTTTTAAACAGAGCTTGAGATGTGAAGATAATAACAGCTCTGTTTCTGAAATGTGACACTTGCTGTCTACCAAAAAGGTTCAGGCTTAGTTCTTTAATGTTTGCAACTATCTTAGTCATTCCAAAAATAAAATACAGGTTCTTCAGCAAGTAGGAACGTGTATGTGTGTGTGTATATACGTGTGTGTATATATATACATGTACATATTAAGATATAGAAAATGGGGTTTTATTATCTGACCGCTGGTGGAAAATTAAAAAAAAAAAAAAAAAAAAAAAAAAGTTTTCTAAGAAGTAATTCGTATATTTTGTTTACAATAAGATAGTGGAAAGGAGAGGAGCAATTTCATTAAAACTTATAAGTACTAATTCATCTGGATGAACATGATGTGACTTCATTTGAATATCTGAATGTTAATTGCATTGACATTGTTTTTAAAGCAATTAACTTATCTGCTATCTTTTACTATGGCTAATCAGCTGCAATGAAGTAGTATGGCTTGAAACTCCATACAAGTATGTTCACGGAATGATGGTCAGATTGCTCTCTCTTAAAAAAGACAACAGATTTACTTACAAATATTAATTAGAATATATTTGGTGAGAAGTAAATCATCAATCATTGTTAATAATATGTGATCCAGCATGTAAGTTGACTTTGTATATTCACCACTGTATGTAGCCAGAAGGTTTTTACAAGAGAGCACAAAAAATGTTTTAAGTATTGGTTTTGAAGAATAATTTATTATTTATCCATTAGGAAGAGTTACTAGGCTATCTTAACACACTGAAAATCTAATTTTCTTAAAAAAAATAAAAAATAAAAAAAAATTATTCCTGCTAGCCAAGAAGAGCTACATCATTAACCTCAAATGAATAGTAATAAACAAAAATACTTTAAAAGCTGTATTAAGTTCAATTAATTGGTTGTAGCAGA
Source organism: Lagopus leucura (assembly GCF_019238085.1). Classification (NCBI taxonomy): domain Eukaryota; kingdom Metazoa; phylum Chordata; class Aves; order Galliformes; family Phasianidae; genus Lagopus; species Lagopus leucura. The sequence goes on from NW_024962270.1 coordinate 4,253,750, forward strand.
CTAATTCTGTCATGCTTTGGTAGACAGTGTATTGTAAGTAATTTTGATGATCTCCAATTTAGTTGGGTAAACAAGCCTGCATACTAAAGCAAAAATTGAATTGTCTTGATAATTACAAAAAACACTTGCCTGTTTGGTATTTGTGATAAATGGGTTAATTAGCACATTTTTTTATTACATCTAGACTTTCAGTGCAGTAGAACAATGGTAATTTATTTTACTGTAAAAATAAGTAGTGAGAAGTTTAAGAGCTACTTGATTTAGTATTAGATATGTATGACTGTGAGCATGGATTTCATTATTATCAGTTAGTTTCCATAATCTTGAAGCTTGGTTCTATGCTGCTTAATTTTCAGTCTCTTCCCTTATGTTACAGCAAAAGTTTTCCCAGTTCAAAGGGCCCATCAAAGTCAGCCCTAAGGAAATTAGGTACTGGTGCTACTGAATACACTTTAAATAGGTAGTGTGCATATAATGAAAAGGAACCTTTCCAGTAGTCATCTCATACTCTGGTGGGTGAAAAGTTTTCATTGACAAAATATTTGTAAGAATGTAAATCTAAAATCACAGTCATATTTCTATTCTAATTTTGTGGCTGTTAAGCTTACTGAAAGAGTTCTGAAGCAGATCACCGTGTAAAAGTAGTCATTTAAGCACAGGAAAAAGTACTGTATTGATCTAAAGGTTTTTTTCTTTTTTTCATTGTGGCAGGACACCCTTGAAGTTGATTTAACTTCTTTTCCAAAAAGCTGTTCTGTTCTCTAAGCGACTGTATGCTGCTGCATCTAAGCCTCAGTTCTGCTTGAAGAAAATCTTTAGCTGTCTTTTTTGGGGAAAAAAAACTAAAAAGTGTATTCAAAATATTTTCTTCTTCATTTTCCTGCAGGAACTAGACTGTACTCCACTGCATTTAAATGCATACTCTTTATACTTGCTGAAAAATCTAGTAAAATAAAAAAAAATTTGAAGCTTTTTATGATGTTACTTTTTGCTCTTTATGCTTCTGCTAATTTTGCCATAGCGAGATAACTTGTTAAATGATAGATATTTTGACTATCTTCTTACTCGTTTTTCATGCTGTGATTTATCTGACAGATCCATTTTATCATCTGATCCCTTCTGTCCTCTGTCATCTCTTCCTTTTGCAATAGCATCTTAATCTTTGTTATTCTGGTGACTCTGAAATACATCAGAGTGACAGGCTTGCTTCCTGGTTAATTTTTGATATTTGAAAATAAACGCTTTCTCGACTATACTTTAGAAATCTAAGAGAAAATTTTATTTAAGGAACTTCTCCTTTATTTGTATATTTGATTCTTTTTGTGGTCATGACACTGTAGATCATGACACTGGAAATCTAAAAAGAAAGTGTGAAGCAAAAATAAAACAATAGGAGTGCTTGTTTATTTTAGAGGAAATTGTAGTCATTATTTTTTCCCCAGGTTTTGTTTTGTCTGTATGTGAGGATATGTTTTCATACATTTGTTTCTGTTCGGCGCAATTCTGCATAAAGACAGCATGCACAGTGGTGCTGAACAGCAGAAAGGGAATTTATTTTCTGTAGTAATTTCTGGTGTTATATATAACCTGTGGGATGTACTCTGCAGTATTGTATTCTGTGCTGGGTGGAACTGGTGCCTGTCCTGCACTGTGAGCAGGTGTTTGTATCACAGTGATCAGGTCAGAAAATAAAGTGCAGAGTCTTCCTGGCAGGCCACTGCCATGAGACCAGGGAACTGGGCAATGGAAGGCATGGTGCAGCACATGCATGCAACCCATTTTAGAAATAACCTGGTTCAAGCCTGTGTTTTCAGTGTATTTTGTACATTGATGAACTGTAAGAACTGGCTTCCTTTTTCAGTATCAGTTCTTTTCTTTCATACATGAAACACTTGTAGAACAATTTTACTCATTGGTAAAATATTGATTATGAAGTACTAAGTGGAAGCATTGAATTTTATCAAAAAGTTACTTGTTACAGTTTAGCATGTATATTTGATATGCGCATATATTATGTCTGAAGTAAGTTTGCCTGCATGTTTTATATAAACACCATATAATGTGCCTGGTATGTCAGAAACAGAATAGCATCTTCTCTCCTTTTCAGTATTAACAATTCAAGTGAATTTATTGGCGAATTTCCCTTGCTATCAAACACATAGCATTTAAAATCTTATCTATTCATAAGGAAATAGTTTATTTTTGAATTGGTGAAACAAGGAGAAAATGTTGAATTATGTTCTCCCATGGTATAAATTTAAGTACTTGATCTCGGTAGTGAGTGAAAGAAGTTTAGGGTTATATTTGCAATCAGCAAACAGATAAAATGTTTTTTTTTGTTTGTTTTTTTTTTGTTTTTTTTTTTTAGGCAAATTGTATTTAGAGAAAATTAAAACAAAAATAAAAACAAAAAACCTTTCCCAGCATTCCACCCTCCCATAAACCTGTGTTTGTTGTCTTTAATAGGTTTTGGAAAGTGATATAATTTCCAGAGACACTGATTTTCTAAGAAATCTAATTACTTCTTTCTCCATTACAACATTGGAAGGATTATTCAAATATTTTATAGTGCTAACAGCACAGAGCACTTTAATCCTACTGTTTGTAGACTGTCATTCTTCTCGCTTCCTTCTGCCTGCAGTTTCCTATCAGGCAGTACAGGCACATCCTGGTAATCTCAAAATCCAGGAAAGTGCTATCTGGCAATCAATGACTGCCTGCTCTCTCTATTTATTTTGCACTCTTTGCATATTTTAAAATAATAGAATGAGACTTACAGTCTTCACTGTAGCACAGTACAAACTATGACTTAAAAAAACAACCCACGCGTAATTGGTATCTGTCCTACTTAGTCCTGAGCTTGTTAATGCCATCACTTCTCTTTATCTTTTATCTGCCATCTGATTACTCAAAAGGGTTCACCTGTTTGCTTTCAGACATGCATGCTGCCATAAAGAAAGCATTAACTGAGTAAAATAAGATTCCAAGCTCTTAGCTGAAAGGAAAATGGATATAAGCACGTCTCACCCAGTAACAGGGTGTAAGTCACAGCTACTAATTTTCTGTGTAACATGCTAAGTGAAAGTGCCATGAATTTAAAAGGGCAAAGTCTCCATTTACTTCTTTCTACTGATATCTCAAAAGAAGAGAAAAAAAGGAAAAAAAAAAAGGCAAGGTCAAACTCAGTGTGCTGCTACGTGCAAGCTGAAAATAAGTTCTTAGCAAGTCTTGTGTAGGCATGGTGGCCTATTTCTACATAATTGCTTGATTATGCAGCCATGGCAGTGATTTTAGGGCAGTTCTGTCAAATTTACACAGAATTAGTAAGACAAGTTCTATTTCTCAGAATGTTCTTTAGTCCTGTGCCGTTGTTGCTTTTCATTTTTAATAGAAGTCCAGAATTGAGTAGATGAATGTGTGTGCAAATCACATATTTCAGTATGAAAAAGCATTGCAACGTTTTGTAAGAACATTAAACATCTGAAAAGAGAAAAGGATTATTTTTTTGTTTACAGAAACTGAGAAACTGCAGTAATCTACACAGGATTTACGGGTATCTTTAGTAGATGCCAGAATGTCTTCTGGCAGTAAGATTTACTCTGTTTTGTTATCAGTTCTACCATGTGCATCTATAACCAGTATCATTGTCTCAACTTCTGCTGAACTGGTGCAGAAATTATCTTAATTGGGGTTTGATAAAGCAGTAATAAGGAAGAGGAGTATTCTGGACATTTATTTTCCTTGATATGGCTCTGTAAAGAAACTGGGAGGTGATGTATGAGAAATTCCTAAATTTCTCATTAACTGTCCTGTGCTTCAGAAATCAGAAATGTGTATTTGCTGTTCAGAGTCATCACTAATGCATGGCTTTATTGCTGTATAGGTCAACAGGCTATTTACAGTGCATATCTTATCAAATTTCATTAGTGGAATCTTTTGTCTCCTGAGGTACAATGTAGTTCTGCAGTGCCTGGTATAACGTTACATATAGCAGGGTGCTTTCATCTTGCATTTAATACCTGTAGGGAAGGCATGTTCATAGTGTGGCTAGTTTCAAGATATGTAAATACTACCTGTTTAAAGAAAGATTTGTCACTGAAGAACTGATTTTCAAGCAATAACTGGTGGGTTTTGTTGGTTTTTTTTTTTTTCAGTTTGAAAGAGGATTTTGCTCCGTATGTGACTATCACAGATCTGGAATTAAATGAACCCTTTTTTGCACCATCGTACTTTAATTATACTATTATATGTGATTTTGGTTCCATGGCTTCTACCTGTTCTGCTGTAGCTCTGCCCTGGTGAGGCCTTACCTGGAGCATTGTGTTCATTTCTGGGTTCCCCAGTACAAAAAAGACAGGGATCTCCTGGAAAGAATCCAGCAGAGGGCCACAGAAATGATAAAGAACCTGGAGCACCTCTCTTATGAGGAGAGCCTTAGTGACCTAGATCTGTTCAGCCTTGAGAAAAGAAGACTGAGAAGGGATCTGATCATATCTAAGGTGCGGGAGACAAAGGGAGGAGGCCAGGCTTTTTTCAGTGGTGTGTGGCGATGGGACAAGGGGAAATGGCCACAAACTGGAGCATAGGAAGTTCCACATGAATGAACATCAGAGCTTCTTTACAGTGAGGGGTGACGGAGGGGCATTGGAACAGGCTGTCCAGAGAGGTTGTGGATTTTCCTCTTCTGGAGATATTCCACCTGGACGCCTACCTGTGCAACCTGATCTAGGGAGCCTGCTTTGCAAGGGTTATTGGAATTAATAATCTCTAGAGGTCCCTTCCAGCCCCTACAATTTAGTGATTCTGTGGTTAAAGAAATCAAATTAAGGAGATCAGCTCTATTTTCTAGCAGCTGTTGACATCTGTTGGGAGCAGGCTAAGTGTCACTTTAGACATTTTGATTTACCTCTATATTCAAATACACTGTTCCATAAGCAAAATGATCCAAGAGGTGAGAGGGCTGCACTTACTGTTTAACTATTCACCAGTTGCATATAGTAACTCACTACTTATTTCTGTTCATGGAAATAAATGTTTTCAGCCCAATGTGTTGTTCCAGCTTTTGTCACTGCAAAGAAACTCCAACCTTTCCCACTAACTGACCAATAAACCGGTTTATTTTTCCAGTTCAACAGATTCGTTCACAAGTACAGTACTGGGTGAGAAGCATTCACAAGTAGCTTTGTTGACAGGGGAAAAGGCTGTCAGAGCAGATTTTAGAATGCCACCTGTATTGTTTGGAGATGTAAGAAACTAGCAGACTGATTAGTTGACTTGTTACAAGGCCCTCTGATTACCATCTGCCACACACACCTTGCATGAAAATTTACTATGGGAGGGAGGTCTCCAAATAGATTTACAGCTGGCATGTTTGTTTGTTTTTTTTTTTAACAAGTATTCAGAACAGTTGCTTTCAAGTAGGCACTAAAAATGCCTATATTTTATTAAATATTTTATTACCTGCTGCTGATCAGTCAAGCACCCTTCATTAAATGTGTGATAACAATGTGACTTTTTTTATGTTATAAATACTATAGTTTCAGACAAGATTGTTGTTCACAGTAAGGTTGATTCTTCCAGACAAGGGACTCTTCTCCAGATTCAAAATGACTTTGCACTTGTTTTACCTGTTGTGCTGGAATAAATTAAGTAAATTCTACATTGCAGCAAAGAGGAAGGAATGTGACTGTCGTCCATAGTAGGAGATGGACAGAGAAAATGGATGCATTTCTCCTGCTAGCCACTCTGACCATCTCCTGTTGTAGTTACTAATGACGAGTGCTTTTAAGGGATGAAAGAAGTAACACGTTAGTTCTCTTCCACTACAATACTTTACGTGCGTGCATAGATTATTACCTAAGCCAGGGTTGTGTATGCCTTGTCCCTGAAGGTGTTCAAGGTCGAGTTGGATGGGGCCCTGGGCAACCTGACCTAATACTTGATCAATCTAGCAGTTGGCAAGCCTGCCTCTGGCAGGAGTTGGAACTTGATGACCCTTGAGGTCCCTTCTAACATAGGCCGTTATATGATTATTACCCTACTGATAAGAGAATAAATAAATACACTTTGTTCCTCATTTTATTTATGTATTAGTGAAATATGTGCATACTTCTTTGGACATCCCACAACTTTTCAACCTGCCTGACAATCTTAAAAGTATCTTGTTTTTGAAAAGGAAATGTTACTAGTTAATAAGTGGCATTACTCTTTTTTGAATGTTACATTGGAATTTCAATCCCCTGAATATGAGCTCAAGGAAGAATATTGAAAGGCTTTGTAGAAAGACAGCTCTCACTCAGAATGCATTATTGTGTTTCTCCCTCCCTCCCTCTCCCCTCTCCCCTCTCCCCCCTCCCTCTCCCTCCTTCCCCCCTTCCCCCCTCCCTCTCTCCCTTTCTGCCTTCCTGCCTCCCTCCCTCCCTTCCTCCCTTCCTTTCTTTCTTTCTTTGTTTCTGTGTTATAAAGACACTATGAAATATGTTTATCCTAAACATTCTATCAGATTGCTGAAGCACATAAATTTATGGAAGTTTGTAAATCCTGTGAATTTGAGTTTTGTATAAACCTTGATGTTTTATTTTCCTATCAGGTGAAATAACTGGTATGATTGTACCAGAATATTCTGGCTGAAATTACAGTTAAAAGAATGGATTCATGTTCTGTCATATGTTGTGCTCTATTTAATGTTATTTATCAGAAAGTTAATCTGTCTTTTATTTGATGTTTTCAGTATTTTACATCATGATTAGATACCCATTATGCTCAATTTCATCAGATAAGTGAGCTACAAAAAGGCAAGAAGAATTGTAATGGATTGTATTTGAATTGTTGCATATACCTTAGAGTGTAGTTTGTTATCTTTCACAGTTTCTGATGGGAAAATTAGGTTACATCAAGTTCTTGCCAGAAGAAAAATAAAATTCTGAAGTGTTAATCACATTCTTTTGGTAGTTGTGAAGATTGCAGTCTGAAGATTACAGAGAATGTCGGTGGCCTCATATTTGAAGTACTTGTAGTCTATTGGTACCAGATGTAGGACAGAAAGAGTTAGAATTTTTTCTCATTTAAAGGAGAAGTGCTAATAATATTGTAATGTTATCACACCTTTTTTTTCTGTTTTAATTGCTTCCAGGATGTATGTCTGATTATGGAAATATCTTAACCTTTAAGAAAAAATATCATGTTAAGAAGGCAAGCATCTGACATAGATTTTCTTACAATGAGGAAACGTGTGTACAGAATTACTGTTTTATTTTCTTTCCTGTCTCTATTTACTTTTCAAGTTAAACTCATCTGTTCTCCTTTATTCCCTAGCATTTTTGTAAGATCACAGTGCTTTGAAGATGTCTCTGTGATTCTTCAGTTTTTTATTTTCTGGTGGAATGTAGGCAATGGTAGACTGATATGGTGTTAATGGACCTAATGAAGATGAAGTTAGTGACGTTGCTCGCACACTTCATTGTTTAGCCAGTGGAATGTTTTATTGTTATCTTTTCTCTGTGGTTGTTATTTTAGCTGGTCCTAATTACAATTAAATATTTTGAGGTTAGGTGAAATAACACTTTTTTCTCTTTTCGTTATTCTTGCAGTTTTATTGGGGGTTAATTCCATCCTGTTTACCACCAGCTGGAACAAAATATTTCTATTTGCAAATTGTTTTCAGTCACTTAGTTCGTGGCTAAACAAATTTGCATACAGCTCATAAAATCTGTTAATCATCTTTGACTAATGTTTAAAACATACTTTAGGCAATCACAAGAATGTGTGTCGTAAATACATCTTGTAGGCAATTTTAGCCTCTTAAAACCCATATACCAAGGAAGGAATATTTCTTACATTTCTGAAACGACTTGGTCAATCATGCCTGCAGTGATCTATGGGACGTGATAGGCAAAGTTAGTTCAAATGATATATCCTTGTGCTACTAATTCTGATTATTTGTGGAGTAGTAAAGTAATGCAGATATAGAGAGGATAATACCTCCTAGTGGGCGTATTTACTTTTTAAACCTGAAGCAGAATGCATTTTTGTGTATTCAGTCCTGTTTTTCTTACAATTATGTTGTCTATGTAGTAGAATGGTTAAATAAAAAATGTGAACTGCCTGTTTCATAGGAAGAGAATTAGATTCTGCTGAATATATCAAAATTGCCTTGAGAGAGCATCTACTGAATTCATGAGACATGACGAGGTTGTTAAGATGCATACTTTTAAATTATTACTGATGTATAGTCATTGGTAATAGTCTTATTTTAATTGTATTTCACAAGCTGGGCATTCTGTGTGAACAGTAATGCAGTTCCTTTTTTAAAGCAGATTCCTGAATGTTAGAAGGATTAAACTAGGCTTTGTGTCTATGCAGGGAGAGAAAAAAAAGGTCCAGTAACAGATGATATATCAACATTTTAATGAAAACATTAGTAAAGGCTTACCTGCGCCAATATGAGGGATAATAGTGATACCTCTGAGTGATCTTGAAGAAATAAATTGTTACCATTTAGAGCCACTCCTGCAAGTTGCTTAGTTGCTCAGCTGTGCCATTCAGTTCATATTGTCTTTCAGACCTGCTGCAGCAGGCGCTTTGCAATGCACCAGAAAGAATTAGAGGAATAATAGTCAGAAAAACGCTATTATATTGCATCAGCAATACAAAGTATTTTTGAATGCTTCCCATAGTTTGTAATTTTAAGGCAAGAATAGATGACAAAAATTCTTTGGTCAAAGTCTTAAAGATGTCACAGATAATTATTCCTATAGATCCTGTAAGCACTTATACAGTTTCCAGTCTGAAAACTGCCTTTAACTATTCTAAAGTAAACTCTAACTTCAGCGCAGTTTATGTTCTATATTTTTAATTTGCTAGCAATTAGCTACATTTTTGATCTATGCTGGCCTTTCATAGAACCTTGCTGTGATAAAAATAATGGAGATAATAACAAAAATAATTTTATTTGTTTATTCTTACAGTATATTAATGAAGGTAAGGCTAAATTTCCAGAAATGTAGGTTTGATTTTATTCCTCCATCTTGCATTATCAAAATTGTTTGCAGCTGTTGTGTACATAATAAATTTGAATATGGTGTTTCATGGTTTCATAGTTCTGAAGTGCTGTTGTGTTAGGCTTTCAGACTGGCTTCAAAGCAGAATGAATTGAGGCCTTACTATTTGTTCTGGTTCATCTTTTTCAGTGCCATCTGGTGTCAATTAAAGGAATAGTAGATCTCCTTGTAAGTGTTCAAGATGAAAAATAAGAACAGGAAAGGGAAAGACAACTAAAATTACATAACAGGCTGACATGATTTCTTCTCATACGTGCATTTGACAAAGAAAGGTGGGACTTGGATTTTAAAGGTACAGCATATTATATGGTTTATAACAGAAAGTCTTTTGACAATTTCTTGTTTGCTACTCTTTTGAAGTATTCACGGTTGGCTGTTTCCTCTTGATCATTAGAAGAGAATCTGGTAAACATAGTTTCTGAAATTGAAAATGCATCGTAGATTTTATTGGTGACTTGGCCTGCAGATAGCTTCAATGTGTCAGTTTCTACCATTCAACACAAAAAAAATCTGCCAGAAAGACTGATAAAAATATTTACTAGTTTCCTTCTTGTCTTCAAAAGATTATTAAAAACTAAATATTGTTATGTCCACAGGGTTTTAATATGTGTGATACACACATCTCATTGAATTTTTGCAAATGGGAAGACACCTCTAAACCATAAACAATTATTTAACATTTTCCTTTGATAGTAAATTTCTCATGAAGAAAGGCATACCCATGACAGAATTCCTACTGTTTCAGAGCGTTTGTCTTAAATTTTAGGTTAAATGCAGTGATATTGTGGTGGTGCATTAGCTGTGTAGTTATTAGCTGACATTGGGCAAAGTAGTTTGTATTAATTGTTGATGGTTAGCCAAATGAGGTATAGATGAGTATGTTGTGTGGAAAATTTTTGCAAGCCTGGAATATGGGAAACTTTTTTTTTCCTGGAATTTGTGCCAACTTGGATATGCTGGGTATTTATTCAGCACTAGTATCAACTGGGATTTCTACCTGGAGAGCTTCCTCTTATGTTTTTTATTCTCTTGGAGGAATTTCTTCTTTTGAAGTTAATAAAAAGTAAACCAAAATATATAGTTCTTTGCTGACAATGGAGTTCTTGCTTTTGTGTTATTCAGAGTTTAACAGATGGTATTTAAAGGACAGAAAGACTTGCTGCCTGTGCAAAAACATGACCTCAGTACAACTTTTACTTGAGGTTACTGTAAAAACTTACTAAGCAGATTATTCTAATTGAACGAATTGACCCGTTCCTTTGTCTCTTTCAATTTATCTTTAATGTATCCATCAAACTTGTGCCTTAGAAAATGTCTAAACCTGGAATGCTAGCATTTGCAAGCCATTTACTTTGATTCCTAATACTTTTGCAAGTTGTCATTTGGATAAGTGCAGTCACATTTAAATAACTTAAAATAATCTTTTTTACTAATAATCAAACAAAATATTAACAAAGGACTGATTTCGTAGGTCAGTAATCAATTTGGGCTCAGTCTGAAGTTTGTCTGTCAAAGCCAAACACAAATGTTTGTATTTTTGACTCAGATAGGATCAGAAGGTACTTTTGCTTCATTTTCTGTCTTGTTACTGCTTGAAACTGGGGATCAGTTGAGTGTTGTGTGGCCTATGCCATCTATTTGTCGTTAGTACAAGTCATATCTGCTACACGGCATTAATCTTTTCATCACCACTTAAATTCTCTTTTGAGTTATTCTACAGTCTTGACTAACTCTTAGTTTTTTGTAAGCCTTTATCTTTGGTACTTGTTCATCTAGATCAGATTCAGAATTATTGGAAGGAAAGATGGAAAAAGCTGTATTTATGAAAAGATCAGTATAATTAATAAATAACCCACCTGCTAGGCTGCCTAGCTGGAGATTAAATACATTTTGTGCTGTAAAGTCTATTGTCCAGGCTTACAAAAACATATGGGTATAGGAGCAGTCTCCCATTGGAACAAATTCAGGGTGGGCATGAAGCTTGAATAGAAAAAATAAAAATACTGTCTGTATCTTCAGTCTTTTGAAAGCATGACCCTTCTCTTTACTTATTTGATTTGGATTTGTTTGTTTTGGATTTTTTTTCTTCCCTGTTTCTGAGAAAATCTCTTCAAGTGTTCTGTGATTTGGGAATTTGGGGATTGTTAAGTTCCAGCTTTCACCCTTTTTGTAAGGTTGTAGCTGATGAAGAATACAGAAGCCTCAATTATCCAACTGTAATCACAAATAATTATGCATTTCATGTAATGTAATCAAGCATTTCATTTTAGCTACTATTGTTATTTCATGCCAACAAATGGCTTCTTTTCATTGTATGCTCTTTGCCAACAGATGGCAGCAAAAGATTGAAAAGTAAACTTGTGTTATTTTGTTTGAACAAATAATTACCTGCCAAGAAGCAATCAAATATCACTGAAGGCATGTTTTCTTCATCTCCGTAATACAAGATAAATTTTTAAAGATGATTTTTAGTGATCAGACAACACAAGAAAAATAAAACTTGTGTTTATTTTTCAAGGTTGTTTTTAAGCTCATCTATCTGTTAATATATACGCATCGGACTGAAATTCTTTCTAATATAATACATTAAGGAACACTGATGTTTTGTCATGAGTATGCACAAGGAATGAATCATCCTCTTTGATTTTTTCAATAGGATCTATATTTCAGATAAGTTTGCAACTTTTTTTTGGAACTTCCTGACATGAATGCCCAGGTACACAAATGCTTCAGGAGCTTAGATCCCTGCATAAAGTTCCCAACCCTACGTTAGGTGTCTAATGTTGTATCCTGGATGGATGCTCAGGAAATAAATTTGTAGTAGGCAATATTTTGAATGAAGAGCCACAAGAGTACATGATAAGAAACAAAGAAAAGAAAGTTGTGTTTGTCCCTAGTGCTTAGATTACTATCATCTACTGTAGAATTACCTTCGCAACCTGGACAGCCTCTTTGATGGGAGTCTTAAGGCAGCAAGAGTTCACAGAGCCTGAAGCTGTAGGTGGCAGCCAGTACTTAAAACATTATTGTAGATTAGTTGAGCTCCATAAGTCATTCACTTCCTAGCTTCATGGAGGTGCCCTATAGGCTGCACTCTTTCCAAACAGCAGATAGTGTTTCTGTAGAACAGAACACTGTTCAATGTTGCTATGTAAATTTGGGTTAGCACTTTTAGACATCTAAGGATTACTGAATAACTGGAAAATACCTTCTGTTGTCCCATTGCCAAGGGAACATTACACTATGTTTTGCTAGTATAAGTCTGGACTTCAGCCATTACTTCAGCAAATTGCTCTTTTTTGTGTTTGTTTGTTTATACCTAGTATACTGCTTTGGAAAGGCAAATTATTACATCTGAAAGATTCATTGATAATTAAGCAGGCATATTTTGTAACACTACAACTATTATATGTTATAGTTCAGTCTTGCAACTTTGAAGATGTGGGTTTTTTTCAAAATTACATTGGATTATTTGTTCACCCTAAATAGAATTGATACTATAGAATAAAGAGACCTCAGAATTTTTGCTTTTGAGTTTGCCAAACACTGAGTCAATGAGAGTTGACATGATCTCTTACAGAGGATTGATTCGTTGGTTTAAATGTCCCAAAGAGAGAAGATTATCGTTTTTCCCCTCATGTAATGCAGTTCTATCCATAAGCATGTAAACTTGCAATTTCTCTGACTATGAGAAAGGATACTGATTGTATTGTGCTCATTACATTGCAATTACATGAGGTCATTACCTGTACAGGCACCAACAGTGTTGTCATTAATAAAGGGTTCCTAAAGTAGGATATATTTGAGACATTATATATATATATGTATGTATGGGACAAACATTTGAGAGGCCTGATCTGATAGTGAAGTCAAAATAATATTTGGTCATCTCAAAAACGTACTTCACCACTGGCCATTTTTGTCTGTTGAATAGCAATGTAAACATAAATACTTCACTTGCTTTTAGTGCTGTTGTTTGTGTTTTTTTTTTTTTTTAAGTTAGAGTATAATGAAGAAAAGGTGCATAAAAATATATAGCAAAGTAGGATGGAGGGAATTAATGAATGGTGATGATGGTAATGAAGTAATGATGGCCTGTGTGCTGGGTGGGGTAAGATGTATTGGAATTTCAAACATCCCCTGTGGCTTTACTCAGCAGAAATGATCTGCACCTTCTTTGTGTGAGTAACATCTCAGCAAGCCTTAGAACAAATCCTCACACTCTACTGACTTTTAATGCTTAACAGAAAATGAGTCCCTGAATAAAAGATGCGACAAGCTAAAAGGGTCTTTTCATTGGGAGTCAAAATAAATGCTGCAAAGAGTTGGTGCTTTTGCTGTTAAGAGCAGGTGAATTACGTTTCTGCTCTCATCCCATCTCATGCAACTGCTTACAGCTTTTCTAACACATACCTGGGGATCTCTCTTCATGTGAAACAATCCATTTATGTGGAGGACAGTTAAGAGACTAGTCTGTCGCTCATTAAAGAGTGTAAAAGGAAGCCTAGGATAAGAAACACGTTTTAAAATGGTACCCATGAGAGAGAAGAGACAGGCAAGGGATTGAAATGTGAGTATTAAAACAGTTTTAACTGTCATTATTTTTTATTAAGCATTGAGAAGTCTGAGAAGACTTAATAATAAAGATTTAATTCTCTATATGGTTTAGGGGCCAAGAAACAGGATTTGTTTTAAAACACTGAAGAGTTGTGTCATGTTTCTAAAGGGATAGAAAAGGCACAAAGCAGGAGGAAGTGCTCTAAAAGTTAATAAGATCACCAATTCCTACTCTTTCTTCTTGTAGTTTCAATAAATGATTACTTAGAAAAGAAAAGCTTTCGTATTTCTGTAAGGGCAGATCTAGATCAGGCTGTAGCTATGCTCAGCTGGCTTGTGCAGAGCTCACATCGTGGAAATAAAAAAGCCAGTAAACGTTTCTAGAAAGTTCCTTTGAGAACAAGTCGAGAGTGGCAGGTTGGCAGCCTTATGCCATTGAATTACTGTATGAAAATAATGCATTTTTGCATTCCCATAGTAACCAGCAAACACTCCTTTTAAGTATGTTTGATTTCTTGTATCAAATTCTTATTTTCATAATCCTAAATACCACTGTTAGAAGGCTCTTGTGATAGGCATGAGGAAATATGATCTCCAAAACAACTAAGCTTTTTAATACTTAAACTTATATGTGTTTTATGTTGCCATGATGCTACAGCTTTACGTTATCAACTGTAGTAAATCTGGATATTAAAGGTGGCAACATCCATTCCAGATGGCAACATCTGATTCCAGATGAGATCACACCTTTATTTTAGCTAACACCAGTAGCACTTTGATGCCTAAAACCAGATAAACTATTCTTGATTCTAAATAGAGATCAAATTTATATTACTAGATGGCTGCACAGTTCTGTGTCTTCTCAAACAAAAATATGATTTCTATGTAAGTAAAGTTTAGTTCTCCTTAGTAAATAAATAATTGAGCTCCTGACATCTACTATCTGGACTACAGTGTGTCATTGCTAATGAATACTAAGCCACTATATAATGAAACCACCTCTATTGACTGGACATCAGCACTACTATTAAATTCATACTGATTTTTACCTTAATTAAATATTAAATAATAAACTGGTCAGAATATTTAAAGGAAAAGTTTTTAGGGACAACATAGATGAAAGTAATATTTCTTAGGAAGATGTAAGTAGATGTATATGTTGTAAAGTGAATTGAAATGTATGATTCAGCAGACTCACATCGGTGACATCACGCTCCGTGACTGATCTGTGAACGTACATCTAACATATTAAAAATTCTTTGTATTTGCATGACCTCAACTATGTTGCTATACATAAAGTTCTGTGTACTTCACAGGCGCAATTTCATGTCTTTTGTTCTATAAAGACAACTGGATTTTGTAGGGGTGAAAAACCATCCAGATGCATGATCCCACTATTTGGATAATTATGGTTGAGGTGCATTCATGTCCTGATTGCTTACAACTACTTAGAAGATCTGATGTTCAGCAATAGAACTGAAAAGAGTCAATACCCAAGAGAGTTTCTGCCCTCATCACCAAAATACTTGCATTTGTTTTGTTATTGTTGTATTGTTGTTTCTGATTTCTTATCTTTGTGGGCTCATCCTCAAAGCCTTACACTAGGTCATTTTTTCCCTCAGGCTGTGAGTTACCGCAGTTTAGTGAACAGCTTCATTCTTTTTTTTTTTTTTTTTTTTTTTTTTTTTTTTTTGTGTTCTTTTCATCACGCTCCTCAGATCTTCTTACAATATGGGAATTTACACCGGATTGCAACATACACAGAAACTTTCTAGGAAGTAATTTGCTCAGCAAACATGGTGGGTTGTTTTTTTTCTTTTTTTTTCTTCTGAAAAGATTTTTGCTTCTTAGATTAGAATTTACATATCCAGTTCCATAGTGGGTGTTGTTTCTGAAATAATGGCATAGTTCAGAGAAAGGTTTTAATTGGCCTACATGAGTAAAAATGAGTGTAAATTCTAGAATCTATTGAAAAGCCATAGATGTGCAAACTGGAGATAATATGGTTGCCATAGACACAGTTTCATTTTCTTTTCCCTGTTTACTGCATTGATAACTCCTTTCTTGAAACTCAGGAGAAAAAAAAACAAAAACAAAAACAAAAACAAAAAAAAAACCACAACCTGTGGATGTTCTGAAAAGTCTGTTGTCCTCACTATCATAACAAAACTATTTTCATAGCTCTTCAAACCACTAATTAGCATAAAAGACTGTCCCACAGAGCTCCAGTTAAACATTTCAGCAAGCAGGAATACATTCAATATCAATATGTAATTATGATATGCATAGAAAGATGTCATAGTCAAATTTGGTAAAAACAGATGGACTTGCTACATATGGCTAGTTGAGATTTAAAGTTAGTAGGGAAAGTGTAATTTCTGTAGCTGTAAAACAAGATTGTAAGACTCCTTGTTCTTCCTTATCAGAAAGACAGCATGCTAATTCATCTGAAGTCTGCTGCTTTCTTTTGTACATACTACCTGTCAGAAAGTGTTGATACATATGTGCACGTGGGATAGAGATATCCAGAGAACCTTTTCTTATGGCTTTTATTCTTCTAGTAAAATTCTCCATCAAGTCACTGAAATATATAATCTATTATTATGCTATTTGGATGTCATTAGAATGTTCACTAAACCCTTGAAAATTCTTTTTATTGGAAGTAGATGTAAGATAGATTTTTAAAATAACAAAGACTTCATTTTATCTAACACAAAAGAGAAAAAAACAGACCATTCATTTTAAACCTTTGGTAACTGGAAGCTTGCAAGGATATTATCACTTAAGAAAAGCTTGACAACCCAACATGTAGGGATTTAACAGGTAACTCCATTAACTCTAATGGGAGCAGTTCAGCTAATCTCTGACATTGTGACTAGACTGCTGACAAGCTCAGCTGTTCTTTCAGCTGAGGGAATTGTGGCAATTGAACGAGTGATAGTCACATAGTGAAAGACGGTGTCTCAGGAAGACTTAGACATGATTTTTTTTCATTAACATTAAAGAATTCTCACTATTCATTAGGCAGCTTGCTACAAAGACCGTGTGAGAATTGTCACTCAGTATCTTTTAATAAGAAATGTATTTATCTGGTACAGTAACATTTTATCTGCTACCATACCAAGTTTCTTCACAGAAGCAAAATACAGGTGCTTTTGTTTTGTTTTTGTTAAAGAATAGCAATTTTAGCTGAAGTTTTAAGATGGTTTTCTAGAATCACGAAGCCTTTGTTTTGTTATGCTCAGGTTTGCATACTGCGTCCTCAGCAGAGTTGGTGGCAACATCCATGTGTAAGACGTTACGCCAAGAATGCAGTTTCAATCCAGACCAGATTCAGTCTTTCTTGTATTTGCACTATGCTCTGTTTTCCTGGTGGTATCCTCATAAGGGCTGAAGATGAGACACTCAATTCAGCTGTACAGTTACTTATTGGATTGCTTGAGACAGCAGAAATTTTATGGCCCAGTTACCAATGTCCAGTGTCCACAGGACTGCCGGTTCTCTGCCTTTTGTTCTGACCTTTAAAAGACTGTTGTAGGATATAGGTGATCAAAGCAGGAAACACTTAGAACACAGAAATCAAATGTAAATGGGACAAAACAAGAACACATGAAATTGATTGGCTTCTAGTCCCTCTCTAACCCATGGCTAAAATACTTACCCAATTAAAAATGCATAATAGATATATGATAGAAGATACCAAGTAGATGAAAGGAAATTACTAAGTGGTTATGAATTGAAGCCATCAGTCTTTATCTCTACTGTGACTTCAGCATAAGGGCTCTACTATGTGCATTGATTGTCAGTCTCATTTTTACCCTTTGTAAGTAGCTTGAATAAAGAATCTAAATTAAGAAATGTCACTGAAAGAATCGCTGTGGCACAGAACTTATGCCAATGCTCTTACTTTGGAAACAACCAATTAAGGTGCACTTGTCCATTTGAACAGAGCTTGCTTAAGAGATGGGTTTTTTGCCTACACATTGGAAATGGCCTGACTTTAAAACTGGTTTTGTGTCTAAATTTAGAGTAATAAGTTTTAAATAGCCTATTATAAGTTATGCCTCCTAATTGGTCTTCCCCCAGAGAATAATATTCTTTGCAAAATGGGTAATTGTTTCTCTTATGGTAATTGTCAAGATCTCTAAAGCAATTTTAGAAATTTTAGATTCTCTCTGCAGTTTTATTTCTGATACTGTGGTCTACACAGTCAGTTAAGTATTATCAGTTTCAGTATCTTTTTTTTTTTCTCTGGATAGTAGAGCTTAATAAAAACCTACAGCCCAATTTTGCACCCTTTTTTTTTTTTTGTGTGTTCTTGAAGACAAAGTAGATTGATTAAAGTCACACGACCGTTTGGGAGTATAGCTGTGTTCTGACTGAAGAAAAGGACTGTAATCAAGCAGGCTGTCAGTCGACACTAGAGAAATGCTGCAGATAATCTTGTATTTGTGTCAGATTTTCTTCCTAGACTTAGCCTCAACCATGAATAACTTTTCTCTGTGTTGCTTTAAGTTCTTATCAAGCTGCAGAGAAGTTTGGAATACTATAAAAAAATAAGGTTTTATGTAGAAGCATGCATTTAAATTGTCCAAAATATGGAAGGGAGGAATTTTGGTCATTTTGTAAAGATTTGTGTGGCCAAGTTATTTTGTTTTGTTGTGGGGTTTTGTTTGTTTGAATGTAGTTGACACTGCTTTGAAAGTGACTTCCCTTTGCCTCTTGAAGTACACCGACTCACACAGATGCAGTCTGGCCAGTGTTCTCTCTTGGTGACATGCTATAAGTATGTTCTACCTTGCATCTGGTAGAGTCTCTTTGTAAAAGTAATAAAAAAGAAATGTTTTAATTTCTTTGAGTTAAGAAGATTGATTTTGGACAGATTTCCACATCATAAAGAAACCAGTAGTCTCTGCTTGCCATATACCCTTGATCAGAGCTAAGTTTTGGGTTGCATTGGTATATTACTTTTTCTGTTAAAAAAATAAAATGTTGTGCATTTCATGCTTAAATGGACCTTGAATAACACTGTTGAAATCAATAGTAGTTTCTTCCCCATATAAAGATAATTGATCTTTTGGAGCTCTTTGAATACAATGAGTATTTGATTGTTTCCTTCTATTGTTTAACTTAACACATTAACATAGTAAAATTAAATGTTGCTGTATAAAAAGACTGTAACATTGTGGCATTCACTTTTACAACATTTTCTTGTGGGCTGTTTTAATAAATTAGCTGTGTATGAAGATAAGAGCTGCTGCTTTCAGATGGATTACTTCGTAAGCATGTTTCTTTGTAATGTACAAAAATCAGTCACCTCAGTGGTGATTGTTGCAGTACATACTTCATTCTTCAGGAATATTGCTTTTCTTATTTTCTAACGTTAGTCCCATGCTTGTGTTAGTCTTTCTCTGTCTGAACTGAAACTGAGATTCACAGTATCTTTTATATTTAAAACGAACAAAAATTCTGCATTGACCTGGAAACGTACAGTTCACTGTATAAGGATGTTAGAAATATGAAGCAGGAAGTAACCTTAGAGACAGGTGAGAGCACAGGTTCTCAGATTCTGACCTGATGATGTGATAAAGAAGCAGCTTCGGGTTGTGTGTGATGCATTCTGTCATCTTCCCACTACAGGCAGTAGCTCCTACTACAGTGCAACAGAGCAACGATTTGCTTGAATTTTGCCAAGAGGCAGCTTTTCCTATTTCTCCATTTTATTTTAGGATTCAAAGTATTCTTTAGATCTGGAGCTATTCTTAAGACTTTTAGAGAAAATTTCACATCTGTTGTTTTAAGTTCTAAATTTTCTGGGTTTCTTTGTTGTTGTTTGTTATTAATACTTGTGTGTACTGCATATTAAAGCTTGAGATTTGTGTAGTAGCCAGAGGAAAAGGCAAAAGATTTTTCATGCTGGCTCACATCCCATAAACAGATGTCAATCTCCCCAGATACCTATATTTTCTTAACTTTATCGTGATCAGTTAAATGTCATCTCAAGCATTTTAGATTGCTTTTGGCTCTCCATTTCTCTCAATCAATCTGTTGGTCATCAAACTCAGACTACACCTACTGTGATCATAACATCTATCCATCTGGATTACTTCAATCCTGTATTTTGTATCACTTTTTATATTTTGATAAATAGAAGACAAATAAATTATGGAGAAAAATTATGCAGTCTTTAGAATAAATAGCTGAAAATATTGGTCATAATTTTAAATAGGAATTGGAATGGAAAGGGAAAGCAAGTCTTTCCTGTGCCATACACATTGAAACTTTTATCCAACGATTTTCTATTTTTGTTTGCTACTAATAAATTTTACATTAACTTTCAGAACAGTACAGGTCACAAAATTAATAACATAGATTGTGACAGAGCCTGTGGCTGACAAAGTGGTCTTGTTACAAAGCTGGTGATAGCTGATCATTGTTCCTGATATGTATGCTGTCAAGTAAGCCAGGCAGTTCCTACTAGCCTGTGAAAAGTCTGCTGTGTTCCATTCCAGCACAAAGTGCTATGCATTACATACAGGCTTCTTGCTCTGAGATCCACTATTTCGGTATGTTTTCTAGAACTCTTCTTTTGGCCTTGGTTTTTCTCCATCAGTCTGTGAGTCTCTGTTACATCTCTATATTAATGTATACAGGGTGTCTCACATATGCTAGGTATCTGTTTTTATTCTTAAAACCAGTGCCCAGATCTGTATTTTTTAAGTGGCTGCTCTTCTCTTGCCTTGGTCTCTGTTGTAATCCTCTGCCCCTTTTCTTTTCATCCCTTGCATGTAATCCCTTGTACTGTGTCTTACATCTCCACTTTAGTGACCCCTGCAGTCATACAGTGCTCACATTCATCTATGCTTCATTTTTAATTAAAAAGAGAAGTAGAAACAAAGCAAGGTAGGCATAGTCCAGTGAATACTAGAAAAATTCCTGTACAACTGAACAAGCTGAAAGAAAGCTCCAGGCTGGCTGAGAGAAGTTCAAACAAAGCCTGACGTTCCTCACTCCTGAGGCCCTACCAGGGCAGCACAGAGCCTGTGGTCTGTAACTACTGCTGGCAGTGCTGTCCCAGCTGGGCTACAGGGCTACCGTCTGGTAGATACAGACAAGATAAGTTAAGCAATTGATCTTATAATATTTAAACTACAACATGTCTTGTTGGAAGTGGAAGTTCTCCTCAGAAGCATACAATTCATCTTAGTAGTTGTGGTTAAGCACATTCAAATGTCCATAGAATTTGGCACCATATTTTGACAACAGATTGCACTAAAAACATATGCTATGCAGTGTATTGCAAACTTCCTCAGTAAGGTAGCATATTTGTTATAGCATGGCTTAGTAGTATAGATTTTTTTTTTTTTTTTTTTTTTTTGGTCTTTCGGATTAACCAGAAATCATCTGGTCCAATTACAACTCTTTTTTTAAGCCTATATTGCAAATCCAGAATGCCCTACACAGAACAGTGTACTAAATGATGATGATGATGAGCTTTGCTATAAACAGGAAAAAGCAGTGGTTCTGAGGGTTTTTATAATGTTTATCAGTAGGAAAACAGAAGTGGCAATTGCTTTTAATTACCCAATAATTTTATTATTCAAAAGATGGAATTTACAGGAAGCAGCTGCAGTCGTAACTGAACCAGCTCTTTTAATGCATTCCTGTTTTTTCCTGTATTGTATTATCTGTAGGCGATAAGCTGCCTGCTTCAAATAAATTTTCAAATACAGTTAGAGTTGGATTTATCAAACCCTGGGAAGAATGATCCAACACTCTCCTTGAAAGAGACCTTTGCATATTTGGTGGTTCTAAATTGTCTGTAGAAATACCTTTCTTTAAATTAAATCAACTTTCATTCTTTGTTCTCTCGGTGCACAAGAATTTTAAGATTCATAACCTATTTCTGTTTTACTTTTTTCCCTTTGTAGTTTTTTTCTAGCAGTTTGTGTTTTGCTATTCACTGTGTAAGAAAATGCCAGCATCGCACCAAACAAGCTCTCTGGTTTAATTAGCTATTTTCTATAATTACAAATAAATGACAGTACAAAATCAAAAGCAAAGAAGAGAGAGCTAGCTGTCACTCTTCCAGTGGAAGGGTTCCTAATTTTAAAAGGTGCTGTAGTTCCTATGCTGACGAACAGTGTGCATTAGCGGTGACAGTCCTCTTCATGTCACATAGTCCCACCCTACAGAATTCTTTCTGTGAGCCGCAGCCTAAAGCAGAAGTATGATTTTCTTCTAGCTAGCATGATCCTTCAGATCATGTTTGAAAGATTGTGAACAGCTATTTAGCTAATATGACTAACAGAATATAACTGACTCATCACAGATGACTAAAATTGTAAGTAGATTACAAATTCCCCTTAGCATTTCTGAGACTGTGTTGAATGTAACTTGGCCTGCTCAGCAGTAAAGAAGGATGTGAAGAAATACCAGTTAATATGCATGTTTATCATTCACTGCAAATGTGACAGTTTTTTTCCTATATTAGACACATGCTTCGTGTGTGATCAGGGATGACACCAGCAATAGAAACAGTTTGGTGAATCTAACTTGTCCACTGCACACAAAGACAAGAGCATACTATTCTTACTGCCATACTTTCTATTGTAATGTTTCTGTCTAAGGAATGGGGATTTTTGTTAATAGTCCTGATATGCGTATCTTGTCTTTGTTAAAATCCCATTTGATACTATCTTACTTCAGAGCTGTAAATAGCACACTGAAATTTGTAACATGGTCTATTGCAGACCAAGCATATACTAAATTTGCAGTGTAAATATAAAAAAAAAATTGGAAAAAAGACCTATTCATTTCCTTATTTTCCAATAATTATGTGTATATTGAAAACAAAACTTCATAGTTCATAGTTTGCAGAGCTTAATACGCTTGTGTGATAGTACCCGTGTGGAATGTGAAGAAGGTAGTTGTTGTCATCATGCGCCATGTTCTTCAACTGACTTACCTACATTTCCCTTTAATATTGAATAGGACTCCAGAGAGATATATTCGTGCTTTTTGTTAATCTGGACAGGCAGTTACAAAACACTGCTGTAATTAAATTTCTCTTTTCATTTTAATGGTTGAATTAAGCAAATATTTTCCTTCAGAGAAAAGTAACAATTTGATGTTAATTGCTTCTATCTGTTTCTCAGCATTGTCAAATATCGTATTATAAAAGCTACTTAATATTTCCAGGGGAATGCTATATGTTGCATAACTTATTTCCTTTGCTAGTTATTTCATTTGATGCTTAAATAGTAATTGGAATGAAAGGAATAAAGAAGCGCTCATGGGTTGGGAATGACTCAAGGGATTGAGAATCTAAAGCAGAACAGTGATTTAACATTTTTTCCTTTGTTAGGCTTTTTTCTTTTCATATATGAATTTCATGTGAGTGAGAGAGATTATAGGGAGGGAAACAAAGGGAGAACGCAGAACTCATTTAGATCAAACTCACTGTGCCTAATAAGCAGACAGAAAATCTACAAACTGTCAAATTTTTAGTTTGTTCCTAGCATTTTTAGATGTTGTACATTTTGCAAAATCATTCCGAGAAAGGAAATTAGCCTATTAAAAATAAGAAAACACAAAAACAAGGCTTTAGCATCATACCAAGAGATATGTGGCTTCTAGTTAACTGTGGAAGAGGCAATCAATAGAAAAAGCAGGAAAGGAAAGAAAGAGCATCCGCAGCAGAGATTTCCTGGAATGAAAAATGTGCCTGGATTGTTGCTTTATTGAATTTTGCTACTGTAGGGCATATTAAAGGACAAATCAACTCTCAAGCATCTATCCAAAATATACAAGGTATTTGCATGTGAAAAATTTCTAAATGTCTCTTCATTTTCCAAAAGCTAGTATCTGGTATCTGGAGAGTTTCTGGACTATGTAAAAGGCAGCAGAGTTTATTCCTTATGATTATATGTGTAAGTAACTTGTGTGTGTATGAATGGGCATTTTTTTTAAATAAAACATAGTGAGCAGTTCTTTTCTCTCTTTTCCTGATTGCTGGGTTTTGAATCAAGGAATTTTTGCTCAGGGAAGAAACTGGTGCACTCCTCAAAAAAGCTAGCCATGTTCAGCTGGAAGAACTTTTCTGGAGTGCAGAAAGGGACAGTAATGTTGGAGCAGAGATAGGATGCCTTATTCCTAAACACAAATTGGAAGACCCCATGAGGAACATGATAGATCCCCCTTAAGACTGAGTGGCTTGAAGCCTGCTAGGAGTTTGAATCAAGAAGATACAAAACTGTGAATGAAATATATCAGTGGGCTCCTTCTTGGCTTTATAAATGACCATCTTTGAAATGGAAAGAAAATTGTCTATGTTGTATTGACCTTTCTGATTGCACAGCATGGGCTGTGAATCAACCAGCATTTGATATGTAGACTGAGAAATGTTTGTCTCAGATGCTGTCATCAAGTAGACCAAACCAGTGATGCTGAAGAACTGCAATAATACTGATGTTCCAATTTCTCATAAAAATGAAGTAACTAACTACATTTTTTACTTATGGGGAAAAAAATCCAGGTAATTATGGGTTATTTATTTCACATTTAAATAAAAAATAAAATTGAAATGTGAAAAATCCTAAAAATTATGTTGCCTCAAATGAAAAATGTAGGTGTAGCACTCCACGTTCATGTTTTATCTGTATTTCATTCTTCTTCTGAAAAATAAGAACCCTGATTATTGTTTTAATTTTCTGTCATGTGAGGTGTATTAATTTCAGAAATCAATGACGTTTTCTTTGGTCAGTTTTGCATCTTTTTATGCAGGTGACCTTTTCACTTTGTCCAGCTTTACTGTTTGTGTGATTTGGTTGGTACCTGAGTATTCTTCTTATTTCTGCCTGCTTCATAAGTATTCTGGCAGGTAGACAATTTTGTTGGCTACTTTACCCCTCAGGCTAAGCATTTCAAGCATTGAAGCTGTAGTTGAGTCTGATTGTTTCAGATTTCACCACATTTTCAGAACTAGAAAACTTCTTTCTTCAAGGCTAACATGACAGAGAACTGTGAATACGAGCTTAGCAAAGGAATTTCTTAAGTAAAGAGAACATTTCTTAAGTAAAGACAAAGCCCATAATGAAATATTCTTGGAAAAAGAACCTTTTGGACAAAATTCGCCTTTTGTTAAAGGTGTTATGACAACAAGCTGTATGTGTTTTTTTAAGCTGATTATTCTTACCTGGTATTATATAGAAAGAGCACATAGCATCCATTCTTTATTAGGTTCACCTTTAGTTAATCACCCTATTTATAGGAAATCTGCATCTACATGGTAAATAGCCACCCTCAGTGACAAGATCTTTTCAAAGTGTCAATTTCTGTCCTAGCAAACGACTGGACTAATTCACAAAGAATACATAAAGATCATATTGATGTTCAGAATATGAAGTCAGAGTTTTTGAACTCTATCAGTATTCACAAAACACTGGAGTCCACAGTTTGATATGCAAATATGTGTCTGGTAGACTAGGATTCCATTTTTTTTCTTCTTTGATATGGAAAGTTGCTTTTAGTTTAAATGATACTATTTATTTACTAAAAAATCCCAGTTTCTCAATGCCTAAATGAATCACAGAGACACTTTTGCTTTGGTGAAATTGAAGGAATTATGCCTCAGACTGGGACATTACTGGCCTGCATGCAGATTTACAGCATATTATGACTTTTTTTGTGTGAGAACTGAGAAATATTAGATTTGATGGAGCAGTTTTTCTCTTTCATTAAATATATATATATTCAAATACATTTTAAGGGTTTAAATTAAGTACATTTATTTAGACTTACATTGAAGTGTTACTATTGAATTTTCTTGCCATATTTGCCTTCTAATTAGTTTCAGAAGTGTGTATACATATTTAATCAAACCTGATTTTATTAAGAGTATTCTTCACACAGTTTTTTTTTTGTTTTTTTTTTTTTTTTTTTAATTCAGCACTTCAGTCATTTTAAAGCCTGTACGTCAATCTGGTTTTTAGAACTTAACCTGCTTTTCTGTCTTTCATTGTCCTAGCAATGTAACCCCAAAGATGTGAATTGGACCTTACGGTACAGATGGATACAGAATTAGAAATGTGCAAGTCAGGAACATAACCCTCTGTGCCTGGATTTCACTTTCTCATGTAGTGCATTCATGTAGCTTTCATGGCCTACTTGTACTTTCAGTCTCATGGTGGTTATTTCATTAGGAAAGGTTTTTTTTTTTTTCCTTCAGAGCTTTACAGTGCTCTGCATTTTTCACAATTTATTATATAGACAGCAGCACCTCTTATAAATAAATACTCAAGTCTTAAAATACAGTTTAGCAATTAAAGAATTAAAGGTGTGGTTTACAGTTTCCTTTTAAGTCTTTATCCCAGTATGTCTGAAAGCTTTTTTGTACTACAGCCAAACTTGGAATAGCTCAATCACCTGTTCAAAGTAACAAGTAAGAAATTTGCAAATGGAAAAACTCTGAATAGGTTGCAGTAGGTCAGGCTAGTTTTACCTGGAGCCATTATGCAGATAACTGCATGGCTACAACCAAAATGGTCTGAACTTCATTCTGAAGCAAGAGGAAATATGAGGGAGAGATTTACAGAAGTTGGCATTCCTGGTTCTGTGCCCTTAGAAATTATTATTTTCAACATTAAAAGGATAATAACTGCTATTCTGAACAATATTCTCTCTCTCCAGTGAACTAGGGTTGTTGATCTTTGATACAGATTTAGGCGTTCGGCTGGTAATTTGCTGCAATAAGATCAGATCTTTAAACAGAAGCAGAAGATACTGAGGCCCCAACTCTGAATGCAGTTTTGGGTTTCACTTTGCTCCCTTAATGCAGCATCTCCATCTGAGTGGTTCACAGCTGTGACTCAGCTGAAGATATGTGTCCTTATGTTCCCTCTATGGTAAGGGGGAGGGAGATCGTGAACCAGGGAGTTCAGTTTAGGGGTTTGGATGGTAGTATTTTGCTTTTCTTCTCTTTTTAAAACTGCACAATTACTCTCAACTGTAATGTTAATATACATATAGTCATGTCCCGATGGTTGTATTTTGTAATGATGAGCGTATATGTAGGAAACTGAACTGTATGGGTTGCAGCATTCCCTTTTCCAGCAAACTGCAAACTGTATCTAAAAGCTGCCTCTTTTTGTCATGTCAGAGAAGGCAATTTGGTTTTATATCCTTCTTTAGATGATACCAAGGTTTATATACTTCATAAATATCTAAGTAGTTGAAACCTTATTAGAAGCAAATGGCTTTCCAGGTGTCCTTAGAAGCAGTAGTTTGTTTTGTGAAATAATCTGGTTTTTTTCTGCTTTCATATTTTATTTGCTATGGTGGGATAGGACAGTGTTCCTGTTTAGATTTACAATTAATATAGTAATAAATAATAAGTATTGAGCCTTAGTGAAAATGAAGAACTTCATATAAATGCAGTAGAAAATGAATAATGAAAAGATGTTCAATCCTTTGTTGTTCCAAAATCTAGAATTTGGGTGACAGACTGTTGCACTCACCAAAATTCTCTTAAGATATTCATTAGAGATTTGTGGTTTTGTTTTGTTTCTACAGATATTTCTTGAGCTGCTTTATCTACTCATTTAAGTATTGCATGGGAAAAAAAAACTGGGCTGCTATACCTGGAGACATGAGCAAGAACTGGAATTCAGAACTGATCAGGTAGGAAGGCAGCGTGTATATATATAAATGTATGGAGCATGTCCAGAGAAGGGCAATGAAACTGGTGAGGGGTCTGGAGCACAGGCCTTATCAGGAGTGGCTGAGGCAGCTGGGTTTGTGCAGTCTGGAGAAGGGGAGGCTCAGGGGAATCTTCTTATTGCTTTCTGTAACTATCTGAAGGGAGGTTGTAGAAAGCTGGGGGTGGCCTCTTCTTTTTTGTAACTAGTGATAAGACTAGAGGGAATGGCCTCAGCATGTGCCCGCGGAGATTCAGGTTGGACGTTAGGAAATAGTACTTCTCTGAACACATGGTCAGGTGCTGGAACGGGCTGCACGAGGAGGTGGTGGAGTCACCGATTCTGTTGCTCAAGGAACATGTAGGCATTCTGTTGAGGGATAGAGTTTAGTGAGAACTATCAGTGATAGGCACATAGTGGGACTGGATGATCTTGAAGGTATTTTCTAACCTTGGTGATTCTGTGGTTCTATAGAAAGAATTCTTTGCCTTGAAAGGAGAAATGTTTTCCAAAAAATAAACACCTCAGTGAATGATTGTGTTGGCTTCCAAGGTAGAGTAATAGCAATACTGGAATATTGCTTTGAGCGTGCTCTTGAAGGATGTGTGATTTTTGTCCATATTAAAAGCAGGCAATGAACAAAGGACAGCAAACACAAAGTGTGTAGTTGTGTCAGAAATCAACATAGATGAAAATACAGAGACTTTGAGTAAACCGGTTTTATTTTTTGCTTAACTCACTTGTGGACTGATCTTACTTGTTGCTAACCAGGTTAGTAAGAGCAGAGAACAGCAGTTGGAATGAAGTCTTGTCCATTTAGTCAAAGGAGAAAGTGAATAAGCATTTCAAAAACTGACAAGTTCAAGATGCAGGAAGGTGCCCAGGAACTTAGAGCCTTTCTCAGTTAGTTGAAACATGTACGATTACTTGCCCTGAGGGCACATGCGATACAGACAGTAATAGAAGGGGTTAATTCTCTGGAGGAGAAGGTGGCTGAACTGGAACATTTAGGAAATTAGCTCTTTACAGGAATGTTGTGGCTATGAAAATACTGTGTTTGAAGAATTTGTAAACTGGAATCTTCTAATATTTAATAGTCCTTACATATAATCAGAGAGTCCAGTTTAGGTTTCTCCCAACACAAAGCTCTCAAGGACAGGCATGGCAGTTCCCTTTTGCTCTCTGCAACATTCAGTTGTCTGACTTTGGGTGGTGGCTGCTTCTTCTGCGGGGTTTTCAGGCTACATAAGAATTGCATTTGTGCCGTTCTTTACTGAGGAGGAGATTTGAATGTAGATTCCGAAACCAATAATTAAACAGGTAATGTGATAATAGACTGAAAGTGAAAAAATAGAGTAGCTCCTGAACAGTAGTTATGTTGTTAGGCATGTAAACGAATGTGCTGGCAGCAAAAAAAAACCCTGAATTCTGACTTTACAGCTTTGAGATAAAAGTCTTTCAATCTTCTATTAAGAAAATTGGCCCACCAAAATCTCATAGTCAAAGTTCTTCCCCTCCCCTACTAGGAGTATGATAAATGTTTTAAGTAAAGGGTTTCAAATGATTTTTGCGAAGACTCATAAATGTTCCATATGTCACTTTCACTAAAATTATAATCTATTATCTCACTCAAGTGGAATAATAATGCAGTGAAAAAACTAAATTCTTCCCAGGTGCCCCAGCAGGTTGATTCTTCATTATGTATTAATCATTAATGGCAATTTTCCGTGGAGCATCTGCCAGTTCTAGTGAGCTGAGCTTCCAGAAATGATATTTTAATTTTAAGCATAGACACTAACAGAAGAGAGAGAGTGGGTTTTTAAAATCAATTCTTATTTAAGGTGCATGTGCATGAATTAGATGAGCATATGTATTATTTCAAGCAAAAGTACAAAATATTTTGATTTATAGACCTTAATTCAAAGATGATTCTTGTTGAGTTCCAACTTTGAGAAATGCTTTTATTTCTCAAGTAACACATGCACTATGGGAAAGATAATGGCAATTATCTGCTAAGATACTTATACTACTATTTTTATGCATATATATATACAAAACTAGTAATATAATACTCTTAAGGATTTTAGTCCAGTTGATGTTGAAGAATTTCGTTCTGCCACTTCGCTACATACTTGGAGTAAAATTAGTATGTTCTTTTTTCAGAGTGAAAGAGTTCAGATAAAAAATTGTTGTCTTCATTTTTTAAGATGTGTAATTCATTGCCATCTACACTGTAGATTTAAGTGAACTTGGTTACAGTGGCTGCACGTATGTCTTTTGTTTGCCTCGTGAATTCAAATTGACAACTGCAGTACATTCTATTAATGTATAAATGGGTAACAGCTGGTTATATTTTTCTGTTCTCAAAACAAGTGTTTGCTACATTTAAAAATCCTTCTGAAATCTGTCCTTGTGTATATCTAAACTATGTCAAGTTCTTTATACTCTGACAAACAGTGTATCTTTGCCTGTGCCTTAAGTCCATCTTATTTTTGTGCTAAGAAGATTTGAGTGTGCAAGAATGGAGGAAACAATCATACAGCCTGTGTTAATCCCTGACCTGTATGATTGACAAAGATCAGAGTAAGTCAGCGCCTAATCTTTGTGTCTCAGCATTCACTATGTTTCCTTTGGAGGAAAGTTCATGCTACAGGAGTTGTACATGTTTAAATGTTGATTTCCCTAGTGCAAAAGTATATACTACAGAGTATATTGAAATATTTTCATTATATTACTTAATGAATATTTAAATTATTTTAAGTGTTCCATTTTGTTAAACAGCATCACATTTGCCATGCATAATAAAAAAAAAAAAAAAAAATCATTTGTGAACTTATCTCCAGCCAATTGCCCAGATTAGAAACAAAAGGAACAGTGAGTTCAGGATTTTGATTTCACTGTTGTGCTAGCTTCTCTAAATACATGAAAAGAAAAACAAAACCAAAAGCTTTATTTTCCTAATCATCTTCAAGCTAAATAGGCAAAGCAAATAATAAGTCTGAAATATGGAACTGAAAAACAGCGTGACATGATATGACCATTTCTGTCTATTGGGGACACTGAGTCAGTGATTACTATTTTTAAGTAAGTCTCAGATGCTGATTGTTTTTTTCTCTTCACCTTTGAAAGATGAGTTTACTGAGTAGATGAGGTCACCCATAAGAACAATGAAACTTGTACCAGTGAGTAGCTCTAACATCTTACAGATATTTAAGGGAGTGTGAATAAGCAGTTTTGGACAGTAATGTTTCTGACTCAGTTCTTTTGCAGGATCAAATACAAGTTGTGGACAGTAAAACAACTGAAAAGCTAAAAGGTTTTTTAAAATTTTAGATTTTTGATATTTTCTTCTGTATAATTTATCAAGACATGTATATACAGAGAAAGACGTGCATAAAATAGAAAAATAGAAGTTGGAAAATGTGACTTGAAGATTCTCCTGATGGAAAGAGTGTAATGATGTTATCTGACAAAAGTTCAAATTCAGTTCATAACAGTCAGTGAAGTGTGTTGTATTTTCCCGTGCTGTGTTTCTTACATGCACCTTTCATGTTCAGTACCAGCTTCTGCTGTGACCCTTGTTTATACTGCAGAATTTATTTGCAAGCTTTCCTGTTTAAATGTCCCAAATAATCAGGAGACTGATTGTATAAAACATTTAAAAAACAACAGCAAGAAAAAGGAGAAAATATTATTACTTGTTTGTAATATTCTAGGTGTTCTTTTAAATGATGATAGCATATTTGAGTTGAATGCAATTTAAACAGTGATATATGTCAGTATTTTCTTCAAACATGGCTAATTTCCCCTGAAATTCAGTACAGCAGTTTTTTCTAGCAAATACTTTCATCTTGTTTAATCTTCTTTTCACATGACTGCAATCCAGACTAGCAAATTAGAGACATACAAAAGAAAATGGGCATTAGGTTTAGAGGTGTTAATAGTTCAGTTTTCACATTACCTGAATAAGGAAGAAAATCTCTTTTGATTACAAAGTGACAAATACCTTAAGATTTTTGAACACTTACTCTGCTGATATCCAGCACAGAACTCTGGGAAGCCATTAATGACAAAAAAATCAGCTCTCTTTTCTGTGTGCAGTATAATTGTGTACCATTTTATCCTGACAAGAAAACACTGGCCAGTTTGTTCCTGAGTTCTGAGAGTATTTGATGCTCAAATTCATTGTTGGATTTGGCTTTTTGCAGTTTGATTGAAAATATGCATTTATCCAAAAAAAAGCCACCAAAACCAATCCCAACCACAAATAAAAAAAGATTGATTTTTCTTCCAAGCCATGCAGTTTTGCTAAATTTATAAGAAATCAGGCAAAAAACAAAAAAACAAAAAACAAAAAACAACAACAACAAAAAAAAACCCACCCCAAAACAAACAAGCAAAAACCAACCCAGAAAGGACGAATTATGGGAATATAGAAGTCGTTAAGATAAGCTCTTTAGGGTAGATCACAGAGCAATCATATTTCAAATAATTAGACAATGAAATTACTTCTTAATTCATATTTTTGAAAGTGATGGGGAGGATTTTTAAGATAGTACCTGGCCACATGGTCATAGTAGCTCTCTGCAATCAGGCTTCTGAATTTGTGTATTTCCTAAGCTTTTACAGGTAAAATGCTGGGAGATGTAGCACTTTGTACCTCACCTTGGTGTTCTGTTGAAAATGATAACATAATATTAGGGTTAATATGTGAGAATATAACAACTAGAATTATGCATGTATTTATGGCATTAGTAGGGAGTCTGAAGGGAATTGTTTTTTTCTTCAGTAGTACCAATTAGTTGTTTCAGAAGGCAGATTTTTAAAGGTAGCATTACTTTTACTGGTAATTTAAAGTGTTTGCTTGCTATAAACTTGCAAGATGAAGTAGCAGCTCTTTGCTTCTAAATTCAGATTTAGAATATAGTACATCACAGGACTCCACTGCTTTAGGAATAGTCCTGCATATAGTGGGAAGTGAATGTTCTCCTGTGACTTTATGGTTCTCTATGATTTTCTCAATATATTTACTTCTTCTGGAAGCAGATGAACAATTCAGCAATTGTTCTCTATCAGAAAATGCTGATGTCCTCCATCAAGACTACAAAGGTTTAGTTGACACAAACGTCATTAGTGTGATTTTGACAGTGATTGTTTGGCCTTCAAACTTTCTTTTTTGAGTTTGAGCTTATGATATTTTCACATTATAAATTAAGAAATAATGTAAGAAATAATGACCCTGTACCGTCACAAGTAGAAGAACAGCTTTTAAGTAAATTTAAAGACTGAGGATCCTTGAGATATTAAGCAGCTGCTAATACAGTTAATCTAAAATGTTGACAAATTTCCAAGTCAGCATTTGCATTTCTCTGGAAACTGTGTTTAAAGTAAGAAAAATCAACATGGAAAATGTTAACTCTTTGATCTCTTTACATCTACTAAAGATTCAACACTTCTCAAATTGTACATTGATAAAATAGTGCAAAACTTCTCACAGAGCTCTGTGGCTGCTGTGCTCATAGTGGGTTATCACTGCAGTAGTAATTGGATTTGTGCAGAACACTAAATGTGTCAACAAAAATGTGACTGGTCATTTGATTTCCCTTAGCTTCATTGAGTCCTCAGAATTTTGTTATCTGTAGTTCTGAAACGTTTAATAATATGATGCCATTTCTGTTTTTTTTGATGGACCTGGCTAGAAATTTCAGCAACTCTTTCACAGTCCTGAAGTCACTGCATGTCTGTAGAACAGAATAGATTAGAAGAAATCTAAACTAATCTTGTGATAACGCCACAGAATGGATAACTCTGATATATAAAAAGTAAATACAAAACTTAGAGATGTTTTGGCTACATACTTTTGTGGTTTTCTTAGTGTGTGGACTCTAGAACAATATGCATTTCAATTTCTTTATTTTACAGAATTTTTGTGGATTCATAAGGTTCTTCCATATAATAAGCAGCTTAGTGGAATATTACCTGAGAATATTTCCCAGCTGTATGAGAGTCCTAGTTTGTTTTTATGTTTAGATAATATTTCAAAGATTATTTGTGTTCTCATAGAGAAGGCATTATACTTTTGAAATATTTTTTATTTATACTTTTTGGCATTTGAACAATGGTCATTTCTCATGAAATCTCCTGAGATCTGAAGATATTGGATGTTTGTTTAAATAATCAAACTGATTCAGTCATTTCAGTTGAAACCTGAATCGAAATGGATAGAAAAAGAAAGAAAAAGAAACAGTTTAAGATTAAAAAACAAAACAAAACCACTTTGACACCTCTGCACTGAAGTCTGCACATGATTTGGGACCGTGAGAGAAAATGTTATTCTAGGTAATGGACTAAATCTTCAAAGCAGAATAAGTAACAGGAAACCTAAGTGAAAAGGCTCTTCTGTGAAAGAAACTTTGTTCTGCCAATGTTTGGTTTTCTGTTTTTAGCCCAGTGAATTTGAGGGGTTTTTTTTATATTCTTTTCAATCTCTTGTCCTCTCTTTACTGTTTGAATCCTGTTATACTTTCCTGATGGCAGTGAGGATAGTAGTGTTTGAGTGTAGATGAGCATTGATGTTTAGAAGAACTTGATTCCTTTGTGGGCATGGTCTACAATAGAACTGACACATTGAAGTCTTGTTGTAACTGCTGATTTCCTCTTCCATGTGGATTTGTTGGGAAGCTGCACTTAACAAAAGATTTTTATCCTTCTTTTACCAATGTAGTATCTAGACACACTTACTAATAATTTCACATGTATCAAAGACTAGGTCTGTTTCAGTTTCTTTTTTAATGCTTACACTGGTTTTTCAAGAGTACGTAGGAATTCTTCTTGGCTCATGTTAATACACGCTGTTTTATTCTTGCTTAATAATTCTTCTTTTCCATTTTTGGTCGGTATTTTTCAGTTGTCGTTTGATATTCTTTACCCTTTTTAAGTATCGTATAATATGGCAGTGATAGTTTCTGAACAGAAGTAAGCGGAGGCAATCCATTTTGAAAGATTTACAGCACAATAGGAGATGATCTGTACTAATAATGGAGGACCAGGCTTCAAATGATTTTGTTCACAAGGGGTGACTATTTATTTTCAGTTTTGTAGTGGCTAGAGGTATTCATCATTTCCCAAATGTTGGAATCATAGTATTGGTCTCCTGCTGTTGAGCTGACAGACAGAGAGGAAGGTTCCCTGTATGTTTGCTTTTAAAGTAAATTTAATAGAAAGGAAACAAAATATACTCTGGTTTTCTGTGGGGAAGAAAAAAAAAAAGTACATAAGTAAACCATAATCTTATAAAAATAATCTTCAAAATTAGTGAGACTTAAACATGTCAGATCTATGCAAATGTTAAAAAAGATAGGTTGCAGAATTTGTGGAACACATCCCTGATGTCCTTAAAATCACTGTTTGACATCTTTTACTTAGCTCAAATATGTTTACTAACAGTTCTCCATAATTTCTTAAGCACTTTTTTTACATTCAACTTCACTGACTACCAGTTTAATAATACCTTTTCTTAAATGTTCTTTTATAATTTCTGCAAAGAAAATAATTAACATTATGCTTTCTTAACACCATTTCCAGTACTGTCAGTCTGTTGTTCAGAGGTTGGTGCTGAATTTCAGTGTCTTCTAACAACTTAGCAAAGGGAAAAACAATGATGCACAAGTCAACTTGCAGGGTGTTTGATATGGTAGAGGCTTAGAGCAGAATCAGCAAGCATGTTTGCTTATCAGGCTGCATAACTATTCGATACTGAAGGTATTCTGTCTGACAAAGCAGTTGAACATGTTTAAAAACAAACAGATTTTGAAAACAAAACAACTCTACCTGTTGCTGCATTGTAAGTTTGCAATTACTTATCTGCCATCTTAAAGAACTGTAGGCAGTAGAGCTTCTTTCCATGGACTCTGAAGTCAGCATCAAAACCTCCACCATTCACCCTTGGAAACTCAGTGATTCTTTTATCCTAAAGTTTTCAGTTGCCTTTTATTTATTTGTTTTAGCCAATTTTTCAGTTTCCCTTCTTGCAAGGAACATTGGTTCTGTATCAACTCTGAGCCACCTCTGTGGCTCTCTATCGATTCTTATCATCTAGACTGTTTCTCTTTTAAAAATCAGATCCTCTTGAAAATACGTTTTGTTTAGCTTGTAGTCTAACATTTTAAGAAGCATTTCTAGATTCTTGCCTTGATATGTTATTTAAAGCTAAGTCCACAGAGTATTTTGTGATTAGGAGACAGAAGTAGAAAACAATATGCTAGGCAGTAATCAAACGCTACTTTTTTCCCTGTCTGTTCAAATAAGGAGCAAAAAGCAACACACTATGATGTTTACTGAGCAAAATGTACAACAGTCTCAACCTGTGAAGTGAAGCCTCAGAATGTGCTGCTTTTAAAGTGAATCCCAGTATCTATGCTATAGAATAGAGTTTCTTGTGAAATGAATTCACAATTCCTGCCAGGAGTATGGTTTAATTAAAAAAAAAAAAACTTAAAAAAACAACAAAAACATCCAGAAGTCACAAGAATGTTACAACACTAAAGCAGAAAAGAATTTCTATACTTTATATGCTTTTGGATAAAATGCAGTGTAGACAGTTGCAGTAATTTTTACTATAACAGTAGTAATAATGATTACAAAATAATGATTACAAAAATCATTTGACATTTCCAGTAATCATTTTAAGTTCTTGATGTATGAGGAGATACACTGAACACATACATGGCTCCTTTCATAACTTACATAGTGCCAGTTTACTTCTAAATGTAAAAACAATGACATACTGTGAGAGCTGACTACATCAAAGGGAGTCACATCAGCAAAGAGTCC
This sequence comes from Lagopus leucura, assembly GCF_019238085.1. NCBI lineage: Eukaryota > Metazoa > Chordata > Aves > Galliformes > Phasianidae > Lagopus > Lagopus leucura. Next base: position 4,289,895 of record NW_024962270.1, read on the forward strand.
TTCAAACAGAGGAACTGAGAAAAGACACCAAAATAAAAAATACATAAACTAGAATTTGAGAGTCTGGAACACATTTGCCTAAGATGGATATATATGGGGAGATGAACAGGTTAGGACTGATATAAAATGGTGATGAGTGAATGATCTCCTTTATTCCCGAATTCAGTGGAGGAATTCACTACTGACGCTGTAAGTAGGATAATGTTCTAGATTGATCTTGGGCTCACTCAGTGTGAATTTTCTAATGATTTGTTCATTGATTGTTCTTTCTCATTCTGTTCTTCTGTTTGTATTTGAAAGCTTCAATAATTCCAATGAAAAATTGGAATTCAGTTAATAAGGATATATATATAGTTTGCTCCAAAAGTAATGCTTTCTACTTATTCTCCTGGAAACTACAACAGCTTCAAAGAACACAATGACGGTATTTGATAGAGCAAATTCTCAGCTACAAGAGACTAATTTTTAACATATTCACCACTATGCATTTTCACCAACATTGTACTAGGTGCCACACTTGTAAAAATCTGCACCAGTGGAGGTGACCCACCATTGCTGTCCCCGCTGCTGAAGTGCACCAGCACAGCCTCACTGTGCTCACACATACTGCTTGGGCTCCATAAACGTTCAGCGAGCTTCAGTGAATGTCAGTGGCTACCATTTTTTCCACATTGAAGGAGTTCAATCCCATACTTCTGCTTCGTGCACGTTTCCATGTCAGATGTCATTCTGTCAGGCTGTCCCTCTGCTGCCATCTGTCACACAGCAACATGTAATGGAATATTGGCAGAAAAGTTCAACCTCTACTGCCATATTGGCAACATCTGCCTCACAGGCCAACATAATAAAACAGGAGGAGCAGCCCCCAAGTCTATAAACTCTGTAGCCAGATCGTACTCACTGCAGAACAAATCTGAGCCACTGATCACTTTGTCGTATCATGTGACAGCTCTTTAATTTCTTCATATGTATCTCTCAGGGTGTCAGACAACCCAAATGCTGCTTGCAGGAAGCTGAAGTTGCATTCACTACCAATTCCTGTGTAGAATTTCTCTACTGCTTGTCTCACCCATTTGAAATTTTTCTCACCCTAAAAATAAACACATCATAGTGTAATAAGGTTATAATCAAGCTTAGGTTTAGGTTTGTGCACACAACTTTTTCAAAAAACGCTTTGAAATAATTGATAGAATTGGGAACAGGTTTCCTCTCGAGCTATTTCAGTGCAAAGGCTTTTAAAATGATAATCACGTCGAACATACTCAGATTCAGGATTGGAAATTTTTAAGAGATATGAATGGTACTCAGTTTGCTCTCGGGACAGAGCATATTCCAAATGTACGTACAGATTTACTGCAGATCTAGGTCTTTGGTTCATGGGATATGTGGTTTGAGAGAGAAGACACTTGTGAAGAAGTACAAATTGCAATGACTGTCATCATGATGGCCTAATCAACATAGCATGTGTGGGTCACAGTGCTATGCATTGTATTAGTTATAGATAGCAAAAAAAGAATTTAAATCCACTTTGTGATATTGAAGCGTAGAAATAAATGTCTGAGCTATGAAATAGTGAAATACTTGTACTAAGCATATTGCTTAGCGTTGCCTAGCAATAATTCATTATGGCTACTAATGGAGTGATAGGTTTGATATGAACAGCTTTTAAGAAGGTGAGGTGGGTAGATGCAACAGCGTAGCATAACACAGGGAAATTGAGAGGAAAAATAATCTTTATCAAAAGAGACAGAATGAAGCAGAGAAGTATATTGCAAGGGGATGCTGTAGAAATAATATAGTCACACGTTTAGCATGAGAATTTGCCTTGGGGCAATTACTATTCAGACTAGGCGCATAGTAGTAACTGGATTTAACCCTAGAATTTAACCCCAGACTTAGTATGAAAAGCAAAAATGCTTCATAATTCATATTAAAGTAAAACATTTTGAAGCCAGTAATTTTCGTCTATATTACCCAGCTTTAAGTGCCTAGTTCACACACATCAGAGAGATCAGTAATGTATGAACACTTGCTAATTATGTGTATTTTGCATATCCCCTGAAGTGGAATGAATGCTGCATGTACGTACTCTCTTACAGAGATTGTAGCATATGTATATGCTTGCAGAGGTCCTGTTACATCATTTTGTCACAGCTTGTGACAAACTTTGTTCTCCTACACTTATTTCCTGCCTTATGCAATATGGAGAATGCAGCTTTTTTAAACTGTTTTTAAACTTCTACTCCTGAAGGAATTGCATTTCAGTTCCCGAAGTGATGCTGATGCTTTGATATCCTTTGGAACAAAGTATGTTTTACAAACATGAAATGATAAATAAAGATCACATGTAACTTAATTATGGCCACACAGGAGTCTTTTATATTGTCTCTTTTGACTTTTATTTCATTTAATTCTGATGTTGTATTTCAGAAAGAATCTGAAAACAAGTCTCTGCTATGAGACTACTCAATGAATTCCAACAGTTTCCAAAAAATGTAACTTGTAATCTTTCCACAATTAGACCATGCTGTCATTTTAAACAATGTTTTCAAAGGAAATCTTTTTCTGAAGAGGCAAAAATAATGTTTTATGGATTTTTTGACTGTCCACAGTAAAAGCTAAATCATGGCTCTTCAGATTAGCTTGAATGCCAATACTATGCAAACACAGATCCACAGTCATATTCAGTCTTAGAATGTTCCTTTTCATCTGCAGCAAAATTTCTTGATCAGAACATGTTAAATTGCTACCTATCTGTTTCAGTTTGCTGGAAGGGAGCAGTGATGGTCTTTGCTGTTTAAGATGGATGGTTCACTTGTTGTTCACAGGAGGAGAAAAAATTTCCAATCATTCTGCACCACTGGAGTCTGGCATGAGCTACTGAGAAAAAGGGAGGATAAATGCCATCAGAGAAAAGGCAGATTTGAGGGTGTTTTCAGATGTAAAAAGTAACTCTTAAACAGATGGTTAAATGCACAAATGTTATCTTAAAAGTGGTACAACTATAGCATTTAGCTTTTTCTAAATAGCGATTTTGAGTAATTTACTTCAACAGACAAATTTTTTTTTCCAAACTCCCTTTGTATAGAAGTCCTTCAGTCATAGCAGTCTCAGGGTATGTAATTGTTCATTTTCTTCTTGTGACTTGTAGTCAGTTATGCTTGTTCTGTGGCTGAAGTTACTTTCTGCTGAGGAGGAGGAGGGAAGGAGCAATAATCTTTCTTATGAGAGTGCTTACTATTCTGCTCCTGAAGACATTATTATGAATATTATTTCATAATTCACATATTCACTCTGTAGTTTGAGTCATCATGAAAGTGTATTCTGTCAATATCTATGGAGGAGAAACATTTTAACTACTTGAAAAAACTAGAATCCTCAGGATTGCCATTTTCTTTGTTATGCTGGGTTGGTGCTTTTTTAATGTCTTCCATCTCCATCCCTTCAGCTACTTGAAACTGCACTTCTGCAACCTGATTTATAATGAAATATTTTGCACAGCATACGGTGTCTCAAGGAAAAGAGGACATGCTTAGCTCTGTGAATAGTGAATTCCCAAACAGCACTGATATATGTATCTGTTTGGGAAAGAAACAGACAAATAACAGAATTCAATTTTGCTATTTCTTTCCAGTTTTCACTGTTCTAATGAATGCAGTGCTTGTTGCTTCTTGTATGTCTTAAGTCGTCTATCACATGCTGTTGCTAAGAAACAGCACTATTATAAGTTATCTAAATAAAAGAACAAATTTCTGCTAAATTCCCTGTTAGGAAAGAGGTTATCTGCACAGTATTGGAATATTTGTTTCCTGAATTACACCAATTCAGTCAAATAGCTTTCAATTTATATGCTTTCGATATAAGAGTAGATGAAATCTATAATCTTGAGTGTTTGGAAGAACATCTCGACTCAAAGGTGTCTGAATGATCTCTAGTGTGGAAAAGCACGTGATACTTTTTAAAGAGCTAATTACTGTCCACTAGGGAAACAAAACCTTGTATGTGACCTACAGAACAGCATAGCTGCGTGAATAATTCAACGTCTTTATTTCTTAGTTGAAGCAAGTAAGGGAAAATAATTCCAGTATGAACTAAAACTTGACCATGGTAAAGAAGCTGTCATTAAAAAAAAAAAAAAAAAGACAATCCTTTGTTTTGAATTTAATGTTTATCAAAATTAAAGGAAGAATTCAGTATCAAAATAAAATGGCACATAGTGAAAATAATTGAAATACCTGTTCCCAGTTAAATTTCCTGGAAAAATTCATTATTAATTACCAAAGAAAGAACTATTTAGCATAAAAAGAATTTCTAACAGAGTAAGTCTTGAGGCTTCTGTATATATGTTTAGGGCCCAGTTCTAAGAGATCTTCCAGCTCTTACCCTCAGATCATTAGATGGAGGCTTAGAGCACAGATGGCAGCAATGCTTTTGGAGCCAAAAATGATCTCAGTGATGTCCTCCAAGCAGCCTGATGAAAGTTCTACAATATTTTTTAATGAGTTACAGTATTCGTTTTATAATGAATTACAGAATATATTAATGAAATTTTGTAGAATTGTATGAAATACTTTTGAAAGCTTTTTTTTTAAGTTTAATTTCTCTTTGTTTGCCTTAGAGTGAGCCTGAACACTCTGTAGAGAAATGGAATAGATTATGTCAGATGAAACTAATTAAGTAGTAGATGCCGCTCTTAATTTTGAAGTCCTGATTTATTTTCCTTGCTGTCTCAACTTTGATTATTAAAATATGTATGGTAGTTCTCACCCTATGTAACCTGTCAGTGTTTGTCCTCTTTACTAATTAGGTGTCAGGATGTCAGTGATTAATGGAAAATCATGAATAAATTTCAAATAAAAGCCATACGTATGTACAGAACCATTTAATTAATTAAAATGCTATGCAGCACTAAGTACACTAGTGCTTACCACTTCTGACCTTTGAGTTGGAGCTTCATTTGCCTGGAATTTCACTGATTGATTAAGTAGATGATAATAGTCAAGTCAGAGTCACAGCTGTAAGACTCATTTGTCATAACAGAGCCACAATCTCCATCTGTCATTACTGAGAAGAGTTCAACAGATTGAATCTACTTTTCAGTCCTGTACCTATTTGTCACTCAGCATTTACATAATAGAGGAAAATATTGTTAAACTGCAGTCACAAATGCTAATTAAGAGTTAATCCTGATAAAAACAAAGGTGTAGAAAATAGAGAAGGATCTGGGAAAATCCTTCATTCTTGTTTATATGTGCCTACCTGCTTCCTTTTTTTTTTTTTTTTTCAGAGAAGGGAAGCTACTAATATCAAATCATGAAAGATGGAGAGAATCCATCTAATACCTGTTCTAGTAAAACTGATGGAGAAGGAGAAATAACTTCTCAGTAAAATCTGTCACCAGTGAATGCTTAAGCAGATCCATCTCTAGGCTTTCTTAATGTTCTGCAGGGTTTTTGACCTGCATCCATGTGCAGTGGCTGAAGCCTACAATAGATAGTAGTTAACCGTTGGAGTCACACAGTCCAGTCAGTCATGCATATTGATATGCTATTTTAGCTTGCAAGTATCAGTCAATGTCTTCCTATATTGTTTGCTGTTCTGTAAATTTAGGGAGCACAGATCATGTGATAAGATCTTTTTTAAGTTCCTTTTTGCTGAGCTTGTGACCACCATTTTCTATTTGTCTCTTCTATTCCTTGTCAAAGTCATTGTACTTTTTTATTTCTTGTGTTCTCATTTAGCAATTGGACAAAAAAAAAAAAAAATGGGAGGACCTTGCACAGAGTCCTTTTGTTTTTTTTTTTTAATTAGAGCTTAAAAAAAAAAAAAAAAAAGCCAACAAAAAAAACCTACTGCTACTCCCCCAACAGAAACTCAGGAGAATAAATTGTAATGCTTCCAAACAATATGCACTGTCTCCATAACACAGCTGCTCCGTAAAATTGTTTTGTGTGTGTGTGTGTGTGTGTGTTTCAATTTCTCTGCTTTTCCCCAAATATCAATTTCCCTGAGCAGATGCAGGGTTCTCAGGATCTGTGCCTTATGGTGCTCTGCAATCCATACTACCTAAATGCCACAGGACCTGGGAACCTGGCCCAGATCTTCCAGGCTTACAGCTTTGCAAACGAGGGAGCCCTGAGTGTCCTGGATTCAGCTCGCAGTTTCAAGGTTTACAGGATTTCTAATGCCAACAGAGAAATGGATGCAGCAATGGCTCCCTTGGCCCTTGGCCTCCTGGTTCCAGAGCAGAATCTGCAGTGAGTTCAAGGAAGCACAGGAAAGGGATGTAGCAGTAAGGGATGTAGCCGTAAGGTACGGGGGTTGGACTCGATGATCTCTGGAGGTCCCTTCCAACCCCTACAATTCTGTGATTCTGTGATTCTGTATCTATCAGCCATTCCAAGACTGAGCTGAGCATGGTTTTCTAATGAAAATGTCAGTACCATGTGAGAGTACTGAGGATCTCTTTCCCGAATTTGATTTCACTCAGCAGCTTCTGTAGATTGGTCCTTCAGTGGTCTATGTTTATTCTCATGGCAAGGGTGCTACATAGCTGACAGGCCACCTATATCCTGGTCCTTATGTCATCTTGACCAGGCCCATATGTGGGGGATGCTATAGCTCTCTGGCAACCCCAAAATAGGGCACTGGGGATCTGGGGGACACTGACTCTAATGGGGGTTTGTTTAGGGGTCTGCACATGATCTTATCCGTAGGATTCATGTTGTTTAGAAATGGCATGTTGGGTTTTCTTCGTTAAAACATAGAGAGCTCAGAAACACAAAAACCTTCCCAGAATCAGATCCAGGATTTTGCAAACATCTGGTCATTCTGCAGAGCTTTATAGAGCAATTAAATAAGTTGTATATAGAAGTTGAAATAAATTTTCATTACAGATCAGTCTGAAACTTCAAAGTCAAAGATGAATGAATTTAATTTGGTTTTCCTATAACTCAAATTTTTCAACTTTAGAGCATGTAGGCCCTTAGGCTTTCATTTGAATCATGTCATCTTTATTTTAGTGTTAAAACTAGGTATCTATCGTAGAGTATGTGCTGCTCTGTAAAAATGTGACAAATTGTGACTGGAGCCTGCATTTTCATACCTGTACATAAATGAAGAATTGTTTTATAATTTTCCAATAAGTCTATTTTATGATCAGTCGTGAAAAAGCTCAAAGAACCATTTTTAGAAGCGGCTGTGGCTCTGCATTATTATGCTTTCAGTTAAGGTAATGGGAATTCAATAGAGCCCTGTCTGAAGGAATATATCCTGCCAGTAGTGCAAGTGCAACAAGGATCAATTTGATAGGCTTTAATTACTTTAGTACGCATCTGGTGATTTTTTTCATTTTATTTTGGAAATGTGTGTTACAGATCTAGTGCATTTGCACAACCTAGATCCCTTTCCTCTTGCAGATGTTTAAGCTGTGTTGAAGCACAAAAGAGTCATCTAACAGTGTGATGCAAAGGATGGTACTGACAACTTTGAGTCCAGGTCATCCCTATTTTAGATTACCTGCTTTTTCTTATTCTGCTAGCTCTTTGTCCTTAAGAGGACAGGGTTTGCCCCAGCTTTCAGCATCGATGTGAATTGGAAAATTAGAAATAATTAGAAAATTATTTCCTATAAATGAAGACATCAGCCAGGGGTCAATTACATTGCATGCTATCAAATGATACTAAGATGACCTGAGCTTCCCATTCAAAAATGACACTAAGAATGACAGCCGTGAGAATACGTGATTTCCTTTATAAAAGGCTGTTCAGAAAAGAATGATAAAATGGTAATTTTAAATAGCTGTATAAAGAAAACAAAGTGATATACCCTACAGTGCTGTAAAATCGTCCTTGCTCTTTGGCTTCTGTCCCCGTTTGTTTTTTGAGTTCTTGTTTATACTGGAGATTTGCTTCCTTTTCAGTCAAGGACAAACTGCTGTTCAGAATAGCTAATCTGTTATAAATGCCAGCTATCTAGGATGTCCCATTACCACAGTCTGTCCTCTGACTTACTGTGGTTTCAGGGAAGAGTCATCTGTGCCAGCACGAGCAGCAGACTTCATTACCTACACCAAGTAAGGGGTCACCGTGAGGGTCTGAGCTGGGTGAAAATATTACTCCTTACAGCTGTTCATCACTGCTCTGCCCTGGAAGCAAGTCCCCTCCATCTCCCCTCCTGTTCAGCTCTGCGGGTGCAGCAGCACTTGTGGCTGAGCCCTGGCTGTAACGTGCAGCTGTGTGGGTGAATTTGGAGGAGCTGCAATTCTAAGAGGAGAGGAGGGAGAGGTAATGTGGTGCTTGGGATGGCCAGTAAACTCAGCTGCAAGGACTGCTTAAACTAACCCAGTCCAAAATACCTGAGTAGCTGCTTGCTGCTAGCTATGGAGCCAAGCAGTACTCTTGCTAAAGACTTTTTAGAGGTAGCAAAGAAACCTGTTGCTGTTGCCTTCATCTGTATTTTAATGGAATCAGAATGAATAACTATGAGCAAATAATCTTATGGTAATCTGAAATGATTCTCAGATAATATCACTTACCGTCTGCTCTCAGAGTAGAATTTCAAGCTTCTGAAATGGCAGTGACAACTTCTTTATTTAGGATAAATGTATTCAAGGTGACTGTTTTTACAGAGACTGGCTGTAGACAAATTTTGTTTTGCCTTGTTCATTCTTTTCAGTTTCAAGCTGATTCTTTCCTCATTGCAAAAAGGAATAACATCTTGGAATAAAGGAACCAAAGTTCAGACACTTTGAGGAAGTATAAAATATTGTAACCCTTCTGGTTCTGCTATATAAGAAATGCTTCTCAGGGATGGGGGAAGGAGTGTTGGGGGGATGTTTTTACTTGTTAACTCATTCACAAGGTAACTGAAGCTATTGATGTTCAGCTTTAATAAGGCATTAGTGAGCAATTATATAACACTAAAAATAAAGCCAAAGTCTTTGCATGAGGGAAATGAACGCTGAGTAAAAAAAAATAGTTAACAGCAAAACTGCAAAATCAAATAAGGGAGATTTTTTGAAAGTAAGACTGGGGGATAAAATCTTTAATACATATAGAAAGGATGTTTTTGTTGAAAAAAGGTTGTGCAAGATATGAAAGGACACCAATAATATATAAAGGAATAACTGGCGCTGGCACTATGATAACATCATTTTGTGCCCGGATTAAAATGTGCTTTAAAGTGACGTTTTAAAATAGTGCAGAGCCAGCTTTCCTATAGCTGGGAATGTTGTATTCCCTTGATTTATGAAATCTCATTTCAACTGCCAACCACTGACTCTTCTGTATTTGTGCCTGAGCACTGTCTAATTCTGCAGACAGCTAAACTAGTAGTATAGCTAGATGAAGGAGCAAATTAGATGCTTTAAACCTGAAGAATCAGTGACATTATTAAAAAAAAAAGTAGTTTTGCTCTTGCATTTTTCATTTGTTAGAAGGCAGTACCTAATAAAAATTCTAACATGTGTTAGCCATGGAAACAATGATCTGTTTTATTAAACTTAACAGAAAAAAATGCAGAACAGAGGTTCTGACACTTTCTTAATTATAAGATATCTAGTGAAGTGCTTGGCTGCCATTTGTCTTGCTATGAACTTAATTTTTTTATAGTCACATCAGACTCTCTTCCAACTCCAACTTTAATCAGAAGAGGTAAATTGGTTTAGTGCTCATCTCTCATAAAAGTCCCTTTTAGAATTTTCTTTGTAGTTTTATGAAGTTGAGACAGAGGTGGAAGCTTGAATTCTGTTTAATGGAAAAGAAGAACAATTTCTTCTACATTTGGTACATCTTTTGCTCATAAATACTGTACCTAAGGGCACATAAGGTATTATAACTCAAGAGTTCCTTGGTGGGAATGTAGTCAGGTAAGGAAGTGAGACTAAAAAGGACGGTATAGCAGTGGCATGAGTTGTGTGAGGAGACAGTGAAACCGTGAAAATTTGAATGAATGTGAAAATGTGGAGATAGTGTTAGGTACATGGGTATTTTTAAAAGACAGCTTAGGTTTGAACAAGCATGTAGAATGATTATCTTACTCTGGGGAAAGAGAAGCAATCTGTTTATTGTTATTTATGTTGTGATCTCCTTCCCTTTCTGTAAAATCCGGAATTCACTGATTCCAGAAAATGCATTTATAAGTATCAAGGAAAAAAAAAAATTCAATTTGAAGTTTCAGTTTTAATTATTACTCTAAAAAACTTAATGTTTAGAGTATTTTTCTCAAAGGAACACGTTCCTTTTCTTTTATAGAGAGGATTAGTTATATTTGTGATAGTTCATTATAAAACAATTTTTTCATGTTCATTCGTATAAGCAGTCACATAAATATAGGGTTTCGTATTCTCTGAGCTTTATTTGTTACTTCATTAATGCAAAATCTCATCAATTCTTTCTGTTGAACAGGAGAAGGGTCTTAAACCCATGCTACCCATTGAGAAATTGAAATTGTAATTGTGTTTGGCCAGTTTATAGCTGAGTGTGTTTTTCCCTGGGATTCTAATGCTCTAATATGTATTACTTTCTGATTTTCCTTTCAGGTTTTCATTACATTTGTATCTATTAAATTAATTGTATTATAAAGTTTGCATTAAGTATATGCAATTTGTGATACAACCAGTAACAATTCTGGCAGGTCCTTGAATTCTGGAATTTCTTACTTCTGTATCTCTGTGTATTGCAATTAGGTCCTTCTGTAGCTAATGAAACATATGCAATTTGTTTGTTTACGCCTGAGGACTGAATTTGTTGCTGAATAATGCAAAAACATATGCAAGGACAAGTATAGTAAATGGAATTAGGGATGTGTGCATAGAAGATGTGTGACTAAAGTCAATTGAATGAGATGTTCAAGACCTGGCTCTAGCTCTGCCTGTTTGGTGCAGATGGGAGCATCTTTATGTTAATGCTTGTGCGTCTGTACCAGAGGGGAAATTCACCAGAGGCTGCATAAGAATGGATAATGTCAGTTAACAAAAAAAAGTGGTAGCTCATACAGATCTTTACCTTAGATGGAATTAAAGGAAGCAATCCAAACAGCTCACATACCGATGGGCTATTTGGTGAGATGCAAACATGCCCTGTGTTCTGCTGGCAGATTCTAAGTGGAGTGCTCTCTTTTTACATCTGTATAGAGAAAGCAGCAAATGAACATCCACAGTTCACTTTCAAGTATGTTAATATTTGAAAAGAGGCCTACAGCATAAATATTTTGCAAAAATCTGTTTTGATGGGATTTCGAGGCAGCTTCTTGTTTAGGAAAAAGCTAATATAATTCTACAATTTGAGCAATTTGAATTCCTTTCTCTGACATGTCTCGTTCTTATTAGTACATAGCTAGCAGTAGTGATCTCCTTCTAAAAGTCTCACATTTTCAACCAGAAGAGATAAAATGAAGAGGAAATCCAGCTTAATTAAAAACTATCAAAGTGCTGCAGACTTACAGTAGTGAATTAGATTTTCTCCCAGAAATAACTTGTGTGGAATTGCATCAGGAATGAATGTAGTCCAGTTCACTTTGTAATTGTGTTTTGAAGGAGTGTAAATGTTGGGAAGAATGGAGTCTTGTATCAATTTGTTGTATAAAGAAATATCTGCCTTTCATGTTTCTTTGGTTGAGAAACTGCTCTGATTTTTACAGCATCATAGTGCTTGAAATTCCTTTATCCGCAACACCTGCTTTTCTCTGGCATCTGTAGTGATGTGCAGTGTCAATACAGTTTTGCTCATAAACTTTGACAGATTCAGTATATAATCTCTGCCCCTGCAGACAGTCTTCGACTCTGCTGTCCATGCTGTGGAATTAATGCCACACAGCTTGAAATTTGCCTTGAGCATGTCCTTGTAATGTCTGACTGGCCTATCTCTCAGTCATTCTCTGCATTTTAACTGGCCATATAGAGATCACTCTGAGCAGCGTTTATCCAACATATGCACTGAATGCCCAGACCGACACAATGGTCCAGTGGTTACTATTTTACTGTGAGTTTGATTTTACATTGGTTATAGTATCAGCCAAGTATTGCTCTCCACAGAGATTGTATTGTTCAATTAATCAACCAGCAGAAGTTAATTGAAAGTCCTTTCGGCTGATTGTGGATACAGAGTGATTTTCTTACAATAAGGCAGTCAGCTAAATTCCGAGTACTGCGTAGCTCATGTAAATTCATAAGGGCATTCTCCTGAAGTATTACTTAAGCCTTCATTCTCTTATACAGCATTTTGTTATGTATTTACACACGAAAAAAATGTCAATGCTTCTGGTTTTACTGATTTTCTAACCTAACTCTGTTTTAGTTACAAAAGAAACTTAAGTAGTTTCAAAAGTAGCCTAATAGAAAAACAAAAATGATGGAATCATTCATTAGTTATAAAATAATTTTGATAATTATAAAATTATCAACACCCATTAATAAACATTTCACATTAGATTTCCAGTTTATTTTATCATTTACAGATAAGATCACATTTGTGAATATGTATTTTTGCATATACATATAATGCTATTAAAATACATAGCAGTTGCACTATTGCTTGAGAATAGAGTCATTCAGATTAGGGATGCCCTCCACCACAGATAAATAGTATTTGCATTTTATTAGGCAGCTAAGTCTGAGTACATGAAACCTTTTGAAAAGTGTTTACTGTTCTTATTTTGTAACTGCGACTGTTTTGTGCTTAAATATTTTCAGACTCTGATCACATGCTTTCTTTGGCTGATTTCCATGTGTGCATTGCTGGTGGCTATTCTTCTGAAGGTGAGCATCAGATGGGTTGAGGTTGTTCTTGAGGTTCAGCATTACCATGCAGCAGACCACAGACTGTGGCATGGAAGCAGTTATTTTCTATCCTGAAGTGAAGCAGCTTGCAGTGTTTTTACCTTTAATTAATTGAGTCATATTGAAGTTACTAAGGTGATGTAGCCTAAAGATTTTTACTTGAAGGTGGGCATGTTTGCAGAATCAGGCTCTGATTTCACAAATGAGGTTTTGTGGTAGAACTTAAATGACAAATGTAATCTCATATATTGAGGGTAGGTGAAAAAAACAGGTTTTTTTGAGAAATGTAAAGAGTAATAGAAACCATATGTGTGACTCCTTAAGTGATACAGCAGTCTAGACAGTTGCCCTTTGTTTCTACTTTAATGTCCTGTGTAACAGTGGCAGAAGCCATATGTGAGCAACAAATAAACCCATCCTAACTCATGCCTTCTTTCTTCAGAGTTTAATCAATCTATTTTAGCTGAGAGAAAATGGTTACCTATGAGTCAAAATGTCACACAAATAACATACCAGCGTATACTACAAAATGTTATGAAATTCAAATTATGGTTTGTGCAGTAATTGTATACTGAAGCTGAAAAAAGACACTAACTCCAAAATCTCTAGCTTTCCTATGACAGATAAAACACTGTTCTGTATCCAAGCTTCTTCGTGTATTCTGTATTTCTTTACTTCATACATACTATACTATATACTTTCATACTATATAGCTTCATGAGATGATGTGAGCAATGCTTTCAAACAGTCTGAAATAGTAATACAATACATTTGATACTTTGATATGTCCAAATCCTTATGTAAACTATTTAACAGCTTCTTTTTAACAGTGGTAAGTGGTAAGAACTAAGATGAAGAGAATTTGAATAGTGCCAGATACATAAAATGGAAGTAATTATAGCATATTTTTATTAATAATAATAATCTTTGGAATGATGATTTTGTTCTGAAAAACTGCGTTATGGAGTGTTAGATGCCATCAGGAGAGAATTATCTCCTTAATTAGCATCAGGTTTTTTGTATCTTGCCAAAACTAACAGTTTGTCAGTTAGTAAATAAATATTTGACTCAAATGTAATCAGTGAGTTCAGCATTTATACATTGTATAGCTGTCATAATATTGGGAAATTAGATTTTTCCAAGGCCAATGCAAGCCTTAATGTTCAATCCGTCACAAAGCTTAGGTAGGTCCTGACGCACTTTTAAAGATTTATACTGCAACAGTACATTTAGTAATGGCAATAAACTGCTTAACTATTAATATTTCACAGTAATGTGCATTTCCAAGGAGTTATAAGTTACTCAATCACTATGTAAAGTAAACGCACATAGATATCCAGACATGGGATTTCTGAATTGGTCTCGCTTTTAAATCAAATTATGTGCTATATTAACAAATGGCACTGTTAACTCTGGCAGAGTAGAAGAATTCTGTTGAAGTAAATGCTTTAAGAGCTAAACTATTTTCCCTTGTGTCATTGCTACTTTTTGTGAGACTAGTCTGAAGATCAAGGGGACTTTCTGCTTATTGGGTTTGTAGATAGAATTTGGTTTTCTTAGGATTTATAGTTGATCCACCTTTCTACTGCAGAGTATTTAGAAATTCAGTAAATTGCAAATATATTCTTATTAAAATATGTTTGTCAGTTTTATTACTGAGATTTAGGACTCGCCTCTAAGGACACACAAAACAAGTCAGAAAACAAGTCTGCACTAGTGCGAGAATCTCTTGTCCTGCTTTTGCAGTGTTGCTGTTCCTGTACTCAGCAAGACCCTGTCTCATTTCTGCTGGAGCATGTTCTGCAGGCTGGGACTTTCACCTGCACTGCAGACTTGATGTGGTTTCTTTGGAACCTGAGTGGGGTTACAACAGAGCTGAGCAAGCTAAACTAAATGGGATGTATCCTATAAGGAAGGCTGGAAATAGCAAATGACTAGCAGAGTTGTCACTAATCTTTTATACTGGGGACCTGTTCCTTAGCTGATGGCAGACAAATGCTGTTGCAGCTGGAGTTGCACTTCCACATTTTGCAATATTGCATGCTGTTCTAGGTGTCTGTTTTTCCTGAAAGTGTCACTGTTTTTCATAACAACAACTCCAAATTTTTCTGAAATACTTTTGGATTTTTTGAAAGTCTGCGTTTCATAACTAAGGTTACTGATAAAATATGACTTTCAAGCAATTAAATGAGATATCTTTACTTAGGTGAGTGTAACATTGTCACTGAGATAATGAAATTTTGCAAAAAAAGAAACAAGTAAATTTGTCAGGTTCTAGGGTTGTTTTTTTTTTTTTTTGTTTTTTTTTTTTTTTTTTTTTTTTTCCCCAAAATTCTTCATTTCTGTGGATTGTTTGTCTGTGCTTCTCAGACACTTCTTTATCCTGATAAAAATTCCGGAAAGTTATGCATATTCTTATTAAATGTGTGATCAAGCCCTAATATTTATTTCAGGTAATGGAAAAAGAAGATGAAAAATTAGATTTCTTTATTTTGCAAAGCACACACAAAAATAAATTATCCTCAAACTTATTATAATCTTTGAGCGCTAACTTTTATAGTATTCACACTTCAGGACTGTTCCAAAAATCTCATTTAGTGAACAAAATTAGTTTTGAGACATTTATTTTCAGTTGCTTTGCTGTTTTCTTGAGCAGGTCATGTCAGTTCCGCTTTCTGCATATAATGGTTTCAAAATCACAACTTTGATTTTCCCAAAGGACTTCAAAAGTCTTTTAGGAAAGGCTGAAAATATTATTGCAAAAATATTTGGTTAAAACATAGATAACCTTTCGTATACATTATACAGCACGCCTGCTTGAATCAGATAAATTCTATCCAAACCAACTGACAAAACAAAACCCCTTAACACAGAGTTGACTCTGCAAAACAGTGTCTGATAGAAATTATGAAAAGGTTCTATAGATGTCTGATGCCAGATGCTGCTGAGAAGTCCAGCTTTGCCTTTGTCAGACCCAGAATATTATTCAAGAGCCCTACAATTTACTTTAAAATAAAATAAACCAAGAAACTAAGCTAGATTTTCTGTAATGTCTAGTATTTACACTAGAAAAACTGAGAGTGAGACAAAGGGAAATAAAAGGAGAATTAGTAAAGTTAGTTGTGGTGGAAGATAATACTGAAGAAGGTCAAGAAGAAAACAAGTAGTCTAACACACGGGCACAGGTGTTTAGGTATTATATACAAATATTTAACATCCTTTGTCTAACAAATATTTGCTGGTGTGTTAAGAAATCCAGAAGATAAAATGTCTAACAAATCTGAGCTCCCAGACCATTCTGTAGTTGTAGGAAAGGAGAATGGAGTCAGAATGCTGGTAGATTGATACCATATTTTCCCTGAAGAGTAATCACAGGAACTCTTTTAATTCACTTTTCTTCCTTTTGTGTTATGAATAGTAATGCTTTACATTCTGACTTCTGTGCAAAAACCCTCTTTATGGTTTCTTCAGGAGATCACACACAGTGCATCTTATTGTGACAATATTATTTTCCTCTGAATGGTTATTGTGAACAATTGTACACCTAATCATTAATTGTTGCTTTTAAATTGCACTTTAATTAGTAGGTTTCAGTGATAGTTTTATATTTCCTAGATTTGTTTGCTGGTACTGGTAGTGACTGAATCCTAAATGGCATTTTCACCTAAGAACTTAATACACCAGGCTCTCCCCCTCTGCTTCCCAAATCGAGCTCTTTGTTTCTCATTGAGCACTTTCAGAGGTGCTGATCTAACTTGTTAACACAAAAGGACCTTAAGGCAGTCACAATATTACACAAGATTATGCTGCAATTCAGTGGAAACAAATGCAGTAATCTATCGAGACTAGGCAATCTTGCTTTCATATGCCAGAATCATTTCTCAGTCATCTCATCTGTACTTTTATTTATCATGCCCTTTAACATTCCCTTTGCTAAGCCTGAAATTGAAAGCAATTAATGCATTGAGTGCTGTAACTTGAATGAAAATTGTGCAGTGTGGATAAGGTTAAGGAGAAATAAAAGGAAATCAGTGTTCAATATCTGACAAGCACACAATGACGCCTAAACTTGCAAGACAAAAAGCTAACCTGAGTAGGAATTTAAGCTTAAGCAAACAATAAAGGCCAACCTCAATAACTTGAAACAGTTATTTTAAAGCACTAGATGCAGATTCAGGAATTCTATAAAATAATGAAATTATATCATTGGACCTGGAATGCAGCCAGCAGAATACTTCACAAGTTAAAAAGGAGTTGAAGTAATCCCCGAGTAAGGATTATAAGAGTCTCTTTATGAATACAGAGTCATGCAGGGATAAAAAATGAATTCAGAGTCATGGCCACACTGTCCTGTTCTTGGTTTTATTCTGTATGCAGTAATTTATATTAAGAAACAACAACAAAAAAACAGAAATCCTTCTCGGAACAGTAAAAATAAACAAAAAATTGAAATGTGTGAGAATGTCCTGTGACACCTCTATGATCTAAAGCCCACAAAAACTCTGAATTAATGTGTTTTTCTCAAATACAGTAGTAAAAATCAAGGAGACAATTTTGTGGTCTGACTGCTGCTTTAGCTGCCTAAATCCAAAAATTGTATACTTCCACTAATTCGAGTAAAGTCCTTTTGATCTCCAAATTGTCATCCTTAAATCTTACCAATGTCAAAAGCTGGGTCACTTGAACTTCCAGTTTGTCTCTGATACAGAATAAAATAGCAACATAGTACATGTATTTGTGAGAAATGAAAAAGAGAAAAAAAGGAATTTTGTCTTAATTAAGGAAACATGAGAGAGATAAAAGATAAATTTGTGCCTTGACATATAGTAAATGTTTGTCATGTAGTGGGTCATAGGAAGAGAAGTCACTTATAGATATCTATATTGTTTTTTGAATTATTTCTTCGACGTCAACACAAGCAATTTTTTTCCATCAGTCTTAAGTTTACAGCAGTAAACAATTTTAAGGAAGAAAAAACAGTGTTAAGTTTCTATTTAACTTCAGGTTTTCACTCAGAATTATGATGTTATTGGGATGCAGATTACTGATCACTTATTTTGATCTGGTTACGATTTTGTCATTGAGCAATTGTTAGCATGCAATACTGGATTACTGTCTTACTTTTCATTTGCAACGCTTATGTTATCTTTTTTTTCTATGACCCCACTTAAGTGGCATTGATTTTAAGATAATCCAAATATCTACTAGTGAATGCCTCTTATTGGCATGTAACATACCAGTCAAAATAATCAGTAGTAACTCTAAGGAAGATCTGAAATACTTTTTTAAAACAAACCCAGTAGAGAAATTAGGGGAAGTTTGTGTATTTGTGTTTGAGTGCTGTGTGTGTGAGAAAACAATTTGAACCAACTATTTGTGTTGAACTATCCTGTGGCGTCAATTCCTTCAGCTCCTTGGTTATAGACATTAATTAGTTCAGACATCAATATCTGACATCATTAAGAGCGTAGTGATTTTCACCAGTTAGATACACAAACCAGTTAATCTAAAGTACATTATTGTGCCGTAGCTTTACAAAGCCAAATTAGTGTGTAGTAGTCCCCCCTGTGTAAATAGCTGTGAGAACTTGTACTCAAGGTAGATTTATTATATGAGAACCATTTCCATATGGTAGTTGCACAATGTAGTTAGTTACTTGTATATCTGTTTCTTGCATTTTGACTGTTATTTTACTATTTATTAAATGTGCATTGTTTCCACGTATGTTAAGGACACCTGCATTGCCCATGTTCAAAAATAAGAAATCCTTTACCACATACCTTTAGTTATTAGTTATAGTTATTAGTTACAGTTATTATTATATATTATAATAATATATAATAATAATAACAAACATATATAACAATTACATATAATAAATGATAAATAAATAAATAAATAATATATATGATAATAATAGTTATTAGTTATAGTTATTAGTTTGGTTGCATTTAAAAATTAAAAAAAATAAAAATCAAAAATTAAAAATTAAAATTAAAATTGAAAAAAAAAAAAACAGTCTTTGCAGTGGAATCTTTGGCTGGATTGGGATGGGCTCCCCAAGCTAAAATCCCCAGCTGGAGATAATGCTTCACTTATTAGTCAAAACTTTATGCTCAGGGTGACAAGGAGCTCTCATGAACCTAGCTTAGGAATGGTCCATTGGCTTACCTATGTGAAAACTGCCTGGAACACCAGGGAAATATGAAGAAAGCTGCTCTAGATGTGCTCAGTGACACAAACCTGATACCCCCTTACACCACACATACAACTCTAGGACAGACTTGAGTTTTATGTAATTTGCAAGTTGAGTTCAATAGCTCTTGCCACACTTACATTGACTTTTTCTAGAATTTGGAAATAATGTATATCATTTACAAACTGCTGTACTGTTTTCATTCACTATCTCAGTAATTTATTTTTTTTTATTCATTCTCTTTCAGTATGCATCATACCGGCAATGCTATATTTGGGAAATGATTCTATAATTTTTATAATTCACTGTACATCTTAATGTCATCGTAACAAAGATTTGTGACAGGTTGAGGCTCTTTGGTTCTGTCCATAATGTTTGTTAAATTAAAGTTTGTATTTCATCATGAAAGTTGTTGGCACATAGTGTCACTGAAGAGCAATTACTATTGAAATTCCTGTTGTGATGTTTAGTTTCTTATCAGTATTTGAAAGACTAAAAAGAAAAATAAGTAATTAGTTTTCTATGTGGCATAATCTATTTCTAGCTTGATCAGTCAGAAGCAAGAAAACAAATTAAGTAGGAAAGAACACTGAGTTATGGAGAAGGCACTATTAACATAAATGTTGACATGGAGTACTATGTTCTTTTTTTCCTTGCTAAGCAGTTGCAGTACTACAGTCATATCACAGCTAGTAATGGGTTTTGTTTTTTTTTTTATTTTTTCAATCATTAAATTAAACCTGTTTCTACAATAAAAATGATAAATAGCCCAGTTCTGCTGTATAACCAATCCTCGCATGCTGTAAATGCACAAACATTTCAATTATTGTAATTGTAATTCACTGCCCAAACAAACATATATTAGATCTGAGAAGGCTTCTTTATTCTCTTATATTCAAACTCATTTATCAGACATCTTTAAGCAAGGTATTATCCTGTGCCTGTGGTTTACTGATGAGATTACAGTAATTGTCCTGTTGTTTTTGACAGTTGCTCTGCTAGCCTCATACATTATGTCCAATTCTGAAGCAAATTTGTCTTCCTATGCCAAGGAAAAGATTGAACGTTGTTAAACTGAAAGTCTTAACCACCAAGCTTACTGCATGTAACATACTTATTAATGCGTAATATCACTACCATTTGTCTTTTTTTGGTATGAGATAATACATCTAGAAATGAATAGCGTTTTGAATTATATGTATGGACATATCTGTATCTCCTTTCATGTCTGTCAGGGAAAATATCTGGTTTTCTTTCTTCCTGAAGCCTGAACTGCTTTTATCTAATTTGCTTCATTTGCAGCAATGTGTTGCTTGGAGAATTTCACTGTTATTAATAGCTCTTTCATAAATCCAAAATAAATATTTATTTTTTCCTTTTGTAAGTAGTAGTGTAAATCTTTGTTTTCAAAGATTAATAAAGCTGAAAAATTAAGAAGAATGCTTATGAGCTTGTAAGCAATTGGGAAAGGATTGTGCGACAGACAGTGTACTGCTTCATCATGAGAAGATCATTTACTTAAGCCCATGTTCCTGTTTGGCTTTAGTGTCTGAAGGTGGAGGTTTAAACAGATTTATAGATCCAAAGGGAAAGAGATCTAACATCAAAGTGCAGAGCCGTAGTCATAGATGTTGTGACCTTTCCTGAAGGCAGCTTCTCTTCTCTTAAAACCAATACTACAAGCTCGAGATCTTTCTGCTGACTCCATGTTAGTATCTTTCCTTTGTTCCATGTGGCAAAAATTAGTTCTCCCTTAAAACTTTGTCTGAAATTGTTCCTGTCTTGCTTTTTTATACAATTTAGGGAAAAGCTGGATGTTATCGGTGATGAAGATTTTATTGTTTGGGGCAGTGACACCATCCTAACCCTGAGAAAATCCACATCAAAATGTTTCAGAGCTTCTCCAAACCTCACTGTTGCTCTCATTTTATTTTCTCTTGCAGTGAAGGCATTTCCTGAGCTTATAACTGAGAAACAGCTACACGTGAATAAAATCCGATCTTGTATTCATTCACTATACATCTCCAAGTGCAAGTGGTCAGCTCAACCGATCAGTTGGTTTTGCCCTCTATCTCTTGTCAGCATTGCTGTCTGTCAGAGGTTCACCTCCTAGTCCCTAAGGAGCGAAGTGCCCTCTGTTAGCTCTGCTGTCCTGTCAGTTTTAGTCACTGGGCTCTTCGCAGTGGGCTGGAGTGAATTTTCATAAATATTCTTTGTCAGGTCCTTTGTTTCTCTTGATTAGGTGAAATTAAAATTTGTTCCCATGCTTTCACCTGGAGTTATTTTCCCCTGCTCAGTGCAAAAGCCACTCAAAATGCAAAAGTATCTCTCTGAATGTTTGTAGTCACATTTACAGTATGGACATTATATTTGTCCTGCCTCAAAAGGACACTTTTCAACCTTTTTGCACACATGTGCTCTGTCTTTTAGCACATGTTATGCACCTTCTAAATGCCTTCGTTAAAGTCAATGCAGTCACAAAGCAAGTCTACAAGGTTTCCAGTTTTCAGGCTACTGCTCTTCCCTCATGTATTTCCTAAATAAAGCTCGTCTCGGTTGGAATTTTTTAGGCTATTTCTAAAATATTCTTTATTACATATGTAGAAACTCCTTCTGTAACCATACTGACAAAGTATATTCTTTCCTGGCTAACAGTTAAGGTCATTTGTATATTTGTTCTGTCTCTGTTGAAACTAATATCCTTTTCTCCCCACTACACTTCTCTCCGGCATCTGTCTTTCCTGGCTGCAATCCTTTTGGATCCTAATTAGGCTTCCAATGGCTTGGCTCAGGGTGTAACCACAACCAATTTATCATTCTCTTCATCTCTCTCTGGGACATTCATTGAAAGAACAGTACCTGAATATTTCCCTTTTATCTACAATTTCCAGTCTATATCAAACATGAAATCTTGACAGATGGAGTCCAATCTGTCACAGTGAGTTAGTGCATTTCTCTTCTGATTGAATTTATTTATTGCACAAAGAAATGCAGGAAATCTATAAAGGTAGTTATTTAAAATTTGGGATATGGAATGGTTGTCTTGGTTGGATTGGGGTTTTATTGGCTTTTTTTTTTTGTTGTTTTTGTTGTTGGTGGTGGTGGTTTTTGGTTTTTTTTTTTTACATCTGAGGAGATCTCGATTATGTTAGCTATATCACAAAACTCTGTGAGGCTTGTTTTTGTTGTGATAAGAGGAGGGACAGATCGGATCATAACAAAAACAGATGTAACGTGCAAAACCATAACATAGTCCCTCATGTTATCTACTACACACTTGCATGCTGACCGACAGAGAATGAAAGGAAACATTCTGCCTTCTGCCAATGAATCCTCTGCCAAAATATCAGTGGGTAAGATGGTTCCTGAAATACATTCTGCAGTAGAAAAGTGTGATAAAAAATTATTCTGCCAAAGTGCTGGGCCAATCAATCAAGTGTTAATGATGGATCATGAAACCCATTTGTTGACAAATAAAACCTTACATGCAGTGCCAGTGAAACCAACTGTGTCACCCATCTCCCAGTGACTGAAATACCACTTGCAGAAGTAGAATTTATTGATGGAAGAGGCTAGTACTACAGCCAGCACACCCAGCTTAATTTGCAGGTGGATTGTAATCTTAACTCTTAATGGCGCTTGGCCTCACAGATTATATTGAAGTGCTCCCTAGACCAAGAGTTTTGTGGAAGGGAATGGATAAAAACCAAGTATAACACAGGCTTATTCATTTAGACTTTGCAGCTGGTTTCAGTGTTTTTGACCACGTGATTTAGTTAGTATGATTGCTGGCTTAAACAGGAATACTAAATGAAATATTTTATTCTGAGAGGGAGCAGAGCTGAGCTATTTAAAACCTGAGAACTTATCTGGTAGAGGTCGGAGCTGAAATTTTTTCTACTGCCATGTCTACAAGCAGGTTTGGGAAGCTTTCATGGAGTGACTGAGTCAGCAGACTATTTATCGCTCTTTGTTGCTCATGGATGTTGTTTTTTCTTCTGCCTGTGCTTAGTTGACAAGAGTGAGAAATAACTGGCTGTCCAGATAATTCTGAATGATGCTTTGGGAGATTGCGACTGTAGAAAAGTGAGGAAGGGGTTACTGAAGTGTATATTCAGGGATCCCTGGCTCTCTACTTCCTCATACGAACTACAGCAGTAATGCTTTATTCATAGAAATTGAGGTAGGAAATTGTGATATAAACCTTGTCACTATTTGTTACTTCATATTTTTGAACTACTTTAACCTGGCCTACACAGAAGCAAAAGTCTAGGCTCTTGGGGAACTTGAATGTTGAACCTTGAATTGAAAACCGTCTTAAAAATAGCACAGCTGCCTCCAGCAAAGCAGGTGATGTTCTGGATTGTAGTACCTGCAGACCTCTGTAGAAAACTTTTTTTTCTTTGTCTTATTGCATGATTTCTGCTGGTAATCTTTCTGCTTTTCTGTGCTGTGCTTTGCCTACAAAGTACAGTAGCATTAGCTATACCATTTAAAAAACCCAACAAGCCAGATTTCATATTGGCTTCCCATTCAAAAGAATATTTGGGATGAAATGTTTCTTGAGAGAGAGATTTCTCAGTAGAATTCTTCAGCTCTCAGAGTCCCTGATTGGTGCTAAAACACTTGGAGTAATGAGCCGAAATGTGTTGTAGTGTTTATGTGGCGAAGAATCTCCAAAGGTACTTGCTAATAATTCCTTGTTTTGGGAGAAATAAATGAGCAGCTTTTTAGCCCTCAAAATTGTTACAGATTTTGAATTCACTTGACAAAGGGCAGAAGCTATCTTCTGATGGACTGTGTGGGTGAACATTGAGATTTCAAGGTTTATATGCCAAATTTTTGATCTGGCATTTGCAATTCCTCTTTATAAACATGAAAAATATACACAAACTTCTTTTCCCTTCAACTTCTCTCTACCCTTTACTCTGAGAACAATTCTGCGAGTATCCATTATAGTATGTGTTATCTGTCTTTACAAATAAATGAGACACTGAAACTGAGAATCTAAATTATTCCAAAAGTAACAAGTATTTTCTGCAAAATAATGCATACCGTTTATTCTGCAGTCCAGAAAGATTTGCCTGGACTCACAGGAAATATTCTTTTCTTACGTGCAGTGAAGCATGAAAATTTCATTTCAATGGATTTGATTTATTCAGCAAAATGTGAGATGACTGATGTTAGAATGTAGCATAAACAAAAATAGTGACTCTAACTTAAATAGGGAGGCAAATCTACAGTTGTGAAGATGAGAACCCTTTGTCATGTTTTCTATGGGCAGATATAAGTGCTTGCAAAAAGCTACTGTGAGAGATACCAAGCTGAATCCTTCATCATGCTATTACGTATGGAGTACAATGAGCAGTGCATAAGAGTTCTCATCACTTACTGACTAGCTTGCTTTTGGGGGGAAAAATATCCACACTTTGTTGTGCATTCAAATATTGCCTTGGGTTTTGGATTCAGAAAGGCCATCATATGCTGCAGCAGTCTGTGCTCTTCCTAGCACAGCACAACCCCCCTCTCTCTCTCTCATAATCTCTTATGTTAGAGCAACAGCTCCCCAATCATTTACAGGCTCATAAACACAATCCAGCAGCATCCGTCTGCCCAACAGACCAAGGAAACAGCTCAGAAATGAAAGCCAAATAAAACAATAACTCACAGCAAACAAACAGGCAACTACAACAATCAGATCGTGCTGCAGGAGCCGTTCCAACAACCCAGACACTTCATTAGGCATGGAATAACAAAGGAGAATAGACCAGTGTCATCTCATCTAACTCTCTTAGGCAAGTTACGTCTCTCAATTTTATTTATTTATTTATTTATTCCAACTCTTATCTGTGCTTATTTTCCACTTGAGGTAAGGAAGTGCAACTTGAGACAGAATGAACTATGTTTTGCAACCACAGAATTGGAAAGTGAATTCTGCAGTACTAATTTTGCTCTTTCATTCACATTTTTCAAAATTTTTGTAATTACTGTCATTTTTAAATTCTGTTTTTTTCTTTTAATGGATACTTTTCTGCACGCTTGTACATAGTTTTAAATCTATACATGAACTATGTAAAAGAATTGTCCCTCATCACGTATCAGTTATGTCAGAAACACATCCTGTCTCCCCCAAAATTTTACCTAGTCTTTACTAATGTATTTATTTATTTACTTTTTAATCCATGAATGATGAATTTCATCATAGCCTCTTCTTCAGAGAGCTGTTTTAAAGTCTAGGAAGCTGTTTGCTGCTGTTGGCCCCAGAGAAGCTGCCTTCTCTTTCTGTGTACTTGGACTGAGAGATAAGCAGATAAAATCTGAAGTTTTGATCTTTAAAGCTTTCATCATATTCTACCTGAACATTAGAGGTAGCCAAACTGTTATAACCTCTTATAAAGGCTTATTAAGTGGTCCAAACATTGAGACTCATGAGGTCCTAGTCATTGGCTTAAGTCACAGGTGTATGTATCTAGCACAGTGTGCCCTAAGAATGCAAAATGTTGAAAATGTCAATAGGTTAAGCAAGACTTAAGTACTTAAATCTCCTAAGGGTAAATAGCTGATGAAAAATGGATGTGAAGTAAGCCTGCATTTCAAATGTTTGCACCAATATACATTGGGTGAAAAAACCTTCCCAGTCATTATTGAATAGAGAAATTGTAAACAACAGGCATTCTAAGCTTTGGAAAAGGTCACAAACATCTCCCTGTTTCCAGCAGTTTGTAGAACAGGTGGGTAGGATTGTAAATCTGTGAGATACCTAACTAAAGCTGATTTCTTTACCTCATGGTGAGCTTCTGATCTGTAAAAAGTAATTTGGAACTTGAACTATGGGATAACCATTACTGCAAGGGAACAATTTTTATTTAAGAAAATAAAATATAATCTTTAAATCTTCATGATCTGATTTTAGGATCTTTCTTCTTGAATAACTGACCCAGATTTCCATTGTTTAATCAAATCTGAAAAGCTTTGTAAATATTGTTGATCAGAGAGCACTTCTCAATTATTTGCTAGCTGGGATTTTTTCACAGTATACCCACATGACACTTTCTGTGAGTTGTTTGTGAAGAAGATCAATTTTCATGCCCTGGTTATTGAATTAACACTCATGGCATTTGGTACTGCTAGGAATGGATAATAGCGATTGCACTTTTGGGGGTTTTTGAGGCAGTTTTGGTTGACACATCACAGTTTCAGTGCTAAAGAAGTCTCACTAAGCCAACTTGTTTCACTGATATCCATGTCATTAGATAATTAGATATTGAGGGGAAAAAACTGAACAGCACAAAATAACTTCAGTCTCTTTATGTGGAATTTGTTGACCCTGTTAGTGTTGCATGCATGGCGAAGGGGACGATACAATTTATGAATTATCCAATTTAATCCAAAGTGAGTGTCACTGGTACACAGTGTTCAGCTGGTAACACCTCTCCATATGTGAAAATTTAAGATACTCTTTAGTAGTTCTATGATTGCCTGCATATTGATTAGTTAGTAATATGCTGAAGTTCTATGTGGACATCGGTTGCATGTGAAACCGTGAGATATGTGTGATTAGTGGAATTTTTTTCTGTTTTGCATCTGTTGATTTGTCATTCTGTTGATTTGTCATTTTGTTGATTTTAAAGTAAACAAGAAAAATGCATCATTTCAGCTCTAGAGAAAAGCTAATTACTAAAATGCTCAGTGCTTGTGTGCAATAGTTAACTGATCTATTCTGTCCCTTAAATATGTTAGAGATCATCTGTACTTTATGCATATTTATTTCTTTGGAAAATGCTAACTTTATGTAAAATTATATTGTTGATATGAATCCTAGCATTCATATCTGGAACATTTTGTTATCAAGATCTCCAAAGACCAAGTATGCATAGGAAGCCTCCTAAACTAAGATCACAAGGCAGATCTTATCAGCGGATGCATGGGTGAAAATCAGATTGCTTAAACCATAGCATCAGCCAATTATATACTATAATTGTAAAAAATATCTGAAAAATAAAATATTATAACCAGATTTTCTGAGCTCATTTAACTTGACAGGTTAAAGGACAGATATTTTTGCATAAATGAAAGTAATCTGTTCCTTCTCTCTGTGCACACTTGGCTGCATATCGGTAAAAGTGCCCTATCTACCTTTTCTTTATACTTTGCAGTTGTGTGTTAACTGAGAGAGACCCAAGTGAAAATGTAACCTTTGAACACCTTGATGGTGACACGAAGAAATACTGCTTTACGCAAAAATGGGAAACCTTCAGCTCAGAAGGAAATCCCATTGGAACCTATCTCCAACTATTTAACTATTTTGTTTTATTGTCGAGGATCTGATTAATCATTCCCTATTGTTCACTACCTAACCTCTGCATCCCACACTGAGTAAAACTGCCCCATGCCAGTTGGTGTTCAGGTGCTCTGTTGACCGTGTTCTTCTTATCTCTTTCCACAGAACACTCATATCCTTTGCAATATAAAATATTTTTTAATCCTCTGTCCAGCTAAATTTCTGGCTATCATCATTCTTGTGAATAAAGGCAATCTTTCTTTAGGTTTTCAACTGAAAGCCATGCTTTTCCAGTTCAGAAACAGGCAATCCCTTACCTTTGCTCAGCTTCCCCAGAGAAAGCCTTCTGCCTTTTAAGGAAGTTCTTTGCATAAGTCACGGCAGGTGGCTTTGCGCCTGCCCTCTTCGCAATATGGGTGAACTGCCTTCTTATCATGGCTTAAGGATCCATTAGGGTCTTGCTGTCTAACTGTGCTACTCAGTGTATCCTGCTAATTTCATTTTAGCAGCTAGATGTCTCTCTTTCCTCCATTATTAAGAAATAACAGTAGGTGAGCAGTTTTTGCCTTTGGAAAAGTCTTGTTGACCTCCATCATTTGTCCATTTTAGAGGCAAAGTTTAGATCTGGATTTGCCTATAAATCTGCAACCCAGTGAGCGTGCCACTTGGTTTTGCACATAGCTTTCTCAGATCATTGATTGTTTCCCTCTATTAATCTGTTCTGGCCTGAGGCTGACCTATGTTTTTGCTTTTCATGTTCCTCTCTGCTTTTCAAGTAGGATTGTAGATTGAGACACTTTCTGCCTTTGGCATTCTTCTTTTCTCTTAATCACAGCTGTTTTCCACCACATGTAATTGTTTTCATTTTGTGATCTTTTTTTAAAGTCAGAAATACTGTCCTGCTACAAGAACCAAAATCTTTGGTGTAAGTTCTGGACTCTGTGTGTACAGTTCCGGGGAATGATTCCTTTCACATAAACAAGGGTATGTAGTACAGGGCCAAAACTGCTGCTGGGTTCAGTGAAGTCAAGTGGAATAAGCAAAGTCTGTATTTTAGAGAACACAGAGTCTGGCATTTGTTTTTCTGCACAATGGAAAACATTTTTTGTTGTTGTTTCTTGTTTATGATTATTATATCTCTCTTCTTACGTATGCTTCTACTTGCATTTCTTATTTCTTCAGCATGTTCTCAGACTACTCATACTAGTGTGGAATGAACATACAGAAACCAAAGGAAAGGCTCCCGTTTCATTCTTTTGTGTGGTAAATTAGATGTGGTTCATCTCATGACTTTCTCTAAGCTGTTAACTCAAAGGCCAAAATACCTCTAGCTATTCTAACCGAGACAGATAATGAACACTTGTAATTAATAAAGTATTTAGATAGTCCTCTAATCCAAAAATGAGACAGCACAGGATAAAAATTCTGTCAAAAGAAAAAAAAAAAAAAAAAAAAAGGTTTTTTTGAAGGATGTTCAGGGTGGACAGGAAAATTGTTAATTACTATTAAATGACAGTGATTTTTCAAAGCCCAGGAAAACTTTATACACTTACGAGGTTCGGTGTTTCACATAAAAAGCTAGAAATGGCATTTTAAAAATATCAAAGGTCTTGCTTTTTAAAACACATTTTGAAATATTGAATGTAATTAAACATCACACTTTTCAAATTCTGGAGGTGTTATAAAGCAAAGATAGCTCTGTGTAAGAACATATGTCTCTAGTGTAGCATTTATAACACCAATATTAAGTAACAGATAAACCACTTCATGTTTTTCGCTATAGCTAATGATGCTGGTATGCAATTTGCTTGCCTGTATTTATGTGAGATCTTTGCTAGGCAGTAGGTTTGTGCCAATACAATTTCTTCACATCTTGTTGACGTGAATTCATGTATGTGCTAATGTACTACGTATCATTGTATATAAATGCAGGCTGTGATCCATCAGTTCAGCACACTGAACTACTATGCAGGTTTGGAAATGAACTTTCAAGAATGCAATTGATCACTAAACTTTTCTGAAACTTTAGAAGCATGTTGTACAATAGTGGAGAAAAAAAATGTAGATGTAACACTTGTAAATGCTGAACTATTTGGCTCAGCAGCTTAGATCTCTATTAAACATTTAAAAAATAGCATTTAAAGTGTACAGATATGTGATGTGAAGCTGGATACATAGAATATTATAATATATTATATTATTATACATTATATTATACATATATATTATGTGTATGCTATATTCATCTCACTTCAGTGTTCACTTTTGTAACTGTTAAGCCCTTAATTTTGTTGGTTAACAGAAAATTTGTGTAACATTCATTTGCCCAAGTAACAGCATTCCAAAAGTGTTATTCATTCACAGAAGAAAATTATCATATATTTGATTAGAAGGTGACAGAATCTTTTAAGATTTTATTCATGGAAAATACAGACCTGTAAGTTTTAAGAGTTTTCATGTGAACACCTTTTACCAGTCAAACTCATAGACTGGAGGCTGTTGGGTCTCTTTTGGTTGGTTGATTGTTTTTTGCTGTTGTTTTTGAAGACAGCAAGCACTAATGACACAGGTATATGTGGCCAGAAACACTTTCTGCCTGTGCACTGAGCTGCTGGCATCTGAAGAAATTCTGGTTGAAGCCACCTGTTCTCAGCAACATGCTTAAGCCTATAACAAGGATCATGGTGCTCCCTTGAGTGCTGTACACTGCGCAGGGGATGCCTTAAGTGACATCAAAATGAAGCATAAGCAGAGTGAGCTCACATTTGCCTCTATTCCTCCCTGTCCATATGTTTCTGAGAATGTTTCTTAGCAATTGTGTTTTCAAACACCATTTTAGTGAAGTTAGTCGATGGGCTCAGAAGTAGGAGGGGAGGCATTTTCAAGAGCAGGATGAGGGGTGAAGTGAGTTCTCTGCCCTATATGGGCTGACATGTATGCAGTCTAAGGGTTAACCTGAACAGTTTTAGAGAATATTTCTACTATGTTTATGAAATTTAGACTCATTGCATATATGCTCAGTGTTTGCTGGTGAGCAAACTTCTGTACCTTTGAGAATTTCATCCCAGTATTTTCTGCCTGCTCCATAGCAACCTGTAATAATAGCCCATTAATCAAGTGTCACCCCTCTAATACAGAGGAGTTCTATCTTTATTGCCTTCGTTTATAATAATTTAGTTTATACTTTACAATGTTATTGATTTTATGAAATGGCTCATTACATTTACACAAAACTAAATCATTCAATTAAATACTTTACTAGATTTATTGTTGGATAGCATTAGAAATCAAGCCCTAAGAAATTAATTTTTGAAATAATTATTGGGAAAATGTTCTTACTTATGTTATAGGCTAGTGAAAGAACATAAATTGCTCAGCAAAATTTTAAAAATGAATAAAACCCAGATTCCCTTTCATGAACTTCTGAGTGCCACAAGCAGCAGAAAGTTTGGTTGAACTTGAAAGGGGAAAATTACAATCCAAGATTATCTGTGTACCTTCTGGTAACTGAGAATAAACATTATCCTCGAAAATGATCCATCAGTCACCTTTTCATTTAGGAGCACATGTGTGAGTAGTGAAATAGAGGGAAGAAGGGTCTACTTAGTACCTTGACTTCCTCATGCCTTCTATGCTGTCCTATGAAATAGGGATTGAAAGCTGGACTGTTTATTTCCTCCTCAAGAAATCAGTACACGCAATAAAAATCCTATGACTATAAATGCCATATGAGTTCATTGGGTTTAATTATACGCTTTTCCCAGCTTTTATTTTGCTTTTGTTCTATGGTAATGCTTTCATGAGTTTTTATAATAAACATTTCAGAAAATGGAACATTTTATTATTATTGAAAACTGAAATAGGACAGAATATGCATTGGAGGAATACAGGCACAATAGAGGCAAGTCTATTCTGAAGGTGACTAAGGGAGTTTGGAGCACTGCTCTTGTTGTCACTGACCATAAACAGCACAGTGTGTTTGAACGAGGTAAGCTGCAATTTAGAAGCAGAGTGAAAAAAAACACAGTGATTAAAATCTCAATAACTGAAATTTGTAATTCAGAAGTTATTTCAGTGTGATTCAAACTTTACAAAGCTTCTTACAAAAGGAACTCGTTTAATAATTGTATTTGTCCTAAATCATTTATGATCAAAAATCATAAGTCAAAGGTGAGGGGGCTCACTTTTAGTTAAGATACTACATTTTTTTATAATGTTTTCTACATCTTCCTTTATTATTTTAACTCCATTAGTTTTATGATTTTCTTGGCAAGGAGTTCCCGTTATACAGTCTTAAGAAAGCAAAGGGATTCTTGGATTTGTTGCCTGCATAATCATTTATCAGGTCAAGAAAAAGAATTGTGAAAGTCCTAAATGAAAACAATCTAGCATAACAGCAGTTTGACTAGTAATGACACAACAGTAGCTGGTGATAGTGTTGTTGGATAATTGTTAAGGAGCAGGGATGACTACCACCACACTGCAGTGGCAAAAAAAACTTCTGACAGAGTGCAGTAGTGTGTCCTTCAGGGCACAGCAGCAGAGATCAAGGCCATCGCCAAGGGAATGACAGGTCTTAATGCACTACCTCTATTCAGTGGCACCATATTAACTGTTCAAAATGTGTTCTGTTTCTAGCCCTGTGCCATCTTGCCTATTTCTTCTTTAGTTTCACGTCTTTTTTTTTCAGTGTTTTCTTTAGTTGCTTATTATTGCTATTATTATTATTTCTACCTGCAGTGCAGTTTTAATGATTTACCTTTTTATTGCCTTTGGAACACTTCGTCTTGTTGATCTCCCTCCTGCTTCTCTTTCTTAAAGATGACAGGTTTAGTATTTTTAAATTTTTTTGAATAATTAAAAGCTTTGAATCTTTGTTTACCCTCTGCTGGACTGCTAGGATTTGTAGCATAAAAAAATAATTAGATACTCTGAGTTCTTGAAAATATTCCAAAGGTTTTCTCTCTCTGTTAATAAAAGCAGCTAGTTGTATTAGATCAGAACCTCTCTGTTCATCATACAAAATGATATTTTGTGTGCATGCATAGTTTGTATGGGATATTTAATTCTTAATGCATACTAAGTGAACCTTTTTTTCATTTTACCTTGTTTTCTACATGTTTTCAGTGTTGCATATCATCAAATATCTACTGAAGAATTGCTTCTCAGTTCATTGTTGTATGTTACAAAATATTATTTATCTTCAATATGTTTATGCAATACTACCTAGATATTCTGGAAAAAATGCTTTCTTTTTTAACATTTCTCTCATATTTTTATGTCTCTTGCCTAGTCTTTAACAAACCTTTCCTCTGTGTCATCTCTAAGCAACTGTTCAAAGTCTAATTACACTTTTGAATTAAAAAAAAAAAAAAACTTTTTTTTTTTTTTTTTAAATTATATTAAAGATTCCCCCTCTTGAGTGCTTTTCTTCACAGTGTGATGTCCCATCACCAGTGCTTGACCCATTTCTGCTGCCTGTGGTGCAGTTCTCTTCAGCCTGTCAGCTGCAAAAACAGAAGACCTTAGACTTGAGACAAGTCCTGCATCCCTGTCCTCTTCTGTTGTCAAACTGACTTTCGGAGAGTCATATCAGTGCCCTTGCTTGGACAGAGTCCTTTGGCTGTGAGAACAGCAGAAATACCACAGACTATCTTGTCTTCCCTTCATTCTTTTCTCTAAAAATGGCACTAACACTCACCCTCCTATAATGCAGTGCCACCTGTGGCATTGGGAAGGGCTCTTGTTCCTGTGCACCTAACCTGATGTGTTGGTGCTGCTCTGCAAAAGCTGCACTTCATAGACAGAACAAAAGCATGATGGGGACACAATGGGTTAGAATGGCTTGTATAATACTTTTGAGTTAAGTTGTATTCCAGTCATTGGGAAAGGGAATAAATCAAGAGATTAAGCAGAGAAGGAGAGAGGTAAAAACTACCAGTTTGTTTTCATACATTATTAGCTCACTTCATGTGTATGTACTGCAAGCAAGCACCTTGCCTCCCTACACAAGAGGGAAAATGAGAAAACCCTATGTTATTTTGTAGTTTTTCTCAATTTTGGTTATTTCAAACCCAAAGACTCTGATATGAAATAGATTACAAATCTCTCACAGTCCAGTAGCTGGCATCATGCTGTATTGTGACCCTGCAGTCAGCAATTTTCAAATTTTTTTGCATTGTTGATTGTTTTATTTTATGATTAATTTAATACTTGTTGATGTAGAAATCCTGAAGCACGTCTTCAGAATCTTTACCAGCAAGATAGCATATTTTCTCTCTGTGTCTCCATGAATTCATTGTTATTTATACAAAAAGCAGTGGTTAGAAAACAAGAAACATAATTAAGGAATTGTTGATGAAAGTAAATACCTAGAAAATGACAGTGGGCAGTATAAATAAAGTTGCCTACCGAGAGGAAGAATTCAGTCTTTGTTTTCCAGGTGAGCTCAGAGCAGTTCAAGAAATTTGCAGTGAGTGAAATCTTCCTTTCCCCCTCTCCTCTCCACATGCCTTTTCCTCTTCAGTTTCAAAAAAAAAAAAAAAAAAAAAAAAAAAAGACGCTATGTTGTATATAACTTTTTTTTTCCTCAAAAAATGCAGTGAATAGCTTGCTGCGAGGTAGAGAAGAATGAAAAACATTTATGTAGCAAATAAATCACATAGCAAATAAGTTTTGGAACACTGCATTTCATTCACCCGTGGGGCATTAATGCCAATCCTAGAGGACAGAACAGAAAGAATAAAACTGAGTTAAATAAAACCAAAGTGTTTAGTCTTACAAACCAACAGCCATCAGTACCAAGCATTAATTCTTTTTCCGCTGGCAGCAGGAAGGTGGGTGAGACAATACCGTCAGATGCACAAATTAAGTCACTGTGGAAGAAACACAACACAAATAAGTAGGAAAAACAATGCAAAGAAAAACACTGTTGTTGCTGTATAAACTTTCTTCCAAGCTGGAGACACAGAAAAAGAAAGTTAATGACTTGGTGCGTGTCATCTTGTAGCCTGACAAGCTCTTTCAGAATAGTAAGAGGCGTGTAAGATGCCAGGAGAAGACTTGCAGTACATTCTGATAGAAAAAAAATGGGCTTATGGATTGCAGAAGAGTTACCTTTTCTGCTAACTGAGAAATAGAAATCAGCAGTACTGAGAGTCTAGAGTGCTAGGGAAAGCCCTAGTAAAGATTAATCTGAAACAGACGAAAGTTGTGTGTGATAGGAACTTATATACAGCCCTTTTTTCCTCACCATTATTTAATTCTCATTAATATTAGGAGCCCATCATACAAGATTAAAGGAAAACAATCCATGTTTAGCAAAAAGTTCTAAGAGTTCCCCCACATCTCACAAAATAAGAGAAGCTGTGAGAGAAGCTTTGTTCTCTTTCATATCAATATAGTCAATGTACTGGGGAGGGGCAGTATTTCAATCACCTCTATCTTTTTATCTTTAATCTTCATGTTTCTACACATTAAATTTATCTGACAAATTTATGTTTTATTTTTCTACCTGCACTTCCAGCACTTTCTGTACATGATCCTATGTCTTGTACATTCCTAGTTCAGCTGTTTTTTAAGAGAGCTCCATTATGGGACTGCAAGCAAAAGTTAAGGATAGAAATGATACCAAATCTGTGGATTAAGTGTATGTTCCACATGCTTCTCACAACATGAGACTGAGAAATTACTGTGGATAAACTATAATTCATATAGTAATTTAGAAGTCTACACTTGTATGATATTCGTTTTTGCTTCTATTCCTAAACTAATTGAATTCAGCTGTACTGATTTTAAACTAATGCGTAAGAGCCAATACCCAAAGCAATCTAGTTCCTTGCTAATTAAGAACATATTTAAATAGTCCAAAAGAAAGTTTCTCTTGTGACCAGTGCCCCAGACTGATGGGGAACTGGGATGTTGCCATGTCCATTAGCTAGGTGTAGTATTTATGGGAAAGAGAGTATACCAGGAGAATAATGATGTACATATTCCCTTTGGAAAACACTGCTTAGTTTTTTTAGTAGGATGACTGAAAATATGTAAGAGTAAACAAGTAATTGATGATACATTTAGCAGACTTGTTTGGATGTGTATATTCTGCTTTAATTGCTAAGGTTGTACACGCATTTGTTTGTACACGTGCAGTGTACTACATGAATCCCTGAAATGGTGCTACATTAAGTCTAGGCTAGGTAGAGACCTGAGAGCATGGGCAAGATTGTCAAATTCACTGTCTTGATTTGGAAATCTAGCAAGGACAGTGATTGCTCCTGTACAGCTTCTGGGGAGCAGTAGTTTCATGCTAGTTTTTACCACTTAGTGTGTGGAAGCTGGCAATCCTGTTGCCTCACCTTTGTGCTAAATTTGAACAAGAGTGCTGTCAAAATTTTTGATTTCCGTTGTGAACTCAAACTGTGAAGCCAAAGCACACAATATAGATAACCCCTTTAGTCTTGGTGGAGTTTATACTGTAACAGTGCTTGCTGTGAGGTGCTGGAGGTGATCGCACTTTTTTAGAATATCATTAAATATATCATCTTGTTTCTGCTTTGCTGTCACCTCTGAAGACCCTATCCACTGAGTACCCAGCCCTGAAGTCTAAGAGGCTATAAGGTCTTCCTGACTCGAAAAGGGTCATTATTTTATAATGCCAATTAGTAGCTGACATCCAAATTTTTTGTATTTATAGCCATGCTTTCTTGTGAAGTGTTCTTCTCGTACGGGTATAGAAGAAGACAATAAAAGCTATGACTCAGATGCTTCCATACATTAATAAATCAAATTGCTCAGGTGATTAATTTTACAATAAGGCGTTCAAATAATGAGGTGTTCAGAGAAAGATTTATGTAAAAACTTAATAGTTGGTTCTGGAGAATATTTTTCATCCCGTCCTCAAGAAAAGGATGTTGATATCTTCCTAAATGCAGCAGCAATGTTTGTTTCAAAACAAGTATTCCTAAGTATATTTAAAAAAAATGGATTTCCAGGAATTCCTATAGAAATATGATTGTAGATATGAAACTTCATCTCTTAATGAACTTTTGAGAATATTGCAGTCCTAGGCTTGCAATTTAAGGGCTGTGTAATTACTATGTTTGCTTTGAAGTTCACCTTGCAGATAACTTTGAAAGAAAGAAGTAACTGTGCACAGAGACTGATGAATGATTTCACAAATGCAGAGGGGGAGTTTGAGAACCTGAAAAAGGAAAATGGAGAGGAGAGAACCTGAATTAGGAATGGAAGATTAGGGAAAACACCGGGAAAAGGGAAATATTTAATTTGTTTTAACAAATTATAGTTCAGTGAAGATTTCTAAGATAACACTGCAGTAGTTTAATCTCATCAAGTTGAAATATTCTGCACATAACACTTTTTGTCTTTCCCCAGAAAAGCAACTGATTAAGAATTTACCTCAGAACTTTCCATTAACTCTGGAAAGCACTTGCTGATGAAGAACATTCTTTAACCACTATGAGCTTGGGCAAGTGTTTGATTTGACAACTCAAATCCTTTGACACCAAATATTATCTTTGTGAGCCCTTTGCTTGAGTTTTTATTTTCATAATTTGCTAGGTTTTTTTGGTCTGTCTTCATATCAAAACATTAATGGAATTAATTTAACTTTAATTTGCCTCATTTAATGAAGAATCCTTTTTTAACTTGTCATACAGTGGAAAAGTAAACAAGCTTTTAATTATTAATATATTGAACAGTAGTCATTGGTGAGAAAAATGTGTTCTCTCTTGAATGTGTTTAAGGTTATTTAAAATATAAATCTAAACAGTTGATATTCATTTATGAAAGCTGAAACTTAAGGTTATTCAAAGTGCCTCTTATTAGATACTGATATTCAAAGTTCATAGTAGCTGTTAGTGATGCATGGGCAAACAGGGACTTAAATAAGCAGAGAAGGAAACCTTCCTAAATCAAGTGTTTATATATATGTATATGTATTCCTCCTTACATACTACAAGAGCATTTAAAATTCAGAAATTAACTAATAATTTTGAATGATTAATTATTCATCTTGTGCCAGCATAGAGAAAATAAGAATATAAGATACACTTCATATTTTTTTCAATATTTTTTCATAAGCTGTCACAACAGATTTCAGGGAAAGCATCAAAATGTTTTAGTTTATTTAGATTAAATTGTGAAATATTAACCTAGGCATGTGTATAAAATCCATAATTATGATATGCTGGTAGTAAAGTTGCCTTCTTTCTGTTAATAGAAAATAATAACATCTTTCAACAGCAAGCAAATCTGTAATAATAATAATGCAATTAAACTCATTCTTAACTTAATCTTCCCCATAATAAATACTTTTGGTTTTGTAATTGCCAATTAGGAAATTAATTAAATGCATTGTCTGATATTGAAATAATCATGATATACTGCATTAAAAAAAAAAAAAAAAAAAAAAAAATCATGAGATATATTCTCAATGCTCCATTTCACTTTTATGTATTAAAAATAAAATTGGTCTCTAAGAGGCTACAAAAAGCTCAAAAAAGCTCAGGAAGACAAGGTTAAAATTTGTACTAATATATTAGAACATAAAAAAGAGGGATTCCTTGCCAGTGTATGACAGCTCTGTGAATAAATTTGTGAAGAATACAGATAGGACCACTGGGGTTTCCTCCCTCTTAGTTTTGCAATAAGCT
Organism: Lagopus leucura; assembly: GCF_019238085.1. Taxonomy (NCBI): domain Eukaryota; kingdom Metazoa; phylum Chordata; class Aves; order Galliformes; family Phasianidae; genus Lagopus; species Lagopus leucura. The sequence continues at coordinate 4,327,820 of NW_024962270.1, forward strand.
CTGCCAAGAATCTTGTTTGTTAAATATGAATTAGAACTCCAGGCTTCTGATGAACGTTTTTTGTTGATAATTAGCGAATTTAAAGCCTGCAGGAAGTAAATCTTTTTTTTTTTTTTCTTATCAGGATATGATTTGCTTTGGCAAATCTCTTGCTATCTCTTATTTCAAGTTGCATCACTGGAATATGGTGATGCATACATGTGATAGTAAGCAAGAATTTATTTTCTAAATAGCAAAAAGTAGCGTGAACTTATTGCTTGGAAACACTTTCTAATCGCAGTGGGTAAGTAACATCTGAATAGGTGCCCAAGTGTTAACCAAGAAATATGAGCACACTGCATATATATACAAGCAACCAGCTTTTACGGTTCATTCATCTGCAAAATGCTCTACATCACATCCACTGTAAAGTAGGGTTCATTTAAGCAAGTGTGATTGTGAAGTCAATTTGAGAATATTCTTTGGTTCTAGAGAAGCAAACAAAATGAATGTTGGGATTATCAAAATGGGGTGAATGTGTTAGAGAGCAGGATATGTAAACTGCTGCTGAATTTATTTGGTTTTCTGCTCCTTCTTATGAAGAAGCAGAAAAAGAGAGCTCGTACAGCTCACTCATTTGTTTGAATAGAAAGACTATGTGAGTGTCTGAAATCTGAAAAACAAATGCTGCTCCTATGTTTTCAATCAGTAGGAAGTAGCACATGATTAGTCTTCTACAGTTATTGCAGTGACCTTCCTCAAGTTTAGTTCAGTAATCATAAAATCTGAATGTTAAGCATTTGCTTGCCAGCCTAGTTTTTTAACAGCGTCTTTTCTATTTATTTTTATCACTAATATATAAATATATGGATATCACATGGCATTTTGCATGAAGATAAATTTCACTTAGTGTGATAGGGTGGTAAGGTTGTGGGCTTTAGCAGAACTGTCTGAAACAATATTCCCAGGTAACTGCAAGAGCTGCGGCTCCCAAGCATCTAAAATAATAAATGGCACTCTTGTCTTTCCTGAGGGCATTTTAGGAATATTTAGCATGTGAACACATGTGAAAACTATGGTGGGCTGAAAGGAGTACTGAATTGTACTTAGCATTCTTGAAACTGAAAGGCAGAGAAGAGCTGTATAAATGAATGAGTTCCTAGAGGCTTTTTTATAGATTATAGGAGGAGAATGTGTTATAATAAAAGGTAATAAGAGCTTTCCTGCCTCCAATAGACTCTACCTCTGGCTAACCTACAGCTATCAGGAGTCAGTAATCCATGTTGGATAAAGAGACTTTGAGGAGCAATTTTATTCTATTGGAATGCACCAGTTTGCACAATGGATTTGTTCAATTTTTTCTAGTCTGCTTTCCTTAGAGACAACATTTCTGAAGTGCTATTTCAGTTTTCATTCTGCAGTTCTTTAATTGGATGAATGGGCTGCAGGGCCCCGGAGGTTGGACAGAAAGTAAAATTTGCACTCTTTGTAAAACTAGCCAAACAAAACCTGTCTTACAGTTTCATCTGACTCTAGGATAAAATGAACATAAAAGAAATGCCTATTTAAATCACAGAATCACAGAATCACAGAATCACCCGGGTTGGAAGGGACCTCAAGGATCATGTAGTTCCAACCCCCCTGCCTAGCAGGGCCACCAAACATACACATTCAGATCAGGTTGCCCAGGACCCCGTCCAACCTGGCCTTAAACACGTCCAAGGACGGGGCATCCACAACCTCCCGTTCCAGGGCCTAACCACTCTCCTAGTAAAGAACTTCCCCCTAACATCCAACCTAAATCTTCCCTCCTTCAACTTGGATCCATTTCCCCTAGTCCTGCTGTTGTCAGCCCTTTTGAAGAGTTTACTCCCCTCCTGGGTGTAGGTTCCCTTCAGGTATTGATAGGCTGCAATGAGGTCACCCCGCAGCCTTCTCTTCTCCAGGCTGAACAAGCCCAACTCCCTCAGCCTGTCCTCATAGGGGAGGTGCTCCAGCCCCCTGATCATCTTAGTCGCCCTCCTCTGGACCCTTTCCAAAATCTCTATGTCTTTCTTGTACTGAGGGCTCCACACCTGGACACAGTACTCCAGATGGGGCCTCACAAGAGCCGAGTAGAGAGGGACAATCACCTCCCTGTCCCTGCTGACCACCCCTCTCCTGATGGAGCCCAGGATCCCATTTGCCTTTCGAGCTGCCAGAGCGCACTGCTGGCTCATATTCAGTCTCTCGTCCATCAGGACCCCCAGGTCCTTCTCTGCCGAGCTGCTCTCACGGACCGCTCCTCCCAGCCTGTACAGGTGCCTGGGGTTCCTCCGGCCCAAATGCAAAACCTTGCACTTTGCCGTGTTGAACCTCATCAGGTTCACCCGAGCCCAGCCCTCCGGCCTGTCGAGGTCCCTCTGAATGGCATCCCTTCCTTCCACCGTATCAACCGCACCACTCAGCTTGGTGTCGTCAGCAAACTTGCTGAGGGTGCACTCAATTCCCTCATCGATGTCATTAATAAAGATGTTAAAGAGCACCGGTCCCAAGACAGACCCTTGGGGGACACCACTTGTTACCGGCCTCCACCTGGACATAGAGCCATTGACCACCACCCTCTGTCTGCGGCCTTTCAACCAATTGCTTATCCATCGGGTCGTCCACCCATCAAATCCACTTCCCTCCAATTTGGAGATGAGGATGTGGTGGGGGACCATGTCAAAGGCCTTGCTCAGGTCCAGGTAAATGACATTTAAAGAATGAAAGTGTGCATGTTTTAGTGGTATTCTCTTCAGATTGGCACATTTTACATGTGCCAATACATACTTTTCCCTCATGGGAAAGTAATATGCTTCAAGTTGCAGATCCTTTTCATAAGAGGTTGAAGGAATAGGCACTAGTGGTGTACTGTAGGACTGGAATGTAATGCCATACAGCTAATTAGCATGATGTACTCCCTGTGTGCTTCCTTAGAGGAACTGTGATTCTAAATGATAGGTGTGTAGCTTGAAACATTCTTAATCTGGGCAAGTGGTGCAGTGAAACATTACTCTTTGAATAAGAAAAGGAATACAAAATTGAGTTGGGGCAGAATATTTCAAATACAGTGCAGTGTACCCTTTTTCTCCTTTTCATTGTGTTTAGTTATAGTGATGTACTCACTGAGCAGAAGACAGAAAAAATACTATTTTAGACTTGGAGTATTGTTTTTGTTTTATGGCACTCTGTAAAGAATTTTGACTTCTGATGTTTTTTTTTGCCTTTGGACTATTTTCTGTTGGTGCAATCTCACTGTTCAGCAATGACAGGAAAAGTTGTGAAGACTCTTGTTGGTGGGTCAATGGAAAAGAGATTTTGAAAAAGCATTTTTCTTTGCAGGTTTTTTCTTCAGATATGTGAAACACTCTAAAAGATCCTTTCTGTGATACTGTTTAAGGAGATTCAATATTGCAGCCAGTATCTACTGGAAGTATCTATTTGGAAATATCTTCAAATATGTAGAGGGGGAAAGTCCACCTATGCACAGTAAATAGTTGAAAAGCTACAAGTGAGATGGGGGACCATTCCTCCTAGTTTGCTGGCTGAGACAACTTTAACAAGGTGCTGAATCTGGTTACTAAAAAAGGAAGAAGGTCTATTTTCTGGGGAGATAAAAGAGATTTATTCTGGGTAAAGGGGAGACTGGGAGTGCAGCAAACAATTTCAGGGTGAACTGGGAATAAGCTTGGAAATAGGAACAAGAAAAAAGTTAGGGAATACATCACTTTCAAAGGTAAAGTGTTGAAAACTGCAAAGGTAAAACAGGTATTTGCATGGGAAAGTGTCAGTAGATGAACTGGAGCAGATGCTGAGATGGGCTGATGAGATGAGGAAAAGGAAATATCACTGTTTGGATTGTTCCTGTGCATTATGGCTTCATAGGATTTCTCTGGCTTGAAGAACTTTCTTGTCTTATTTTTGAATTAAGCTGAATCCGTGTACTTCTGGCAGAGCTGAATTTTGACCTATCTTGAAGTGGCAACAATTGTAGGTCTGAGTCCAATGATTTTGAACTGAGGTTCAAACTTCAAGTGTAGTGCAGATCACAGTTTAAAATACCTGACAGCTTATGATTTGTCTTCTGTCACCAAAGGAGAGAGCAAGTTAAATGGTCTGTAGTAAAAAGCAATTGAACAAATCATTAAAAAAAAAAAAAAAAAAAAAAAAAAAAAAAAAAGGAAAGAAAAGAAGAACAGGATTTTATTCCTATTTCTGCTTTTACTACCAGTAGCTTTTAGGTATTTTCAAAAAATTCACATCATATTTTAAAAAATGTAGCACTATCTATTTAAAAAGCTGTGCATATTTGTGTTTATATATATCCGTGCTGTATATATGAGTGCCTTATGTGCAAACAGGCATACATTGTAGGCATAAGTAACCTTAGCCCACCAGCTCTAGAGAACATGCAAAATATTTTCAACATTTCCTTCAGTAATTTTTCGCACTCTTTCAGAAGTCTGAAAACAGAAAACAATTTTTGAAGTATGGGATAAATATGCATCAGAACAAAAATTTCTACATCCCTCAGTTCTTTTCTATACGGCAGCTCTTATCACATATGGGAAACCATGTGTTTAATAATATTGTCCTGTGCATTTCAGAGTACATCTGAAATGCTTCAACCAAGGAAAGGGGCATGGTTTGGAGATAATTTCTCAGTGCTTGAAAACAAAGCATATATGAAAGAGGCAAAATGAAACTTGTTTTGTTGAGTGGTGGACAATTTTAGATGATATTTGACTGATTTGACTGAAGAATGAACACTTGCTTCTTTGGTATTCTTTTAGCATGTTTTCCACAATAAGAGTTGTGCAATTTTTTATTATTATTATTTTTTTTTATATCTGTTTTTAAGGGGAGCTTGAGGCTTTGGTCATTCCTACTATTTCCCCGTCGTTTCCTCTTCTTTTTCTATGCAGGCTGTAATACTTATTCTTTGAATCATGCTGGGACATATTTTGGGAATTCATGGGATTATCACCAGGGCTACTGCTATCAGGCAGAACACATGCACATTTTATTATCTCATCCAACACGTTTTCGTTTTCTATGCACATTGAGTCAGCATAGAAGGGGAAACATGCTGCCATTACTACTGGCAGAACTCGATAAATATTATAATGGTCTTTTCAGTGCTGCAGAAGCTCATTCCGTCATGATAATTCAAAATCTAAACATTTCTTAAAGTCCTTATTTCCTGTCTCTTTCTTTCTCCCATCAGCCCTTCCAAAATAGACGGTATCCTGGTCTTGAGCAGCCTAAAAGGTGGCTCATATTACTAGACTATGAAATGATTAGATTAGTCAAATGAGTTTGTGTAGCCCCTGAGATGTAAACAAAGCTTCAGCCAGTGTCCTTTTCTAGAAACTTATCTCTGACAGTCAGTTAGTAAGATGAGACAGGCTAGATGAGTGAGAATATCCATTAAAGCCTAGTTAGACTATTTTTCTAATACCCTGAAAACACCAGTGAGATAATTTGATAGCCTGCTTGTCTTGAATTAAAATCTGTTGCATATATACAAACTGCATAGGATATGGCTGTCTATTTTAAGGTGACTATCACTGTAAAGTTCTGAGTGTGTTGTGAAGAAAAATGCAAGAGATGAGGTATCTCATCATTGAGACTGCATCCCCGTGGGGCTGACTCCAGGACAGTCTTTGTGCAAGTATGTGCTTCTCCTGTGGACAGAGGATGACCCCAGACCACTGCTGTACGCCAGCACAACAGCAGCAGCTCACATCTTTTTCTCTTCGCGTTTGCTTTTCTCTGTTTTCTTCCCTTCCCCAGCAGGAAAAAATATAATGAAGTCTTGCTGGCAGAATGTTGTCAGTATGACTGCAGGTACCCTAAATACAGCTGACTGTGCACACACCTCCCAGCTTACTTCTGCACAGCCTGGGGGCACCTGGGAACGAGTTTGCTTTGGCAGAACTACCTACCGAAAGGACAAATTCTCCTCATGAAATCTGCATCTAAAGATGCCTTTGGAAGTTTGTGGGGTAGATATGATTATGTATTTTAGAAAGACTTTTCCTGTAATGAAAGTATTTCATAGAGATGGTGGAAGTCAGTTATGGTAAGAAGAAAAATTGTTTCTGTGATTACTGACATCTCTGCAAATCTGAAATTTAAGCCTTGAACCTTTTGGTGTGACACTGTGTGACCTGAACTGTTCACCTAATCTATTTGTTTTGACATCAAAGTGCCTTTTTATTTTCCTTATCCTATGACAATTTACTGTCTGTGGACTTCTGTGTCTTGGAGAAAGTGTTTAGATTTCTGTGAGTTTCCTCTTCTTCCTGTCAATGTATTTCCTTAACCACTTATGCCACTCCTTGACTATTTGGAGTGTGTGACACCTTTCTGCATGGATTTTTCCCCCATCTTCCCACTTCAGCCAGCTCTCCATCCATCATTTTCATTTTCAGCTCTGCTGCTTTTTTTTTTTTTTCAAAGTTAATCCACCATTCACAGCTCTCTTTCTCCAAATCTTCACACTCCAACATATGCCCAAACAGTTTGTAAATTTTGCATGTTTTAGTCCTGACAGGACAGAAGTTAGGTTTTGTATTTTTCTTTGGCAAAATTTGAGGAAGGTGCTCTGAATGGTCTCATCATGCTGGCAATAGTAACTCAGGCGTTGTCTGTTTGAAAGGGGACAAATTAACTAGTCAGATAATCTTTTCACAATCAGGAATCAGACCATTTACAGCAAAGTTAATTGGAGATACTTTGCAATTTAGGGCAAAAAAAATAAAAAATCAGAAGCAATCATTTCATTGTATTGAAAATGAAGTATGCAGGTGCAAGTTAACTCTGTTGGCAGTGGCGAGGCACATAAATAGGGAACAGGAACTGTATTCAAAATTCACGGGTAACAAGCTGAGAAATCTGTTTCTCTAACAAAGCAGAATATTAAAAAATATAAACAAGCCTGCCTCTGATAGCTTAATCAATGACAGCACTGTGAGATTGAGTCTTCAGTATCCCTAATCATGCCTTTCTTGAGTTTAGAATAGGAAGACCAAATTCTAACTTTAGGTTCAGGTGCTGCAATTGGCACTTCCTGAACATGAGCACATTCACTCTGTGTATTTCTACAAAGTAGGCAGTGAAATGAAATACCAGATTTTGAAGACTTTATGTTGTGCAGATCTTTTTTTCAGCTTTCTTGCCCTGTTCTAGAAGTATTTATCTTGAATGTACAAGAAGTGCTCTGATATGGGCAGTCAGAATGTATAAAGTGTATTTCAGCTGCTTGAACTATGTTAAAGCTCTGCCCAGCATTCAGCTAGGAATGAGCAGAGAATCTGCTGTCCTCCATAAACTTCAAGGTAGTCAAGAACCTGAATCGTTCCTTTTCCAGCTGTAGCCTTATCTGTTTATATTGTCAATGGGGCTTTCTTTTTTTTTTTTTTTTTTTTTTTTGCTTTTATGAGCCTCATCATAGGTCTTTAAATATGGGATGTTGATGTTGTTTGCTAAGAAACCACTCCATTATTCCAGGAACATATGTTCATGACAAGTACAAGTCATGAACATTTGAATAGTTTCCATCTGGCATGAATTAACATAGTATCATAATAAATGAGAAGTGTTAATACTAGGAAGTTCATGTGGGTATTCTAGATTTAACTAATATTTATAGTCATATAAATATATGAAATTTTGTTTTGGTTATACTTTGAAGAGCATAGATAAAATCATAATTTACCATACCAGAGCTGACTGCAAGCCATGAGGTGTTTCCAGTAGTATAACACTTGAATTAGCCTGATTATGAAGTACAGTCTCTCTGAAATCCCTAAGTACTTTCTAGCTCTCAAAAAAACTACTTTTAGGGAAAATATAAAATGCAAAATTAGAATATATTGCTGTATGTAGCAGTGAGGACATGAGTGCGAACTCAACACTATTTTTTAACATATGTACTTTAAACCCTTCATTGCCCCTTGAGTATATAAGATATAGCTAGCATCCATATGGCCATATGGAGACACTGCACTCATTTAAATAACAAGTGCATAGTAAAATTATCTTGGCCCCACTGTGTATGTTGTTTTTTCAAAAACGTTAATCTTGCTATCTATATTGAGCAGAAAACATGACTTTTTTCTTCTGAATTATAAGTTTAAGCCATTCTACAGTAGAAATTTTGAGACAAGATGATCTTCTGGCATTATATAGCACTGATTTTGCAGACTGTTGCCTATTGTACAGAACAGCTAAATATAATTTAAAAAGTCAGTGTTCCGAGTGGACCTTTATCTGTGCTGAGTACATATTTAAAGTTTTATGTTTACTTCTATAGTCCTCATAAATCTTCATCTGCTCTGGTATATTTTGATAATCAGGAAATACTTTTAAGTGCATGTAAAAGAAGTACAACATAATACCATTATGAAGGCTGTACTTTTTATTGTGGTCTTTGCTAATAACAACATTTTTAAGAACACAGCAATCCTGCCACACTTAAGTTTGACTTTTATTTTTTCTGAGAAGCTTTAATCTTCTGATTATATTTCATTTAAAATACAGTATCCTCTGATACATAGACTGCACACATCCCTGTGCCATATGTACATGCCTTTATTATTGCCTGAAGTGCGGTAATTTACAGAAAGTAAAGGAGTCTTTCTTTGATATTTATTTAAAAGAAAGTTAAAAGGCAAAATTATAAGGTAAAATGTTAGGATGTTCAGTATAAATATTTTCAGAAAAATGCATGGACATCAACTGTGGCCTATGGAGTATTTGCTAGCACATTCTGAAAGTGCCAGAAAGATTTAAACTGAAAGAGGACATAGAGTTTCATCTGTTGACTGTGATAATATTTTCCCAACAGGGCAGTGAGCAACCAAAAAGCGATCTGTAGTCCCAAAGAACCAAAAGTGTTTGTGTGTGTATATGGTTTGGGGGAGTGGGAAATTATGCTTTTGCTTAATCTTTCTTATTCAGTTCTGCTTTATGACACTTGATAATATCAAAGCGCATATGTAGTACTTTGTTGTTGTAGGCTGTCCTACAATGTGCTTGCTGGTAATTTGCCATTAAGCAGTGCAGTAATATATTAAGTTGCCCAATTTGGGTGTTCACAGTAGAGCAAATATGTATATACTATATCTAGTGTGATATTGTCCAGCTTGTACATTTTTTTTCCCCAGAAAATATGCTAACTGATCTAAGAAATATAATATGGAAACCTCATGTAAACACCTGCAAGTGTTTTATGTAACAATCATGGAGTTCAATAGGCTATTTCACCTATTCATCTATTTCTTTTATGTTCATCATTTAGTTTTAGATTTAGGACAGACTGCAATGTTTAAGCTGTTTCCATATGCCTTCCAAATCTTTGTTTTGCTGCAAGCCTTTGGAAATGATTGCTTCCTGGAATAAATCTGGAACATCTTGTTACATGCAGGCAATGCTCACAGCACGTGACCAAAGTGACACTTTGGATATGCTCAAAGATCCAAGGTAGCCTCAGGTGTAGATCTCCTGGAGCCCTTCTGCGGCTCAGACTCCAGCCAACCACTTTGTCATGTTCTGGTACAGGGTTTTCCTGCACTGCTCCCTAGTATGGCGTATGTGAAGAAATGCCATTTTGTTTGGAGAAGTCCCTTTGGAATCTGTTGTGCTTGGCTGTTATTCTCTTTAATGGCTTTCATTCTGGGGAAACTCAGAAGATCTTCTGGCATGAGAAGCTGAAGAAATATAAATACCAGGAACAGTGATTTTTTTGAGATTTTTGACAGCAACTTGTGTATTTTGGCTGAACTTCCTCTAAAAATCTATGGCAGAGAAGCATTTTTTCTCTTCCTCTAGACATGAGTTTAACACTGTGTTCAAGTTGGTAGTAGGAAAGGGGCATGATCTGGCAAGCTGCATAATTCAAGTCCTGTTTTTAATAAAGGTCCTAGGATTTGGCAGTGCAGAAGAGGCAGATGGGTAGAGGGGTAGCAGTCTCGGCTGGCTGCCACCCACAAGAAACATACAGCCTCCTTGTTTAGTGTGTCTGGGCGTAATTTTCACTGACATACAACGAAGTATTTTTAGAGTGATGTCAGTTCATTGGCTGAACAGTATTGTTTGGCACACTGAAATGATTCCCAAAAGCACTCTGCTTTTGAGAACGGCACTTTTCTCTTTTCAGTATGTCATTATTCTGCATGGTAATGACTGTTTTGAAGGGCAGGTCAGGTAGTCAAATAAATGTGTGGTTGGTGCTTTCTGATTGTTTCTAAAATAGGCAGGCCAATTTCTGCTGAAGGAGAGTGAGTCTGAAGTGTGCCAAAAATCATTCTGATTCGCTAGAGAAATTCCTATAGCTGTAAGCACAGCCAGGGGAGCTGGCCTAATGTGTGCAGCAAAAATGATCATGTAACGTTCACAGTGTGGTCATCTTTGTGCCTTTGTGCAGGCTGTACAACAGAGACAAACAGGGAGAAGAAGCAGAACTGGCTCCAAGTGGTGACCCAAAAGCATAGATTAGCATAGAAATAACAAATAATTGTGCTTGTTAAGTGAGTGCTGCTTCTGTAGGGATGTGGATAGCATTTAGTGACTCTGGACATAGAAAATAATTAATTTGGGCTCTTTTGTATTTGTAAGAATGAGAAACATCAGAGATTTTAAATAATAATCATTGCTATTTTTGCAGTGATGTGGTCTGAGATGACCACAATACAAAAATCCATACCCAAACACCTCCAAGACTCAATAAAACATTTTGAACAATTGAGAAACAGATTTGCATGGTTTTCTGAGGGAACTGCTTTCCTAAGTCGCTAAAGCAATCTGCAAAATTCCATCTGTAATTACTGAACACAGTCAAAGAGTGAGGAATAATAAAAGGGAAATATGCTGAAAGTTGTTGCTCTCTGACAGTGTATAATGAGTGCGTCAGGTAATACAGCTATTCTGTACGGCAAAGTACAATCTTTCATCTAGTGTCAAAAGGCTTTTTTAAAGTGCTTTTCATATTAAAGGTGTCAGATATGTATCAAGTTTCTCTCACTTTTATGAGGCGGAAAGTGAAGAATGAGTTAGTGATTTGCTAAGATCACTAAGAAATCAAAACCAGAAAGAGGAGCTCAATTCATCTTTCAGTCCCTTCCTTTACTCTCAGAACATTTTAGGAGGTTTTTTTTTTTTTTTTTTAATAGTTCCAGAAATGTAGAAATTATACATTTAAGGACACAAGGTATTGCATCTAAGCTAGTGAGGTTAATTCATTTCAGCATGTGACTATAATTTTCTGCCACTGAATGCTAAGACCTAGTTTTATTATTCATCTAAATGGATTCATTCCCAGCTTTGAGGTAAATGTATTTTATAAAAAGTTCTGAGCTCTCAGCAGTATTTTTTACAAGAACTAGAATGACAACAAGACATTTCAGGTTGGTTATTCTGCGAAATTTAAAAAAAAAAAAAAAAAAAGCAAAATGTTGAGGCTTATTTTTTGGGGGGTGTTGCACATTGAACGGCGGTGGTGTTGTGTTGCTGTGACTGAAGACCAAAGATAACTTATCTTTTGTCACACTGAAACCTTTGTGGAAAATGAGGCATCAGGCTGCAGTGCAAACGAAGATGGCATGTCTGGCACACCGCTGGCAGTTTTGACAGGAGGCTGGGAGCCATGATTCAGAATTGGCACCTAAAAACTAAGTTCTGCAGAGTCGGGAGGGTGGCCTGCTCATTTCTCATTGTCTTTTCACCCTTTAATTTTTAACACATGTTCCCATATCTGTCTTCCTCTTCATCCCATGGAGGTTAGTAGTATTAATCAATTCAACTATTAAAAGGTAAAAGCAGTTTGCACTTTACAGCAATAAGGGATCGAGGGAATTGATGCTGACCTTGTTCCTCATGACAGTTTTTAAACTTGTATTTAAATGAAGTTCCCTTCTTTTGTTTCATGTCCATAGAAGTACCTGTGTGCCTGAAATAATGAATTGCTCAAATAGAGATTTTAACCTAGGTCTTGAAGCGTGAAGTTTCATGACACCTTGGAGTTCATCTAACAGCTTGCTGCTTCCTACTGGGCCTCATCTCCCTCATCCTGTAGTCCAGGCACTCCTCCTGCTTCTCTTGTGACAGCTCCACTGCTTGTCACTTTTTTTTCCCCTGAATGTTATTTTGCTGGCAAAAAGCTGAACCACTTCTCTCAGAGGTCAGATGAGCATGCAACCAGTTCAAGTGAAGATGAGAACAGCAGGACTGCCCCTTTTGACATCAGCAAGTTCTTTCATCCTCTCAGATGCCTCAGGGGATCCACCACAAGGTGTAATGTGGGAAATGCTGAAAGCTACTGCTAACAGCTGTCCTGCCACCTCCAGTCACAGGTAGCTCATTCCTACCCCAGCACCACTTCCTACATGCTGGTCCTGGTGTCCCTCCTCAGTCAGGAAATTCATTTGGATTAACTAATGAGTTTTGTGGGGGTTTTTTGAAGTAATTTTCCTGGAAGTTTCACTGCAAGACTGAACAAATACTGAAACACAGAGGAAGGTTCCACACAGCTTCTGACACACATGGGGTTTTCTGCTGACTAGGGGGCACTTACACAGAATGTTTTTGTTACTGCCGTCTTGGCTCTGCTGAAGTTTCTGGAGCTATCCTGGAGTATCAAAGCAAAAAAAGTGACATTTTTTACACTTCCAACACTAACATGATTTTTTTTTTTTTTTAAACACAAGCAATTTATATAATCTTCTGTAACTGTGAGAAGCAGTGAACTGCAGAAGACAAAATCTTAAGCAGCTTTGTATCTGGAGGAAATAAATAATCAATCTATAGAGTAAACTAAACTAAATTGACCCTTTTTCAGTTTAACCAAACTTGAGAAAATCTGCTTGGAGCAGATATAATCTGCATTATCAGACAAATAAAGACTTTCAATTTTTTTGCACCCTTTGTAATCTCTGCAGAAGAAAATTCCCAGCTACTCCCAAGTACTGTTGCCTGCTCTTAGAACAAGATGCAAGCTGGTTTTCCATCTAGGTCTACAATCCAATGGATTGGGCATTTTGGAGCAGGAAAATAATTATGACAGTAAAAATCTTGGAAGCCTTCGTGAAAATTAGAGGATTGCTGCATTTCACTCACTTTCAATTTATTAGGAACTCTTCTCTCAGGAAGTTCTACCCTGCATCTATTTAAGCAGTTCGTTGCTGAAAGCACACAGTTGCAGAAGGCAGTTAACGGTTTGTGCACCACAGTGGTGCCTCTGGCTTCACCTTTTCTTGCAGAAGTAGTAATGTTGTTACTAACTGGCAAATAGAACAGCTGATGCTGGCAGAAAAAAGTTTGCAAATTTGTCTAAATGGGATTTAACAAATTAGATTGAATCAGGTCATGCTGCAGCTTATTTTGTTTTGCATTTTAAAAGTTGCACTGTAGTGATATTGAGACACAATGCACTATTATATTAATGCATTATCATATTAAAGCTCCTGAATGTATCTCTTAATTTTATAAAATGTAGGTAACAGCTTGGTGGAGTGCAAATTCTGCAGTTGCTACTGATTCCAAAATGCTTTTAACTGGCTTTTTTTTCTTTGAGAGAGTAAATTTCTTTTATTTTATTTATCTTTTCTATGTAATTTGGAAAATGAGACATCCTAAAGCTATTTGAATCTGTTATGAGAAAGGAATTTCACTAGTACCAAAAAAAATGGTAATTCCTAGTATCTTTAACATAAGCTAATATTTTTAGATGTGTAGGTTGTTCCAAGGGTAGTGCCTTCTATTTATTTCCCTAGAAACTACATTAAACATAAAAACACAATAACACCATTTGATAGAGCAAATTCTCAGCTACAAAACACTGTTCTTCTACATAATCGTGACTGTTAACTATGTATTTTCACCAGTGATGAACCAAGAGCCTGCATGCTGCTAAAAATCTGCATCAGCAGAAGGGACCTGCTGTTTCATAGCTACTGCATATGATGGCATTATTGCTAGGAAAACATTGCTCACAAAGTCCATCTCTCAACAGTCCATAAAGATGAAAATCAGAAAGTGCCACATCCAGACTATATGGTAAGTGTGGCAGTCCAGCCCAGCCAAGATTGGCAGTGTGCTCCACAATCTTCAAACTGGTACGGGCTTTGATATTGTGATGTAGCCGTCAGAGTTGACAGGTTGTCCAGGTTTCAGAGAACCCATAAGGGTCACCCAGTTTTTATCCCAAAAGACAGTGCACATCACTTTACTTTCTGAAGGCTGTGTTTTGAACATTTTCTTTGATGATGAATTCATCACATTGTCCCTCCATGGACTGCCATTTTGACTCCAGCTCTAGTGGTGACATCAAGTCTTGTCACCAGCAATGATGTTATGATTCAGGAAACTGTCACCTTCAATCTCATACTGGTTCAATAAGTCTTGACACACTTGCACACAGTGTTCTCTCTGCTCATGTGTGAGCATTCATGCGGCCAAACTGGTGCAAACTTTCTGATATTCGAACACTGCCATGATTGTTTCTAACACACTGAAGCTGATATTCAGCTCTGTACATGATTCCTTAGTCATTATCTCTTAATTCACATGGATGAGCTGATCAAGATGCTCTTCATTTCATTGTGTGACAACTGTGTATAGCCATCCAGAATGTGGATTGTCTTTCATGTCGCTGTCACTACTGTTGAAAGGCACTACCCACCACCTCACTGTGCAAATATCCACTGTTTGGTCTGCATGAATGTTCAGCAGGTGTTGATGAATGCCAGTGGTTGCAATTTTTTTCACATGGAAAAATTCAGTGACACCCCTTGGCTTCATATGCACTTCCATGTCAGATGCCATTTTGTCAGTCTGCCCCCTCTTCTGCCATCTGTCACACAGATGTAACAGAATACTGATGGGAAGGCTCAGCCTCTGCTGCCATGCCACTAACTTGTGCCTTCAGTGTAATTGGCCAACATAATAAAGTAGGAGGCATTACTTATGAAGCAGCCTTTGTAATTTAGCAGTGCATCATTTTGCAATTCTAAAGGTCCTTGGTATAATTCTACTCTTAAGTTTTGCATAAGCTGACTTATGTCCTGAGAATTCCTTTATTCCCATCTTTTTTCCTAGCAAGACCTGTGGTGTTGTAAAATGTCTTTTGGCAATGTTGAATTTCTTGAACAAATGTGTTCCTCATTTGTCCAGTGCAGATGGCCTGCCCAGTTTTTCTTCTCCATAGATGTTTGATAATCATTGTGACAAGGAACCTTCAATAAAAATATGAAGGATGTTACAGTGGTTTGCACTTTTTTGTACAGCTTTGAATTTCCAGTGGCAAGAGCTGTTCTTTGTTGACTTACGTATAAATGAAGTTTGTTGACACTTATTTTGATATGTTGTAGTTTTCATTGTAAATTATAGAATAGAAGATGAACTGTAGAGTCCCTCTTGCAAATATGATTTTTGTAAGTTGGACTAGATACATATAAAGAATTTCTGTCCCCTCAGTTATCTGCGTTTTCATTGTGATGTGTGTCTATTCTGGATGTGTTTTCCAGTGAAGATGAGACCTGTCCTTCCAAGTTGATGGCAGAATTTGACTGTGCAAGGTACAGAACTTGGCTGTGCATGGCAAGGAGAATTTATGTACAAACTGGTTTGAGATTTAGTGAAAAAATATTTGAGTTGTCAATAGAGATGTAATGAGCCACGTGAAGCCTTAGTGCTCAAACTGCTTACTTTATCAGTCAGGCTTGTAACTGCCAGGAAAATGTTCTTTCAGCTATATTTATGTAGAGCATCCAGATGTCAGTTAGCTAAATCACAGTCCTATATTCTCTAGAGAGACTTTAGGTCTTGTTTCTATTTAAACGATACAGCAGGTGGTAATCAGAATTCAGCTCAGATGTCAGCTACACCAGAAGTTTTTGTCATTTCTGTCTTCTCCATCTTTGTGCGTGTTTTCACATGAGATGGACAGTGGAAAGCATAAAGCAATATGACAACAGTTTGGTAGCTACAGTAAAAGACATTCTACTACAAAGGAAAAAGAAATGAATACTCATCACAATTCTTAGCAGTTTGTTTTAGATTTCTCAGTTTGAGGAACTGACTCAATAATTTGTTTTGATAATTAATACATTGAATTTTAAAAAGTGGTAAGGTATATGTATAAAACACTATAAATGAAATTCTAATTTGTTGCTCTAAAATTTATCAGTTCAACGAACTGGGTGTTTTCTGGGTGTTTCTCTTGATCTCTTATTCACTGATACTAATTTCCATTACAAGTCTAGAGTTATGTACTGAATCTTTCATTTTTTTCTGAAGTCAGTGTTAGTTTTGGAGATAGATAATTTTTTATTTCATCATATCTAGGTCTGAATACTTCATGTTTAAAGGCTTTGTGTTTATTCAAAATCTAGATTGACTGGGAGTTTTGAGTGGTTTAACCATCTATAGCTTTTTCAGTGCGTTAGGTCTTTGGTAGAAACCTCTTTCAGTGTAATTTTTAGCCATCAATTAAGTTTATTAATTAACCAGTGTTTAATAAGAAAAGCATATATATTTCTTGATCCACTTCATATTTTCGCATTCAGAAAACCACAGAATTAAACTTTTGTCAATACACAGCACTATTCAGTGATAAACCATATTTTGATGTTATCACAAAAACTGGAACATTTTTATCGGAACTCTAAGGTGAATCAAGGAATCAAATCTTGGTTAGGCATTTTTTAAATGTCCTGAGTGCAATAAGCTGCCATACTTTTATATTAAGGATTATGAATTTATATGTATTTGAAATAGCATGTATTTAAAAAACAAATCATATATGCATTAGTCATTTTAACTGGATTTAACTAGAATCCATTGGATTTTGAAGTAAACTGGCCATACACAAAATACAAGTCATATCTAAGAATTCCTGTGGGGCTCCATTATTGGCAAAATTCAGCAACCATCAAAACAAATTAATGTTAGTAGGGTACTTGGGGCTTGTTTGAGGCAAAACAGTTTATGTGAACTTCTGGACTGGACATCTTGCCACCTCTGCGCAGTCCATCTTTTCACCCAGGTAAGGAAGACCACCTGGTCTGCATTTTTCCGTAGATGTTCCCCTGTCTCAATTGTATTTGGATTTAGTAGGCAGCAGCTGGATCTAAGGGCAGCAGCAGGCTTCAGACTTCTCTTATAATTGGCCAGCACATAATTTACCCTACGTTAATCGTGACAGTCATATCTCAAGACATTTCCTTTTATTCTTGCACAAACAAGTCAAGATTTTTATACTTTTATAGTATTGTCATTGGAGCAAAGGAAATACAAATGCTCTTTGGGCTGCACTACCTGACTAGATAGAATTACTTCTCTGATCACTGCCAAAAATTCTATTTTATCTTCAGCCTGTATCATTCAGTGAAATACTCTGCTATGCAAGATTGTTTTTCTCGCTTGACCACACACAGTACAGGAGTAGCCAATGAGAACACAGTTACATAAAAAAGTTGAAGTCTTTCTATTTGGAAAAAGCAAAAAGCAGAAAATCGAATGTACTTATTTCAAAACTTTTAATCTGATTTGGTATCTAGTGCACATCATGCTGAGTGTGAGCCCCAAGCAGCAGAAGAACATTTTATGTCAAAAGAAAGAGGCTAAGGTGTATGCTCATTAGATGCCATGCAAACATTCCTGGGGCAGAGGTGGGGAGAAGAGATAAAGAGGGAAAAAACTTAAAGCTGTCCCTTGATTACAGTAACTTTTGAACTGAAAATTTATGTACATTCCGTGTGCTTATTTTCCACTGCAGTTCATGAATAAATGAACTGGTAGTGCTACAACATTATAGCTCAGTGCACTGCAATTTTTCTAGCCTGACAAGTAGATGCTCTGTGTTACACCAGAGCAGTGTATAAGCTGTATCAATCTTGGCCGCTTGCAGAGGAATATTTTTAAGAAGCCTCAAATGCCATAGCAGTTCATTTTGTTCAGTTTTTACTTTTATTAATCTTTAGGAGAAAGAAGAAAAGAAATAGCACTACTTTCTGATTTTACATCTTTCTCTCTCCTTCATCCTGTTGAAATCACACTACACTTAGTTATTTTCCATGCATATAATAGTAGAGCCTTCAGCTGGACTGTGTGCTGCTGGTCATAACCTTTGAGCCAGCAGTTCAGTCAGTTCTCTGTCCACTGCCTACATATCTGGTCCATGCCTAATCGGTTTGTCTGCCATGAGAGAAAAGATAAGAAAGCCTTTCTAACATCAAGATACACGTTATCCACTGCTATCCCCTCATCCACTGAGCCAGACTTCTCGCCAGCTTGGTTAAGCATGATTTCCTCTTAAAAAATTCACACTCATTATACACAGTATATATTTTTTTCACTTCATTATTTCAAGTACCACAATGAAAGTGAGTTTTCATTATAAGAAGTGGAGACTGGAAAACAAATTAGTTAAATTCCTTCTTAAAGCCATCAAGAGGTCATTGTTTGCTGTGCTATGAACTGTTTAACTATAGGTCTGTGATTTTCTGAACTGTTGATGTAATTAAACAGATTGTCGTAAATCTTATCCCTCAAGTTCTATTTTAAGACTTTATTTTATGTTTTGGTAACACAAAAGGTATAAATGTCTGTATTTCCATTACCTGAAGAAAATTCTTAACTTTGTCGTGAGTAGGTGCTGTATTTGGTTCCACAGGTCTAGGTCAAGTGGAGATTCCCTTAAAGTGTAAAACATTTCTGTTAGTCAAATGTCAGGGCTAAAGTAGCAGAGTCAATGTATTTCTTTCAGATGTCAAAAGAAAAGGAACAGTAGCACTTTCCAGTGTTTATAACAGTTGTTATTTAACTATGTTAATTGGCCTTTCCACTCTATTTATTATTAATGGCTTGACAAGTTTAGAAAAACTTTTCAGGATCTGTAACGCTACATTTTTCTGAGGTTTGCTAATTAATACTGTCCAGTGCTTTAATTATTTATTTTCAAGCATGTTTTAAATGCCCCAAGGATGTCTTGTTGAAAAGTGGGATAATTCATGCCGCCTAAAATTAATGTGAAAATTTCACAAGAACAAAGATAGCCAGAAGCAAGCTATTTGAAAAGGCCTGCAAAACTGACATATATGTGTGTGCCAGTGGGTATGTGTGCATATGAACTTCAGTACTTAGGTGTAATGCTTGGTGCTGTATTAAGGTAATCTCTTTTTTTTTCCATCTCAAAAAAAAAAAAAAAAAAAAAAAACAAAAAAAAACCCACCTCATTGTTCCTTATTTTTTTAAAGTTTTTTGTACTTCTATCATTTAAGCAGAAGTCAACTGTCATATTTTTACATGGTTAGTGAAAAATATCTATACAATGTTTTAAATTTTCTAATTCACGTATGAATCACAAATAGCTAGCGGGAGAAAAGAAATGAGTTCACACCAAGAGAGCAAGAATAGGAAATTACAGTAGTGGACGTGATATACCCAGCACTAACTCTTGTTATTTATAGTGGTTAGACTCTCAGACTGAGTGTTCATTGTTTGATATATACACACCTGTGCTTTATTCCTTGTTTTGTTACTACAGTCTAGTGATCCTTTTCTTTATTTCAATTCTGAAGTAAATATATATGTATGTCTATGAAACTAATAAACATCCTATTTAGGCAGCGGGAGACAAATGACAATATACCTTAGTTATGTTCTCTAGGAAAATGCCACAATTTTCTCTGTTTCAGTGCGTCTAAATCATAGAAGGTTTTTTTCCCTGTGGCTGTTGAGTTACATTCATGTAGTTATACCTGGATAGATAATTAAATGTTGCCCTGAATTTAAATATTGGCTTATTTTGACTTTTATTTGGAGTGCATTAAGCACCATGATCTTGAATTGTAGCCCAGATTTTACTGGCAGTAATGAGTAATGAGGTTGATAGATTCTGGAAAGAACTGTGCTGTCTTTTTGAAAGTGCAACATGCAGATGCAAAATGATCTAGGTAGACTAAGCACCTTACTTATTTGGGAGACGCCTGTGTCTCAAGATAGATTATAAATTTATTTGACTATATATTAGTGTTGAAAATTCTTTTATCTTGTGATGGTGAAGACGTTACCAAGAATGTAACGCATGCTTAGTGCAGTGTAATTGTAATGGGCTGTAATCTTCTGTTATCCACTTTTGCATTGAGTTTAGCTACATTTGAAAATCATTTCACATGAAATCTTTTTTTTTTTTTTAAATAAGATAATAATAATTATTAATAATATAAATAATAAAATAATAATTTTTTTTAATTAGCAAACAATCAAAACCCCAAATGCTCTTTCTTCCATGGACATGGAAATGCATATCTTTTTGCATATCTTTGACACACTATGTGTCTATACGGACAATCAGTTCTTAAGCAAAGTACTTGAAAAAGTTAGTTCTCTTTTGAGGAAGATTCACCTTCCATTTGTTGATACATTAAAGTTCTACTGTTGATTTTGTGATAAACACACACATACAAAAAGATAGTTCTAAATTATTGGAGGCTTTCTAACTTTCTTTTCAATTATCACATTTTTCTTTTATCTATATGATAAATTGTGAGTAATTTCTAGGGTAACAACGAAGCAAAAATAAAATGGAAAAAATCTTAGAAATCTCACAGTTTTTATGATTAAAAAAAACCCAACAGACTAGAATATTGGAAAAAGAAGAATAAAACATTTTTGAAAAGCAAAAGAGAAATACTTAAGACAAAATTAAATATTGACTTTGGAAGAAGTTTGTTAAAGTCAGTTCTACTTTCATTCTTGTTTCATTTACCTCCGAAGTTAATGGAGAAAATACTTCACTGGAATGAGAATTAAAATGCTTCCTAATTTTGGAACTTGATTCCTGTTTCTAGTAGCTGCCATTACTTTGACTGATCTTACAGATTTTCCTAAAATAAATACTAGGATACTTGAGTAGGGAATGCTACTTATTGCTCTGAAGCAATGTTTTAATACACAAAAGTACACAGCAGCGTTATGAGATCATTGATGTTTCCTCCATCCCAGCTACTTAGCTACAAATATCAAAGTCATGTTTTGGAGGTAAGAGCAAACATTTGAGGTCTTATTTTTATAGTGGAAATAAACTGCATTTTTAGTTATGATATTACATATATAATATATTCATTACATTTCTGAAGCTTTTAAGTATTAAAGTGTCTTAAGATCCATATTTTTCAATGCCATTTCATATGGATAAAATCAGTTACACAGAATTCAAAGTCTTCACACATAAAATCAAACAGATACTTCAGTTATAATTGTATTTGCAAGTAAGAGCTTGTTGAAGTTCTGTTTACATTTTTTTGATTCAAGGATTGTCGTATCTTTTATTAGAAAACAGGAATTTTTCAGTTGATAGACTATTTTGTAGCTTTGTGTTAGATTCTGTGTTAATAAACTACAGAAGTGCATGTTGCTTAAGGACTGCACCCTACTGTTGAGGAACAGCTCCTGGTGAGATATTCATCCAGCACTGTGATGTCAAACCTAGCAAGAAGAAATAGATAGTATTTGATTTGCTTATATTGTCAGCTCAGAAATCCTTTGCAAAACCCGATTTATCAGTGCTGTGTTCTGTTCTCACAAATAAATGTTCAAGAGATTTGCTTCTGTCCTTGTGTAAACAGTCAAAATTCTGTCAACTTTGTACGTATTTTGAAAACTCTTAAATTACTATAAAATTGAATTTTGCTTTTTCTTTAGCTGTAGTCAGTTGGTTTACACAAGCTTTGAAATTTAGATTAGTTTATCAGTTTTCAGGCTTTGAAAATGCTTCTAATGCAGTGATCATCAGTAAAGCCAAATGATTTGCAGCGTTTGCATCAAGAGTGTCTCTGTTACCAAGTGTTCTGTTGATGTAAAATAGTAATTCTTTAAACGTTCTATTCTTTACTATTTCTTTCTCAGCTGAGCTCCAGTGGAATAAAGACATAACATACTCTGCAGACATAAGATTTTTCTTTGTGTGTCTCTGGCTTATAGCTGCTTTTCAGAGGGTTTTAGAAATCTGTGCAGTGTGTTTGTGAGGGCGCAGGTACAGTTTTACCTTGATTTCTTTAGAGCAATCAGTGCAGGTTTATGACTCATTCTTTAATCTTTCTCTCTGAAAAGATGATTCTTCAAATCTGTCTTATAAAATGTTTGTACTTAATATTGTCCTGATATTCATGAAACAGTTTATTTCTCTTAAGGAAATTATCTTCCATTGTGGATTTTCTGTCTTTGAGATACTGCATTTGGAAACCTGCATACCTTCTTACTTCATGTTGGAGTTATGTGTCCAAACTTGCTCACTTGTTTATCTAGGAATATGATGTTTATTAGTTCTTTGAACTCTTTCCAGTGAATGTAGTTACTAATATCGAAGAAGAGTACAAGTCAAAAACTTATTTATAAAACCTGATAAACAAGCTATTTGCAAACTTCTGATGGACACTTTTGACATTGTAATTTGCTACTGCAGTCACTATCTTTTTGTCTAGCTTCTCTTCCAAACCAGCCAGCCAGAATATTCGAAACTGTCCAAGGACTCATTTTATCCTACAAATGTTTATGCAGATGTGTTCTATTCAAGTTAACGTGTTACATAAACTGAGTTTTATTCTCAAGCTTAGCATTTCATTTTATCAGGCTGTCATTAAAAATAGCGAGTTGCAAATTAGCAGTGCTAGCTGACTCTCTTTAATCAATTTCCTTAGCAATTGTGAGGCTCAGAATTACCTTTAGAAGCATTTAATAATACCAGTGTTACATTTATATGGCATCTCAGGACAAAGGAGTTAATCATGACACAGAATCTAAACCGCAGATTGACAGAAATAAATCAGATGAGGGAAAAGAATTCCCACCAATATTATTTCACAAATGGTGGCATCTAATTGCCTTCTGTGTGTTCACCAGGACTGCTCTGAACCTTGTTTCTGAATGATTGATTGCTCAGCTCAGATGCTAAGCTGGATTTGCAGTTTATCGAAGGCTGTTGTAAAGTGAATAAGTCTTAAAAATGAGTTGAACAGCATCATACATTACAGTTGGCTGCTGTGTTGGTTAATGCTGCACATCCAGCCCTCTGACATTATCACAGACATTATAATCTTCTATTACTGCAGGGGAATGGCCTGCTATCGGTAATGTGTTCAGTCCTTGAAAGATTCAATATCAAAAGCCATTTACTTCTGTGGGACTGTAAGTTTGTTCTATGGATTCTTATCCCCTTAAAAAGGAATATACAAGGTGTTTGGCCACTGTGTTCACCTGGAGCATCTTGAGTGGATGCATCAAGTTTTGTGAGTGTGTAGCATTTAGGTTTGACATTCTATAAGCTACTGGGCCCTTATGTAGAACGCCTATGCTCATTTAGAATGACTTGCTGTGTCATTTGCTTTTTCTTCTGTGCCTCTACAACAGTTGTAAACCTGTCTCACAGTTATACAAATGTTACAAAGGGCAGGCATTTGCACATAGCCTATGTTCAGTTGTATACTTGTGAAAAAAATACTAGATGGTACTGTGGAACTGTGATCTGAAACCAAAGCACTGGTTAAGCTCAAAAAGTTTTAGTTCAAAGCATGCCAGTATTCAGACACTGAAGAAAGCACAACATTCTTTTCATTTTTCATGACTGTCCAAGCTGACTCAGATATAGAATGTTCAGCAGTGTCATACTTTTCAGTCTAGCATTAGCTAAACGAAAAGCAATTCGGTGTTTCAAATGGCTTGTTTTAGGCACTTCCCAACTATGGATAATTTATGAGTGAAAAACATAACTGAACACAGATCCAATCAGAGTTTTGAGCTGACATGCACAATATATTTGAATCCAACTGGAAATATTAATAAAGAATAGTTGTCACCATGTCTTATTTTTATTTAGAGAAAAAATATGAAAGTTATATGTACATATACAAAAATATATTTATGACAGTGTTGTTCTACTGTAGAAATCATCTGTCATGAGTTCGCTTGGTGTAATACTTACCTGTGCTCTTGTGGCTTTTCCTAGTTGTTGCTTTTCACGCCCGTTCCGAATTTCCCGGGAGACCGCAGCTTGGCCAATTACTGAGGCGACACCAATATGATGAGCAGCAAATGGCGTTTATTACCCGTATACACTACCTTATATAGCCTAATTACTTCGTCTACGCCCCCAAGGGGGCACATCACACATCAATCATTAGAGCAGGGAGGGAGCTTAACACATCAGACCCCGCGGGGGGGGTCTCGCAGTTTCGCAGTTGCTGACAACACCTAGTGCTTGCTGTAGTCTATGTTGACATCTCTTGCTATGGATAAAGTGTTATTCACTGTGATTTTAGGTCACTTTCATAGAGGAACAGTGCAAACATTTAATGAGAAATACATGCACTGGCAGCTTGCCCAGAAAAAAAAAAAAAAAAAAAACCAAAATATTAATTGAGAAACAGAAATTCAGGTGGAAAATAATTTGTACATTTAGATACATTCTGCAGATCAAATTGAAAGTTTTGGTTTCAAAGGTTTTTTTTGTTTGTTTGTTTGAAAATCCCAGGATTTGACTTACTTCACTTTGCCGTCTTGTTAAAATATTTTCCACATGATTCTGCATTAAAATGTAAATGACTTTTCTTCCCCTAGTCATTGCTTATGGGCACAATTTGAAGAAGTTGATTAATTTCACCATCTTTTGTACCTAAATCAATAATGGACACTAGGAAGATTAATGGTAGTAAGAGAAAAGTTGTTATAACATTAGTAAATCTTTTGTGGGAGTCATATGTCTTCAGTTTCTGGTACAGAAATTATCAAGTTAAATTTGCTGCATAATAAAGATGTTTGTTAGTCACAGGGCATAACCCAGCCATGGTAGGAGAGGCAAGCACAGTCTTTTTGCCAACGTTGGGCTGTTCGAATTCTTTCCTCAGTATAACATCCAGGTTGATGTGGTCTTGAGCAATTCACATATGATGTCTAAAAGTTCTGTAGAAGTAAAATAACTTTCATTTTCCCATTGACCTTTTTTATTCCCCAAACCATGCAAAATTAAACATATATATATATATAAAAAACCCTTTCAGAAGAAGTGTTTTGAAGAACACATCCCTTTCATAACTGTTCCTTTATCATAACTGACGGGCCATAGAAACTCATCTCCCAAATGTTTCATGAAAAATGTTTTGCTGGGATGGCCGAGCAACTTACACTGAAACCAAGTCCCAGATGACGAGTGAATAATCTCCACCCTGAACAATTTGGAGCTGTAGTTCAAGTGTTGTCTGATAATGGATGGGTAACTCCATGCCACAGAAGCTGAGGGAGTTGCAAAAAATGCCATGTGGATGGATTTTTTTATCAAATCTTCTACACTGCTTCCTTATCAAAGAAATCTATTCCCTCAACTTTCAAAGGAAGAAGGAAATTTTATTGTCTGCTTAATCTGTCTTTTTCCACCAGTATTACCTAGAGGGCAAGAGGACGAGATCTGTGCTGACGCACATCAAAGCAGTTCTCCTTCATTCAAGAAGTTTTGTGTGCAAAGTGAAACATGTCATAATGGTCATTTTTATTACAGCAGTTCATACTTCCTTCTTCTACACAGGTAATGATGCCAGTTAAACCCAGCATCACGGGCAATTATGATCCTCTTTACAAGGTGCGATGCTCTTACCGCTCTTTGAGGAGTCATCAGAGATGTTTCTTTGGCCATAGATTTCCATGTGGAAAAAAAGCAACAAAAAAACCCACATACTATATGGACTATTAAGCTTGGGGTTTTTTTTGACCCATGATTTCCCCTTCACAGCATTCTTCCAGACTCATTTTAGGGATCATACTAATGAAAACTGAAAATAGAGGACAAGAAAAAATAACTCAAAGAAAAGATGCTCATGAGAGAATTATTTCTGGAGCTTGAAGGTCCCATGGCATATGACAGGTTCTCAACCAGCCTTCCCAAAATTAACATCAAAAGGAGAATTTTTTTTCCAATTCGAAGTGCTAGAAAAAAACTGTGTTGAAATTCAGAATTATAATTTGGTCTGAACAAATGTATGTGACTGGGAATAAATCTATCTGAACTAAAAGTTCTCTTCTGTGCTCTTTCATTACATCAGCCTGCTGTGGGGACCTGACAGTCCTGTGGTAAGATTCACTGAGATCAAGGTTAGGTATTTCAGGCTAATTACTGAATCATTTATTGTACTGTCCCATAAGCAGCTCTGAGGCCCACTGAGGAAGAAGCATATTGTCATAAGTACAGTCACACGTGTCAGGTTTCTTCAGCAGAGTTTTGGGGATGTGAGCTATTGTTTCCCTAATCCTGGGGTCATGATCTTTTCAGTCTTGCAAGGAGCTGTTACATGACTTGGCATTTAATGCTGCGCTCAGAGACTTGTTCCAAGCATCTGTGGGCAGGTGAGTGCAATGGTAGGGCATGCTGGAAGCTGTTGAATTTCAAGGGATTCTTCTGAGTATGGGTTTCCCAAGTCTGAGCATTTGTTTCTCTTGAGACATCTCTCAGAGGTGATACCAATCTTGTGCCTCCGTGCCTCCTTCAGTATACTTTTTTTTTTTTTTCTAGTGGACTGTTTTTCATGAAATGAATATATTCATTTGCTTTAGAATTTAAATGAATCTGTTTACAACAGGTACTCAGACAGTACATTGCTGGATGGGGAGAATCATGAATTTAAATTGGCAATTTATTTCAGGTACTTTTCTTTGAAAACAAAATTTGTTTTTGTTGGTGGTTTTTTTTTGTTTTTTGTTTGTTTTGTTTTTGTTTTTGTTTTTGTTTTTGTGGAGGGGGGGCTGGGGGGTGTGGGAGGTTGTTGCTTGCTTATTTTCCCTAAATGCAGATTACCAGCAAATGTGAGATTAACTGTTTAAAATTTCCACTGAAATTTGCATTAAAATTATGTTTGTTCAAACAAATGAACTAGTATCAGTTAAATCATGTTAATACTGTCTTAAGGAAAAGCTTTTAAGCATTTTGCAGGTAGAACTTGGTTGAGTTTCTACAGCTTTATAATTCATTAAGCACTTTTATCTTCCTTCATGTTTTTCTCTTTTTCTTGTATAACGAAACACTTTTGAAATAATCAGTTAAGTTCCATCACCTGAATGCTCTGTGGATCTCTGGTGTCATCAGAAGTTCTCTTTGGACACAAGTGTTATGTAATTATGTAATTCCTTTTCACTGATTTACAAAATCATCAGTATCTTCCTTGCAGTAGTATGGTATTGTAAGCAGCAGCCCCTCATGTTTTCAACCTGAAAAAATACTGCATTTTTTTAGTTTGATGCATTAGGAAATTGTAACCTTAGTCATCAGTAATCTCAAGCTTCATAGTGGTAATCTTGAAATAGAGATGAAATAGAAGTATTAATATTAATGTATTGGTATTATTGGTATTATTCATAAAATACAAAACAGATTCATGTGTCCAGGGACTTCCTTCTATTTTTTATATAGACTGTTAATATGGGACAAAATTTATAATCAAAAAATTGCTAAATTCCATCAGATAATATTAAGATGCACATTATAGTAACTCACAAGAGAATACACAGTTTGAGAAAATTGTCAACATAAATTTGCCTGATAAGGTCATAGTGATGCTGTTGACAGTAGAATAAGAATGAGAAAAAATATTATACTGCTTCCAGGCATCTTCATGTTAAGTGAAGTAAAGAAGAAAAGAACAACCCAAGATATGCAAGGCAAAAAAAATCATTCAAAGGAAAAACACAGAAAACATTTCTGTATTGTTAGTACTGTTGTAATGGTCTGCATCAGTGAGTGCTGAAGCACACAGAGGTTCTTTTTATGAACACAGACTGAATATAGGCAGTAAGTTTTAGTTGTGTCTGGATGAGATAATGCATCATTTGCAATCCAAAATCACAATCTTAGGAGCAGTTAAAATTCTGTCAAACAATCTTATGATTTAGGTTCACTTTCATATTTGATTTCAATTTCATTAACTTGATGCTGTGAACATAAATTAAGATACATATTTTTTCTCTACACCCTCAGTAAGAACAGAATTTGGAGGCTACTCTTGTGCTTTTTGATGTGTAAATAGAGAACTCTAAACAAATATACTCTTTCCTTGACTCTTGCAGCTTATATATGAACAAATTTGAATAACTATATAAATATCTAATTATAGACATTATTAAAGAATTTACACAGCAGATATGAATATTCACTAGATCGTTGTTAATTTCCGAACTGCTTGTTCTATTTATATGTTGCATGCTGTATGTATTTCCTAGATTAAGTGTTTTTATCCTAGAAATGTAAGCTGGCACTCTTTAGCACATTCTGCAAAGCATTAATTGTATTCTCACTGACATAATAGAAGTGATTAGGTCAGCAGAGAGTTCTTATGCAGCTGCTTGTATGTTTAGGAGCAGAATTGGGATTTCATTTCTTAGATCTTTACAAAGAATGTTATGTCAGATTAACTTCAGTCCATTCACCTAAGAGTGCCCTGTGTGGAGTCTTTTTCTTTTCCTTTAAGAAAATTACCTGTCATCTTGGGTTTCAGGGAAAACGGAAAACGAATAGTTCTGTCTTGCAGTGAGGTTTGTTGCTACAGTATATCTGTGGCACCAGAATCCTCCAAAGTGCCTTTTCTCAAGACAGTTTTTATGAGGAGGAATGAATTCATATGGACAGTGTCCTGATGAGTAGAGAGAGATACAGTGACTCCAGAAAAAAACAGAGGGGGGCAGTTAGAGGAAAGGGTAGCCCAGATGTTATGTTGTACTGAGGGACATGGTGTAGTGGGAAATACTGATGATAGATGGACGGTTGGACTGGATGATCTTGGAGGTCTTTTCTAAACTCGGCGATTCTGTGATTCGATGATAATTTAATTCTGTGCTTTCACCCAGCAGAGCTAGGTTGCATTCTTGTAACTTACATTCTGTTCACCAGTTCAAGAGACACTGAAGGCTGTGGACAAGCAGTCGTGGATCCAATCCCAGAAAGAATATAAAGCAAAAGATAGAAATAAAAGCAATTTCTTGTTTCTCTAATGTTAGCTGTGTTTTGGTTGCAAAATGTGGGTTAATACTATTTTGTGACAAAAGGAAGTGTAAAAGGACAAAGGCTATTTTTATTTTGTGGAAAAAAATCGGTTTCTAGTGTTGGTGTCTTGTATTTATTTTATTTTTGTTAATTTCTGTTTCATAGGATTCGAGTTTGTTCCTAAAATGACATTTAATTGGCATCTTAATTGCATTATTCCATACCTAATAGTGTATTAAGGACAGCCTAGATAAAAGGAGAGAACACAAGGAAAAAATTTTAACCTTTTAACTACTATTTTTGTGCTGATAATCACAGAATTGAATCACAGAATTGTAGGGGTTGGAAGGGACCTCCAGAGATCATCGAGTCCAACCCCCCTGCCAAAGCAGGTTCCCTACAGCAGGTCGCACAGGTCGGCATCCAGGCAGCTCTTGAACATCTCCAGAGAAGGAGACTCCACCACCTCCCTGGGCAGCCTGTTCCAGTGCTCCGTCACCCTCACTGTAAAGAAGTTCTTGCGCATGTTTGTGCGGAACTTCCTATGCTGCAGTTTCCAGCCGTTTCCCCTTGTCCTGTCTCCACTCACCACTGAAAAGAGTCTGGCCTCGCCATTCTGCCCCCCACACCTTAGATATTTATAGACCTGGATCAGGTCCCCTCTCAGTCTCCTTTTCTCAAGGCTGAACAGACCCAGTTCACTCAGCCTTTCTTCATAGGGGAGATGCTCCAGGCCCTTCACCATCTTTGTGGCCCTCTGCTGGACTCTTTCCAAGAGGTCCCTGTCTTTTTTATGCTGGGGAGCCCAGAACTGGACGCAGTACTCCAGATGAGGTCTTACCAGGGCAGAGTAGAGGGGGAGGATCACCTCCTTTGACCTGCTGGCCACGCTCTTTTTAATGCACCCCAGTAAGCCATTGGCCTTTTTGGCCACAAGGGCACACTGCTGGCTCATGGCCAACCTGTCATCCACCAGGACACCCAGGTTCCTTTCCGCAGAGCTCCCCTCCAGCAGGTCATCCCCCAACCTGTACTGGTGCATGGAATTATTCCTCCCCAGATGCAAGACTCTACACTTGCTTTTGTTAAACCTCATCCGTTTTTTTTCTGCCCAGCTCTCCAGCCTATCCAGGTCTTGCTGAATGGCAACACAGCCTTCAGGCGTGTCAGCCAATCCTCCCAACTTCGTATCATCAGCAAACTTGCTGAGGGTGGCCATTATCCCCTCATCAAGGTCATTGATGAAGATGTTGAACAAGACCGGACCCAGCACAGACCCCTGAGGAACACCGCTAGTTACAGGCCTCCAACCGGACTCTGCACCACCAACAACGACCCTCTGTGCTCTGCCAGTCAGCCAGTTCTCAACCCACCTCACTGTCCACTCATCTATCCCACACTTCCTCAGCTTTGTTATAAGGATGTCATGGGGGACAGTATCAAATGCCTTGCTGAAATCAAGGTAGACTACATCCACTGCTCTCCCCCTATCCATCCAGCCAGAGACAACATCATAGAAGGCTACCAGGTTGGTCAAGCACGACCTCCCCCTTGTGAACCCGTGCTGACTACTCCTGATAACCTCCTCTTCTTCCAGTTGTCTGGAGATGACATCCAGTAATAATAAATGTTTTTAGTCATCTAATAGAATTTCCGATGTCTAATTTACTTACATGTATCGTTTAACACCTGCTTCTTTGATGCATTGGGGATTACCATCCAGATGCCTCTAAACGAACCTGAGATTATTTGTCTCTTCTACAAGGAGGACATGGTAATCAGGGCAACTTCAAAGGCTTTGTTGATGCTCTACAATGTGCTTCAGTGAACTTCTGTCAAATGCATTTAAGAATGTGTCTGTAACTACTAGCAGCTGCCTTGTTTAAATTCAATTTGCAATTTTCAGAACTAGATTAAAAAAAAAAAAAAGAAATGAGGGTGAGGATGTAGTAGGGGAATATTGGCCAGATCCCAGTTGGCAGTAATATTAAAAGTTACTGGGTAGAAACATAAAATTTCACTCAGGAACTAACTGTCTTGTGAACTTATCAGTGTTCTTTTTCTGATAGTTTTCATATTCTGTAAACTCTTCTTAAACTGGTTTTGCTTCTACTGCTGCAAAAGGCAGCACCAGGAACTACTTGAAAATTGTCATGTAGAACTTTTTTTTTTTTCCTGTAATGTTTTCACTTCAAAATGAGCAAGTTCTTCAAATCTTTATTTGATTTCTCATAGTACCTCAGATAGAGTTCCTTGCTTAGTAATACATTCAGATTCCTAATGTGAGCAAGACCTTGCTCCCACTCAAACACACTGAGAAATTTTTGTATTCCTTCTGTGCCTGTCCGAATAGGTGTTCAGATTATTACTGTCAAAGCTGCTGTAGTCTACCTATTGTGTTTTTGCTATAATTTCAGTTACAGGAAATTTACAATTTCCTTTGTTTAATTTTAGCAAAAGAGCTCTGCTTTCTTTTCCAGAATTTCATGTGGTCTCTGATCATATCTTCTTTTCCTGGTCAGATGTCTCACCTAACCTTAGGTAGTCATTAAAAAAGCAAGACATGTTTCTACTTTATAAAAGTAGAGCGCAGTGTGAAGAAATAATAACTTCAAAGGTACTGAATCTGTACAAAAGCCTTTTATTTTAAGGCTGCTTGCTAGGTATTATAACTTTTATATTATAGAAAATTACTCAATATCTAGAAAACTGATTACAATAACATCTCCCTCTGTTGAAAGTGTAAGATGTTCTCTTTTCACTTTCATAATTGTTTGATATAATTTATAAATTTGGGATGACGTTCTTCCCCTTCCCCCAGGATGTATAGCCACTATGATGATTGGTCTTGGCTCCCTTGCAATAAGCTTATCCTGCTCTTCTTCTGGCATATTTTTCAGCAAAAGCAACCTTTCCCAAGGCATGAATTAAAGGCTGTAAGGATGATTTTTTTCCATGCTTTCCCTACCATAGAGATTGCTTTTCTTATTCTTACAGTTCATCAGATATATTTCCCTTTGAAAATCTATTCATATTTCATAATTTTTGTCTATATATCCACCTGGTTCATATATATTTTATGTGTATTTCAGGATATTTTGCATATCACATATGGAAATACCATTACTCATTTTCTGCACTTACCTTTGCAACGTGGCATATTGATTATTGTTTTGGGTGCTGTCAGTCTCTGTTACAGGGACTTATAGCCAAGCTGAAGTTAATTTTCTAAGTTAAATGTATGAAAGAACATATCTACTGGATCATTGTAATTGATTGTTCACAATTTGGACATATTTTTCTTTTGCTGGGGGTAATTAAATTAAATCTATGCCTCACACTGTATGATAACTGCAAAGTTGTAGGCTGTGCTCAGAGATCATGGTCTGAAAATTTAGGATTAAATCTTCAGTTCTAAAGTGATATTTTGCATATCATCAACAGCCATTACAGAATTAATAGAATCCTCTAGAAATCCCTAGGTCAGGCTGTTTACTGGAAGCACGTAAAAGGGTCTCAAGGGAGAATCTAGGACTGGAGCAACTTGCTCAAGACCACACATAAGAGATTTATCTACTGGAGGATAGTTACCTTGGGTTGTGATGCCAAAGAAATACAAAACTGATCACTTACTAGCTTCCCTAAATGCATTTAGAGTAAGCAAATTGGATGAAACACACTGGTCTAGGTTACCCAATAGTCAAAACCCACTTTTCCACTTGATGGTAGGAGGGCTTCATTCATTTAAAACATGATCCCAAGAGGAACCAATGGTCTTTGATTTCAGTGCTGCTCAGGATTGCTCTCTTAAGGAGAGAAGACCCTTTGCTACTGGAGTAAGCACCACTCCACCTTTCTTTCACAGTGAAACCTCATTGTAAGGAAGATCATAATTTGTATGCAGATAAAATACAGTATGGACATCCCTATCTCTGTGAAGCAGGTAATGTGCAATAATACCATGAAGCTGAATTCAGATTTTATTCACTCTACACTGCAAGGATCATGCAAGCCAAATCCTCTCATTTCTTGGCAAGAAGCAAAAGGCCGAGTCTCCTGCCTAGATGTTGTTGGAGAAAGAATCATGCTGTTTTGTCCTTGACTTCAGTATTCTGCAAACTTTAGATGAAATCTTGAGAAGCATTGTAAACTAGTAGGCTATTTTTTTAATTTTGTCTTTGTTTCTTTTTTTGTTTGTTTGTTTAGTAACCACAAGGAAAAAAAATTGTTATAGTCTCCTATACGAGACTATAGGAGCACCTTATAGAGATTATTGAGAAGCTAACAATAGCCTAAGGTCTTCTAGATAATAGAAAATTAAATGATAACCCTTTCATTTTGTATTAGAATGATTTAAGTATTGTCAAACCTGATCCCATATGCTGTCAAACCTGCTATCTCAGGCAT
This sequence comes from Lagopus leucura, assembly GCF_019238085.1. Lineage (NCBI taxonomy): Eukaryota > Metazoa > Chordata > Aves > Galliformes > Phasianidae > Lagopus > Lagopus leucura. The sequence goes on from NW_024962270.1 coordinate 4,361,247, forward strand.
TTATCATGTATTATCTCATTTTTATTATTTATGTTGATAATATGACCTTTGTTCTGTCATGACTCAGACTGACTCAGATCGTGTGATAGGATACCAACTAGGTCAGAATTTTTATCTATTGGGTTGATACATTTGTATCTTCATTCATGCTTGTTTTTCCACAAATTATTTTTATTATTGGTAACAGTAATATGCTTACTAATTCTCATTAAACACGAGAAACTTTCTGATCATTCTCACCTTGATGAACATATCAGATGATCATATTATTTTTGAATAATATGATCTGAGATATTTTCTTTATTTAATCATTGAGGAACTAAACAAAATTCCAATGTATTTTATTCACCCTCTTCTATGTTAGACAGGTTAAAAATATCAAAATATAAACTTTTCTATGCTGAAACAATCATTATTTAAAAAACAACTGCATCAGTAACATATTTGCTATTTTTATTCATGCTTGAAAAAGTAGGATCCACAGTATTGACCTAAGAATGAACAGCAAATAAATACTTTATCTATCTATCTATCTATCTATCTATCTATCTATCTATCTATCTATCTCTTTATTTTAATGAACAATTATGTTCATTGCCATGTAGTAATCAGCACTCCCAGTTGCAGGTGTGTAGGAAACCAAATCCACATCAAACTGTGTGTACTTCTTTAAAATAATCATCACTGAGGTACGTTGTATGTTGAACAGTTTTTTTGTGGAACATTCAGTGGTAATAGACAAGCTGCTACATTTTGCTTTCACCAAGAAAAACAGCACTTTGAGGCTCAAAGTAAAGAGTTGCACTTATAAAATCACATTGAACTTTTAATAGTATTTTCTGCTCAACTCGAATTTTAAGATAAGTAATTTTAAATAATTTAGCAAGCCATATTTAATAAACAATGTTTATCATTAATACATACCAACTGCCATTTCCATTATGTTGACATTACAAAAAAAGTGGGGGAGATGCTTGTTCTGTGTCTGGCAACATGATGGAAAAAACTAAGCACATTAGAAAACTGCCAGTCATTCTAGTACAGTGAGTAATGAGATCAGGAGGGAAGAGTGAGAGATATTGTGTATTTGTTGCTTGGGACAATTCAGAAGCAATAAAAATTTCCAACAATAATGTTGAACTGTACTGAAGGATAGCTGATATTTCCCCATCTATACTGCTTTTTTCATGCTCACTTTTACTACTCAGCTAGAAAAAAAAGCAAAATGCAACATGAAAAAAAGAAAGTGTATTAATGGAATAGATATCACGAGAAACAAATTATCCTGTTTATAGCTTGCCGTATCCAAAACCTAATATATTTTAGTAACAGTCTTATGAAGCTTTGTTTGTGGTGCCTGACTCATGTGAGGTAAAAAATTAAGCATTTGTTTTTTAAACTAAACATAGATCAGTAGCACTGTCTAGATGCCACTTAGTAGCTTTTGTGGTACAAAATGTACTAGCCCTTTGGGAAATTTACATAACAGAAAGAAATTTATAGAATTCCATAGCTTTAGAGTTAAAATAGGCAGTAATTTTCATAAGGAACCATGTACTGGTTCATATGCGAAATTATATTTTTGATTGCTATGCTACATAATTAGGTGTTTGCTCCTTATTGTTAGGATTATGTTGTCAGTGGTATCCGTTAGAATGCTTTACATCCCAAGATGCGCGAGTCTAAATAAAGGCACCATGATGGCACCTTTTGAGAATGGTGTCACAGAGAAGACAGGGTGCATGCAGTGTTATTTGTGATTCTTTTAGATTTACATAAAATTTTAAAACATATATATTCAATTTGCATATATTCCTGACAGGGAAAAAAAAAATTAATAACACTTTATGTATAAAAATAGATGTATTTTTTTAGAATTTCTAGAACAATTTTTTGTAGTTTTTTTTCAGCCTGTATTCCTCTGCTACTCAAGTAAGTTCATACCTGCTGATCTCAGTTAAAGTGTAGCAGTACTTTTGAGGGAACTTGCACTGGAAATGAGATGAACAGAAAGAGCCAAGGATATAATCCTCCCCTCCCTTAAGAAAAGAAAGATATTGTATAATCTTTAGCAAGAAGTAATCTTACTCCTTTTGATTGTTTATAATTAAAAATTACTTGGTATTTTCACTTTGATATTCAACTAAAGAGTAAAACATTTCAAATAGTGATTATTGTTGACTACAGCTGTAAGTTTTAGAGATGACTCTAATCCACAGGCAAGGGAACGTTAATAATAAGGAATTTTCAGGAGGATTGGAGTTAATTTATGAATTATTTTCCTTTGGATGAAAGCAGTTTCCACACTTTGTGGAATCTTCTGGATTCATCAGTTCTGTCTATGTCGATCTTGATGATATAGTGAAGCTACTGTTACTTGGTTTAGACTAAATGTGAGATGTAAGATTAAACATAGACAGAATTAATTATGGAAATGAGAATGAAGTGAGCCCATTAAAAGCAACCTTTGATGTATGGAAATGAGTGCACTACATGCTCAGTTTCTTCCTTGAAATAAAAAAAGTTCCATCTGTTTTGCTGATGTGACAACAGCTTTAAAGTTCCCCAAAGTTGTTACAGAGAACTGAGATAATGTGTATGTGAATTCAGTGCACAACCTTGCTGGTAAATCTGTGAACTTCTGTAAATCAGCCATTGGAAAATAGATTTTAATAATACAGCTTGTAAGGCTGTAAGATCACAGACATTCTCAAAATTTTTGGCAAAGATATAGAGGACAAGTCATACTTGAAAAAAACAAGTCTCTAAGCCTTTATCTTCTTCACGTGCTCATTTGTTTGAAGTTGCTAGTTGACACATGTATTATCAACAAAGGTAATGGAACTAATTTTCTTCATTCTTCCTCAGATAGCAAAAGGACATAGGTTTGTTAAAACTTGGGAAGCACTGTTTAGTAATCTATTGTTGAATTGAAGCTTCCAATAAGAAAGGAAATAAAGATGTTACTGTCACTTCTCCAGTACTTCATAAACAATCAGCCAAGTCAAAATTAATCAGTCCTGCTATGAACTAATCACCTGGTGTGTTATTGTTCTTGGTTTGACAATGATTTCCATGTTGCTAGGTGGGTAGCCATTTCCAAATTTGGATCTGGTATTTCTGCATTAACGTTAGTTAACTTTTCATTGCTCTTTCTAGTGAGCTCTTGTGATGAAATTCAGGAAGATATGAATAAAACAGTTAAGTAGCTTGTATTTTATCAGGAAATTTTGCTAATTTTTTAACGTTCTATTATCACACCATTAGTAAATGTGTGTTCCTTATATTAGAGATGTCATTAGAAAGAGAAGTAATTTTAGTGTCAGTTATTAAATAAATGCAAAAAGAAATTTTTTTTTAATTACAGCAACAAGAAGTTCTGGAAGGAAAACAGACACTTTGAAATATTGCTTTCTCATAGCTGTCTTAATGTTGTCTATGGGTTTAGTTCGTGTTATTTATGCTATTATTATGTTTAGCTCATTCTACATAGAGAGTTCATTTTAGAAAGAGACCATATTCTTAGCTATGTATTTAAAATGGACAAATCAGTGTTCACCCTTTTCACCATGCTAGAACTTGCTACTTGTCTATTTCCCAAATTGTATTGATTATAACTGTTCTTTTTCAATAATTGCTAGTACTCAGTATACATTTATATGATGTATATATATGCAGTTACCACAGAAACACTCAAGGATATTGAAAAATATCCTAATGTGGCACTAATTCCTGATTATCTCATGAATCAAATGATCAAGTGACTATTAAGTAAAGCATCTTTCTTTGCTTTCCTGTGAAACCGTTCTGCCTTGTCTAAGTAGTTAAAAGTTAATTGGATTAATTAAAAAATAAGTCTTTCTGGCAGTCAGGATTCTTTTTTCGAATATCAAACTTTTATTTTTCCTCCCAGGTTTTGTGTTTACTAAAAATAACTTTGGCAGTCTACTCTTACATGAAAGTATAAATTTTTAAAATGCTGTTAATTTTTCTTCTGTATTTTTAAAATAGAAAGCGAAGGGGGGCAATTGTAACATCTGGAAAAAATTGGCTGAATTTTTAACTTTTCTTATTGTTCCAGTGCAGTAACATTTGTTACAGCATATATTTTTCATTTCTGTGTTCTGACATGTAAATTATTATTAGAAGCACTGGCCACCTTTGAAAAATTACTTTTCTCATCTATTTCTTCCTTTTTTTTATGACACACATGTTAATACCATCTGTTAATGAGTCTGGTGATAAACTTTTTTCTCTGTTCCTTCCTATCATGGTCTCCTTTGAAGTTTGTTTTCAAGAAATTATTTCTTAATAAGTATTATCAGTCTCGGACCAATTTACTATGAAATTTTGATGAAGATTTGTAAGAAAACACAGAAGTGTTTCAAATAAGGTATCTTCTATTTTAAATGCTTTATTGTATGCTTTCATTCTATGTAAAACTTAGATCTAGAAGAATTCTACACTATAAAGCTTAACTCTTTAATTTGTAGATGAAGCAAGGTCATTTCTCTTCACAGAGTACACCCTTATGATCAGAATATGGGCATGAAAACATTTGTGTCATCTGGTACCTTAGGATTCACTCAAGAATTACTTGTTGGTTGCATAAGTGGTTGACACAGCAAAATGTTAGCACATGTCATTTTCTATTTACAGTTAGCACAGAGCAAGCAGAGTAATTTGATCCAGATTTTTCTGAGGTTAGCCAAGATCACCTTGGTTACTGTGTACTGATTAAAATTATTTCTGTGCAGGTGAGTATTGTATAAAGTGGAACTTGGCAAAAAGAAAGAAAAAGAATAACAAAAGGGGGAAAAAAAAAAGTAGAAGAGATAGAAGAAGAGAAAGAAAAAGCTTGTTAAGCTCCTTTGGATTTGTAAATTGTAAGCCAATCCATAGAATCTATGTTCTTGCTGAATACAGTATATTTGAAGGAATTCACTGTTTCTTGAAATACACTGGATTCAATGTGAGATCAACTGCTCTGCTGTTGTTTCTGAAAGATCACTTTTCTTTTTTTTCCTTTCTTTCTTTTTCTTTTCTTTTTTTTTTTTCTTTTAAAGAAATTCCTAGAGATTTCATCTCCTGTTTGGGAATGAAATTATTTCCTTGCCAGTTGGCAAAGGCAGGAGATTCACAACTCTCAGCAACTGTTTACCTGATGGAAAGAATCTGAGTGAAATGATTAGAACATCTGGCAAAGCTCTTAAATAATACAGCACTTTGAAACAGAACTGATTCAGTGTATCCTAGGACATTACGTAAGTGACATTAGAACAATTAATATTCAAGACGTGCTTAATTATAATTATATTTTGCAGATGTTCTACTGGAGAAAGTGGAACATGGTGATTTCAGGTTGAGCTCTCATGCAGGCAGTCTGGTGCAGTGGCACTTCACTTTCTTCCTATAAAGAAATATTAATTACATTTTTATAATTAAATTATGAGTGAGGATGTTAGCAATAGCAAGTGCCCAGCATTTGATATTATTATAACAATAAATACCCTGTTTTATCAGCTGTTTCATCAACTGTATATGACTGAAAAAAAATTCCACATGGTGACATATTTCTGTTAAACTAAGGAACTCCATGGCTGAGGCTGCTATTCTGCTGTCTTAATTGCATTGCGTTTTGCAATCCTCTACATCATTCACTTGCTACCAAGTAAAACCAGGGCAGTCAGATTGCAGAATGCTGCTCCTTCCATTGGATGATGACTCTCTGGTAATATACTCAATATTAAAGTGGTATATTATCATGCCATTAAAAAATTAACAGTATTTAATGTTGCCTAGGAGACAAACCAAGGTTGGAAACAAAACCTTGGGGACATTCCCTAGCACTTCTGTACTTGAATTAACAAATTTAGCAGTGAAAAATTTTGCTATGCATTAAGCTCGGTAGAGTTTAGCTAAGACAAACAGAAAAGTGGACTAAGATACAAGAGTGTTGCATATTCTTGGCCACTGGAGAGCACAACATTAGAATAAATCCCTCATGCAAGATTTTGGAAGAAGCTAGTTGACCAGACCTTGTTGCTCTGAGCAGAGAATCATGCTTTGATTTCTCTGATTCAACAGAAGTTATATCTAATAAAGTAGTAATCTAATAAAGTCTAATAAAAATAGCAACATCTCAATTAACAGGATGATGAGCAATGTCCACTGTCACGATGTTCCTCCTTTTAAGAAAAAGAGGAAGCCAGTATATTAGAATCATAGAATCATAGAATCATAGAATCACCAAGGTTGGAAAAGACCTAAAAGATCATCCAGTCCAACCGTTCACCTATTCCCAATAGCTCCCTCTAAACCATGTCCCTCAACACAACATCCAGCCTTTCCTATTTTTAGTTACCAAAGGTAAAAGTGCAATTTTCATTCTTGCTGAGGAAAGATTTTATGAAGTCGCTTGGGAATAGTGTGAGTTCAAATGCAATCTTAACTCATTTGAAAATAGAAAGTGTCTTTAGAGGAGATCTGCATTTAAGAGTTGTGTTTAAAAAAATAATTAAAAAATCATTTTCTCTGACTTCATCAAGAAAATGTGTTCCAGCAATGAGCTGAAGTTAACACATACTAGCTTCATTCCACTACTATTTAACCACCTGTAAATCATGAACAAACTGTTATAATAACTCATAATTCATGGGGAAAATTTATGTGCATAACCATTCAAAGTCAAATAGTGAAATATATTTCTGAGTTCCAAGAAAGGAGGATAAATTATTAAAAACTCCTGCTTCCATACAACTTGAAAATATGTCCAGTACTACTAATTAAAATTACTCAGCTGAGCCTCTGAATTTAATTAAGTGAATGAGGCTGTGATGGATGTAATGTTTATATTATTTTGTCTGATATTTCATATCTAATGAAACTTTGCATTTATTTTCTCAACTTGCGAGGAAAAAATAAAATGTTCAATCTATTTATTAATTAGATAGCTGTAAAAATGTTTTAAAAGAGCAGGACGGCTTTTTTTTTCATAGAAATATTCACTGACTCTAGTAACTCAGATGAATCCTTTACATTTAGTAAGAAAGAGAGAAAGAAAGAAAGAAGAGAGAATGAATTATTATGAATTATTGTGTTGCTTCTGCAGATCCATGTTCTCTACAATTGTATGCTAGCCTGCACGTGCAAGTGAATCTAAAGTACATATCCATTTTTAATCAAACAATAACACTATTTTGATATATTTTTACACCTCATCTTTCATCAAAGCTAGATTTTTTTTTTGTAATCTCCGCTGTGAAATCCATGTTTTAAATTTTCACACCATTTTCATATAGTATAGACTTGAGCTGCAGTTGGCTTGGTTTTGCATAACAATAAAATTAACATCAGTACTGATAGTGATTTCTTATTCCTTTCTTGCTTCTTAATATCTTTATTTAAATAAGCCTTAAGATCTATTCAACAACTTCATCTTATCCATTCCTTGTTGACTGGAGAGAAGAGTGTAGAAAACTGTTTCTTTCCTTTAACTTTTATTTCTCTTACCTAGCAGTTATTAAGCTATTTTTATAGAGAAAATGTATATCATATTCCTTAGTTTTGCTGACTGTAGTTTATAGAAAAGCACTAAAAGCAGCAGGAGTTTCCACATTCACCTCTTCTTGTGCAGATAGCCTTTTGATGCCCCTCTTTGAATAAAGCAGCATGAGTTAGTATTTTATGTTTTTTATCAGATGCTTCTAGCTTCTTATTCTTCTGAATTTTAAGGTCAGAGAACAAAACTAGTCATTTTCAAAATTGCTAGTTTTTGAGGAGATGAACTGTTATTAGTACTGCAGTTTTCCCTAAGCTATTGTGTGGGTTTCACTCTCATAAAAAAAAAAAAAAAATCTCTTAAGATTACTGCTCCGAATTTCTTGGGACTCAGTTTTAAACAAGAATCTCAAAAATCCTGTTCTGAGGAGCAGGCATGTGAGGATGTGTCAAAGCTCCTATTTCATGTGTTGCTACCAGTGTCATGTAAGACAATACTCTCTTAGAGTTCCCTAAGCCTGTGGTGGAGCACTTGGCGGGTGATTTTAGACGGAGGTATCTTAAATTTGATCCCTAACCTTATCTGGCCTGCTCTTAAGTGATAAAAAGAATCAAGGTTAGTGAGTTGCCCTGTTCCTGGACCTTTCATCTATAAATGAAATCAGTGGAAAAAACTTCCAAAAGTAATAGATGTTCTTAACTACTCTTAACACTTATTTCAAAAATAATTTCATTAAAAGCTTCTCATTTTCAAATCAAGAATACAAAACGTCCAACATACCAAAATCCATATGTGGACTCTGTGAGCAGCTGTATGCATATGGACAATTTGAAAATGCAGTAAGAAAGATCCCCTGCTTATTCTGAAGGATTCTGTGAACGTGAAAGAAATATACTATAGAGTTTAGAATACAAAGGGAAATATGCCCAGTACTGTGCTCTGGTGTGTGGTAATTTCAACTGGAAACATTTTAGCACAAAGTTTCTGTTGTGCACATTAGGAGTCATTTTATCACGGTCAGAGCCTGTGTCTTTGAGATTTTGTTGCAAAAATTTCTATACTTTCCTTTATTGGGGTATCTGACTAGGACAGTAATCACCACTAAACTCCAAGGTAATTTATTTTCATATAATTAATAATAATGAAGATAATTTTATTTTTTAGAGCAGCTCTGTGAAAAGGCGTCTCAGATCACTGCGTGGAGATCTTGATTATGCAGTGAAAAGGAGCTATTCACAGGAGGGAGTATTAGCATAGCCACATTCCCCTAAAAACACTCTTCCTCTTGCCAAGTTTCTGCGCATAAAATCATGTGCATGCTGTGTTGATGTTATTAGCTTCCATCGTTCAAGCTGCTGCAGTCCCCTCTGTATAAATCTATACAGAATCTTTATATGTCAGTGAATACAATCCCTAAACACTTTAAATTGTAATGCATTTAAAAGAATGCAAAACAAAGTATGTCAAAATCCAGGGGGGGAAGCAGACTGGGTGAATCACTATTTGAAATATTTCTGTTTCCTATTTGTGAAAATCGAATTGACTGACTGTAGGAAGAAGCACTTAACTGGTTTTATTGTATTCACTTTTGTTTTAGTTTCTTGTCTTTAAATTCTACTGTTCTATAATCAGAATCTCTTAAGTGAGTTAGAGAAGGCAGCCTGAAACATTATGGAATCGATGTATAAATTTAAACGTGATTTGGAAAATGCTGCTCTTGTTTTCTTTCAAAACAGAATAGTACGTGGCTCATACTGCCACTGCAACATATAAGGATAAATCACTACTAAACTGGTGAATGAAAGACATTTTTAGTTCACGAATTTGTGGAGCCTGAACTGCCTTCCTGAACAGCACATACTGGTTCAGACATGTTACATGAGCCTACTTAAAAACCTGATTTCTGAAAGTATCATTTTAAAGGGAGGAAGAGAAGAAGCTTTAGGCTTCTCCATTTTATTATTCCTGTGCAACTGAACTATATTTGCATCCTCACAGTTACTGTGTGTTAAAAGATCAAATCTGTCATTTTTTTGAAATGCATAAGAGGAAACTGTATCAGGAAAAATAGCCACTTATTGAAACTAGAACGTTTTTTGAGGGTTGTTTTACTGAATATACAGCTACACTCTAGCTTCAGTTTTCTTCAAACTTCATCAATTTTGGCCTGTTTCACTTCTCAGCCATTTGTCTGAATCCGAATTTCGCAGAATCACAGAATGATTGAATGGGTTGAAAAGAACCATAATGCTCATCTAGTTACAACCCCCTGCTATGTGCAGGGTCACCAACCACTAGACCAAACTATGTCATCTCAAGCTCCATCACTCTTCTTCATCCTTTTTTTTTTTCTTTCTTTTTTTTTTTTTTCTTTATAAATTCATTTTTTTTAACATTGGAATCCCATAATTGCATTAATGGGAGAAGGTGCTTTGGGTCAAGAGATAAAGAATAAGGATTAAATTATTTGAAGTTTTTTAGTTTCATCTTTTCTTTGTTTAAGCATAGAAGAAGCCATTCAAACAAAACACAAAAAGAGGAAACCAATATTGCTAAACCAAACATCAAGTTTAAAACTGAGCAAATCCGTTTGTCTCTTTTAAAAGAACTTTGATATAATGGATATCCAACACGAGACTTATAATCTTGAATCCCTGTTGGCAAAGATGTGTCAGGCATTGAATCAACCCAGTGAATGTGGATATTTTTTTATACATTAAAAAAGCTATTATGTTTGTCACAGAGGCTGCAGAATTGTCAGTGTAGGATGTAGTGGGAAATACTTAGTAGGGCAGGCTGGAAGGATTTCAGAGGATGTTGTCCTCATTGAGGCTGTGCAGATGGAATTTTGTCCAATTTAGGGATTTGGGGATAGAGTCTAAAAATATTGAAACAACTGTTAATGCTTTCTCTCTCTCTTTTTTTTTTTTTTTTTTTTTTTTTTGACTTGCAACTTTGACTCTACATACACCTTGAATTAGTGACACTACATACTCCTTGAATTAGGTTAAAGCAGTCATTTTAGTGTTCACTATGCTATACTGTTAAGTACACTGAAATATTTATTCCAAAATATTCTAGATTGGACTCCTAGTTTAAAGAAAATTTTGTTGCTACTTTTCCTCACTTGTCCTTCTGTAAAATGAAAATAATGCTATTGCCTAATCAGGATATGATGGTTCCTGTTAGTCGATTGACTGATACAGGAGGCTTAAAGAGCTGATGAAAAATTTCATGTTGTAGAAATTAGTTGAGCACAGTGCAGTGCATGCACACAGATGTAAATATCATCAATGGTATTTACTTGTTGATGAAAATAATAGGTCAAGTTGAAGGGTAACAGTTTGCGGTGAGTGCTTGTTCAAAGATTGTTGTTTATGCTGAGCATGAAATGAATAAAGATGCTAGTTCTGGCACAGGGCATTTACAAAATTTAGAGTACTTAGCTTGCAACACTTTTTCTACTTTCAGTGTTTTTTTTTAAATCCATGTTCCTTTGAATGCCTAATGAAGCACTACAAAATCAATTCATCATATAAAGATTCAAGCTTTTGAAGTATAGTTTGTAAGATAAAATATATTTGATTATTATTATCGCTTTGATTAGCCTTATAGAAAATGTGTATGGCTTATTTTGATAAGTAAAAAAAAAAAAAGAGAGACGTATTTTTATTGTGTTGCTTTTTGACAATAAAACATGCTAAATGTGGTAGACTCCATAGAAGAATGACATAGTAGAAAATGTCATAACTTTTCCCCCAGATATATTGGTTGAGGGTTTTCACAAGGTTGGTTGTTCATGTTATGCTGAATCCAAATAAACCTGCTGATGATAGAATTTAAGCTAGCCCTTAAGGTGCAAGAAGAACATGAATCAACCAGAACAAAGACAGTAAAATGACGTTTTTCAGTATTATAGAGTTATGCAAAATTATTACTGAAGAAAAGCACTGCCCTAACATACTTTCTCTCCTGTGGAATACAGATCAAATACAGGTTTTCCTGTTGCTTTGTTTAATATGGGTGCTCAGAACTATGATTATAGAATTACACAAGCAAAAGCATGACTGAGAGTCAAGAGGTTAGAGCAATTCCCTATAAATCAAATCCCTCCAGCATTCCAGTGTCACGGAGCGTTTCCCATTAGAAAAGGAAAGTGTTATTACTCTAGCTGTTCTTTTTTTCCTCTGCAGAATTGCCAGATATCATTAGATCATTGTCTAGCAACACAGAAGTGATGTTAGGAAGCCTAGAGCAACTCTGAAATATCAGAAATGCAGGTGGGGCACGCTGCCCTGATGTTGACAAAGGTAGGATTAAAGGAACAATTAAAGCTGCAGGCAAAAAAATGTATCCATCTAAACACGTTAGCAGAAGCCTATTTTGTTCCCATTGCTTGCATGCTCTTCATGCATCCAGAAAAGTTAATGGTCAGGATATGTAGCTGCACATTTGACGTGTTTCACATGTTTATTATAAATTTAATGTGACTAAACTTTGTTATGTTCTACTTGGTAATGTCTTTGGTATGTGATTCATTTTGATTACTTCTTTCAAAAGTTTCCTGTAATATAGCCCCCATTCTTTGTTGTCCCAGATTCTCATTTATATGAATTTCTTGTATCATGAATTTTGTACAGATTCCTGACAAGGTCTCCCATGTCACTAAGCTTGTTAAGATCTGTGCTTCTCCATGAGGTACATCTAAAATCAATTTCAGTCACATTTGACCATTGTGCAGATGGAACATTATTCATGCATTAGACTTTCTAAGTGGGGTAGAGCAGAACCTTACATTTATTCCTTACAATTGTATCTGCATTTTTGTATTATATATGGTTCAGTAACCTTTCGTAGAAGACCAGAAAGATTCCTCTGGAGGCAACACAATATGCATCAGAACTGATTTATACTATAACATCTGTCAACTTTTCCCTAGGATCTAGTTGTGCCAGGATACACATGTCATCTCTCCTAATGACTTATCAAAAGATAGCAGCTAACTGTGGAAAGAGATGTACCATGGGAATGAGTTTGATACTACTTTCTGCCATTTTCCCAGAAATAGCATTCATTGTACATTTATTGGCTTAAGGATTTGCAAGTTGTAGTTTAGTGTGTATTTTGCCCATAGGGTTAATTGTTTTTCTAATGCATTTCTGAAAACAGAATGGAAATGTGGTTGTAAAATGCATAAGAATATAGGCAGTTAATTTTGAAAATATATCTGGTAGAATTCAAAAGAACTTCACTTTCCTGTTCTGTAAAGTTTGCTGAAATATCAGAAAATCCTCAAAACAATATCCATAACCTCCCTCCGCAGAGCAAAGAAAAAAGAAGGCACAGGGAGTCTTAGAATAGACAGTGCGCATGTGTTATGTAGCGTTAACTAGTGTGTAAAACTGAAAAGAGATTTGCATCTCGTGTGACCATTTTTCCTACTTGGATATCAGTTGTACTTCTCTGTCTCTTTGAATACCTCTTGTTTAGTATGCCAGGTTACCATGAGGACTGTGAGTGACAGCCAGACCCTCATAGAAGTTACCTGGAGTACAGAAGATGTACAACCTCTAATTCCTCCTTTTGGTTTCATATCTTTTATCCTTCAATTCTATGGTTATTTTGTGAAGTGGTTGTTTCAGGAAGAATTTTAATATGCAGTTACTTTGACTAATTATTGGAGTTATCTAGAAATTGAGATTGAGTATCAGTCTTTTAATTTGTGCAAAGTGGAGTAAATCTAAAAGACAAAAACTGTAAACTCACCTTGCAATGCACTTTTATCTGGAATTGACATTCACTTGGCATTCACTGGAATATGACTTGGGTGAGTGATGGGAACTATGGTAAGCCTTTTTCTTGGGAATTTTCAGGTTGCTCTATGCTCTGTCCTACAGCCCTTCAAAGACACCATGAACAACAGTACTGTTAACCAATAGTACTGCAACAAAGTTTATCAGTATGAGAATGAGCGTACATCCATGAACAGTGATAAAAAAAGATGATTCAGTATTGCCCACAGAACAATTTCAGCTGTGTGTTCTTACCCAATACACTGGGATCTTGAGCTGAAGATGTGTATTTCATTAATGAAACTATCCTAAACTCTAGTACAAGTTTATGAACTTTCTAAAAATAGGAAATACGGGTAAGGAAACCTTATCTGGAACTGATATACACAGGGCAGGTTTTAGTTGTACTCTTGGATCACAATTCATTTGCAGCTTTGGAGCCAAAGAAGTCTGGGTTGTTCAATATCTATCCTTAAGTTTGTAGAAAATTCAGCTATTAATAGCTTTTGACTATATATTTAATTTACTTCTTACTGCCATTTCTAGATGAATTATGTTTTTATCCTTTCCTTTGTCTTTCTATGGACTCATAAAATAAACACTGTGGTTTTCTCTCTTGAGATTTCCACAATTTGAATGGTGCTACATTACCCTCAAAAGGTCAGTGGGTCAAAATATTTTATATGAAGTTATGCCATACAACACTGACTTACCATTCACGTTTTGTTTTAGCTGTATTAAACAACAGGCCAAAACTGTGGTATAATTCTTCTTATTGTTTTGGTCAAGGGAGAGGATTTTTGTCTGTAAACATTCCAAAAAAACTTGTTCTTGGCTGTGAAGCAAGCATTCTGTCTGGCATTTGTGAGCTAACGAAAGAGCTGCTTCAGCTTTATAGTTGGATTTCAAAATACAGAATCTGGAGTATATTGCAAATGTAATGTTACCCAAGCCTCTTTTAATGAGAATTTAAATAAAGGATGACCCAGTGGAATTGCAGCATGTACAGTGCAGTCATTTAGGACAATGGAATCATGTCTCAATCCTAGAGCAAGTTATAAGTAGGGAACTGAAGCTTTTGGTCTCAGGAGACAAAGTAAGTGCTTTTCAGTTTCTCAAGCCATTCATTGTTGATGGAAGTAGCCTTCCATAGATAGTTGCCAATAGAGAGAGAAAAACAAATACTAATAATTATTAACATCTAATTTTATATACAATATGTATGCCTTACACACTAAAAAAAATAGCTGGTTTTTAATTTCCTTTTCAGTCAGTCTAAGAATAATCATTAAATGAATGCATTTTTAGATAACAGTGGTACACATTAAAAAAAAACATAATATGAAAAGAAACAGCCTGTACTTGAGATAGTCAAGATTCTTAGATTGTACCTAATTCAAGCTGTAGGAAAATCTATTAGCACTCATCTTCTGAGAGCTTCCTGCTCCTAACACTGGCCAGGTTTCATCTGCCGTATCTGTGATTGCATGTAGAAACAGATTGGAACTTAGGCTAGAATGAGGGTACAAGAGCTCAGCATTATCCCATCTATCCATGGATCTCAGATGACAAAGTGTATTATCAAAACCTTCATCTCCAGTTGCTAAAAAGAGAGAGGCATGTCCAGAGAATGGTAGTGATCTTAGATTAATCATATTCTTGAATTTCTCCATCTTATTGTTGTCTGTGCATAGAATTTACAATTCTTCTCAATTGCGTGGTTAAATGCTTAAATTTTGATGCATAAATTCAGATATAGTAATATTTCACTACTATTATTTCTTATTGTCAGCTTAAGAAAAAATGGTTACATTAACTGTTTTAGGAGAAAAGATAAAAATGATGGGTAGCATGAAGTAAAATGAAAAGCAATATATCAGAGTTTGCAGGCTGGAATCTCTTTTGATGTGATCAAGTTTCCATCTATCTGTATGTTTATATAAAGTAAAATATGAAACAGAAATAAATATATATGTCCCCAAAACAACCCAAAAAATCATTGATAGACTCATCTGGGAGGCAGTTATATATGTGCACACTCAAGGCTTCCCATGGTGGGAGTGCTTGCTGGGTTGGAAGATTTCAGTGGTGTTAATTGCAGTAGTCCAGCAATACATCATCGTCCTTGTTGCTCAGAAATTTCTCCCCAGGCACACTGAGAGTCGATGTTTGATGCTGATATATTTCATTTTTGCTTTCTTGGGTCACTTTTATTTCCATCTGGAAGTACAGTCAGAGCTTAGGTAAGTTTTTCTAGTGCCATGAACTATTTAGAGGTAAATTTTTGGAAATTGCAGGCTTTCTAAACACAAGATTTGAGCAAAAGACAGATTTGTTACCTGAGAAATCTTTACAGGTCTCAAGTAACTGCCTACTACCCCTCTGAAATATGTTTATAGGAAAATGTACATACTATTCCTTATATAAATAAAAAAAAAAAAAAAAAAGGGAGAGAAAAAAATTATTTCCTCACAGCCGTAAGCCACAATTGGAATCAGAATTATTATCAAGTAGTTTGTGACTCCAGCTCAATACTTGGGCTGTAACGGTACTTACAGGGTCTCCCATACCTGCCTGTCACTCGTAGAATTACTGGCCCTCGGAGCCATTTCTCCAGGAATGACAATCATAGTTTATGGCTTAAACTTATGCAGAAGTAAGTTCGATAGACAAATTCATCTTTTTTTTTTTTTTTTTAAGGCTTTTCAATGTTTCCCTCCTGGATATAAATTGTGACAATTGTGACTGAATTATTTAGTTCGGATTGTTTCTAGTAAAAATGTTGCTTCTATAACTTATTTCATGAAATATTTCCATTTATGTTAGCAAGTACCAAGTGTTCTGCAGTATGTGGGTTCTTCATTTTAATGAATATTACTGCTTCATGCATTTGCATGCTGCAATATCTTTTATTTAGCAGACTTGTAATGGTTGGAGAGACAATGAGACTTCATTTGTTTTTGCTTCTAGTGGAGTTAAAATGAGACTTTCACCAAGGTTAATGGAAAAGGTGTAATCCATAGAAATTAGGGGGCCAGTCCTAACACCTTTCAATTCACAGGAGTTCTGTTATCAGCTGGAATGTTAACAGGTTTTCCTGGGGTCTATTGATTCCTGTGCCCTTGTCGAATCATCCATTTCCTGAGATGATTAAGACATGCAGATAGTATCTGGGCATCATGTTTTCCTCAAGGCTTTCACAGAGATCCACTGAGAGGAAATCAAATAAACTGTTTTGCAGATTGAAGAGATAATCCAGTGGCTATTTTCTTTTGGGCCATTCAAAAATTAAACAACTTTTGCACCTTAATTATTACTATACTTGATGAATACGAACCTTAAAGAACATAGTCTGTGAACATCTCTTAGCTAAGCTGACAGTTTGACTCACCAGAGGTTGCCTCTGGCAGGAGAAGGCTTATAGCTGCTTCTCAGCATATTTGTAAGAAGATTATTGCTGCTGACGCATTACGAAACAGGTAACATTTGTGTGCATCAGTGACTAAATTGCACTCTATTATACCATATCACATAAAATGACAAACATGATCAATTAAAAAAAAAAGCAGTAAAGAAGATACTTCAGGATTTATCTAGCTTTGGGGAACTAGAAGTACCTAATAGTGCTGAATATACCTAAAGGCAGGTGGGAGGAGTGGCTGCATGTTCTATAAAAACAATGTTATTCCATATCTTCAGTTCTGACAAAGTGCAACACATAGTTCAGTCTAAGGGAACTTTCAAGAAGAGAACGTAGCCCTGTACCAATGTGTTTCCATGAGCAATGACTTCTCTGTTGTTTTCCTTCTAGTAAGTGGAGAAGTAACTTGGAGAAGAGAAGGCTGTGAGATAACCTCTTAGCGGCCTTTCAATATTTATGGGGAAGCTATGGAATAGAAGGGGACTCTTTAGCAGGGTCTGTGGAGAAAGAAAAAGGGGAAATGGCTTCAAGCTTAAAGAGGGTAGATTTAGGTTGGGTATAAGAAGTCTCATACAGTGAGGGTAGTAAGGTACTGGAACATATTGTGTAGAGGTTTGTTTCATGCCCCAACACTGGAGACTTTCAAGGTGAAATTGGATAAGGCCCTGGGCAACCTGATCTAGCTGTGGTGTCACTGTTCAGTGCAGGGGAGTTGGACTTGATGGCCCTCAGAGGTCCCTTCCAACTCTGAGGATTCTATGATTTTATGAACTACAAGAATGAACATAAATAATTTTGCTTTTTAAGAGGATGTATTAAACACACCTAACAACAGCATGCAAGGATACATCTTTTAAAAAATGCGATCTATATGACAGAAGGTAGAAAATGAAAAATACTAGTAAAAATTAAATTCCTGTAATCTGTTTCATTTAAAGATCTTGTATTTCAGGTTATAGGATATTATGAATGTAGTACGTGTGCTTTCTTCAGTTTCAGATAACTTTCAAATGTATGAGTTTTTTGGTAGTTGACAGTTCTGTTCTAGCTGCCTCATATTGCTTTGAATTACCATCAAGATTTTAAACCAAGGACCTTAGGAAGGCTGCCCTTACATAAAGCAATCACCAATGAAACTGCAATTGATTTAACTGTTGGGCTTTCATTGACTGCACAGTTATAGTTCCATGAGAAGACTTCAAACTTTATTTCTGTAGCATTACTAAATTGTAAAAGAACATTCTGTGTATTGTGCACATTGTGTGGTTATTGTCAGCTATAAATTAGGAACAGGGAAGGAATTTTTCTCCCTTAGCATTACAAGAACTTCTAACTGATTTGCTAAAATAGGTTGTTTTTTTTTTGTTTTGTTTCTTTTTTTTTGTTTGTTTGTTTGTTTTTAATGATATTCTATTTTGAAAAGAAAAAAAATGAAGAAAATAATAATATTTTTAAAATGCAGTTTTCCTGCATTATAAAGGAAAGTGGTTGCCAGTGTTATGATTTCACTCTGCTAGTAGTTTTAAATTCCTATGTAAATAACAGTGAATCAATAGCATTTTTCACTAAGGATCTCAAAACAGGTCATCAAACATTTGTTTAAAACTTGTAAAGAAGAGAATGAACCACAGTGAGGTTTGGCCACAGGAAGAAATGCTTTACTGTGAAAATAGAAGAGCAGCCCACACCTGCATGTGCTGTAAACTGTTCCTGATGCACTTCATTACAACACCCAGTTCTCACTCTCCATTCTCCTCTGCCATCTGGAAGGCAGCTTGGAGGAGATGCGAATATCTGAAGGATTGTATCCCAGGATACATCCCTTTTTAGCTGAAGTTCCCCTTTTCTCTATAGTCTCTCCTATGGGGATCAGTCTTTCTAAATCTCTTGTTGTACATAATAATTTCTTTCATAGATGCAAGTTTACCTTTCTGAAAACCTTAGCATTGCTGACGTACAGTATTGATCTGTCGAGAAGAGCAAGCAGGTGACCTTTCATACCATTATTTTTGCAATTAATCAAGATTAAGCAAAGTAGTTCCAAACTTTTTCTTCTTTCCTTTTCTTTCCCCCATTTCTCCTGCATCTGGGATACAGCTGGCCATATCTACACTTTTGAGTCCCGAACATGATTTTTCACGGCTATTTGATCCAGTCAATTATTTTCCAACTCCCAGCTATACCACTAGCTCCTCGTGGAGTTGGGCTTGAAAAGAAAACAAAGATATTTCTTTTCAGAGCAACAAAAAGGTTGTCACTAAGGTATGCAGGATGCATGAGGTGGGTTTACTATCCCATCTTGGACTTGCAAAATTGAAATTCATTTCTGCCATCTCATTTCATTTTCTTCGTCACTTTTATCAAAATTCTAACTCTTCTTTTGGGCAGGAAATTGTTCCTGTCCTTTAAATTGACAACTAAGCAGAACTCTTTAATATGCCTGTTGTTGAGAACTAAATGCTATAGATGAAGCAGATAGACTGCCTCATTAGTGCATTTTCCTAAGTGGACACAAATATTCTAAGCTCTGTTCTATTCTGTTTTAAACATGGATCCTATTCTGTTACGACAAGTGAGCCTTAAGGCTTAGTGTAGCTGCACTGACTGTTTGAATTCTAGCCCTTCACTTTGCGGGCTGCAACACCTTTTTCTCAGTATTAGTTGTGTCAGATGTTTTATGGCTGAGACTGAACTACAAACTGCCCAGAGAACTGCAGTTGAGCCGGGCTGTGAGATAGCAGCCTACTGAAAAATATGGAGTGTTCTCTCCCCTCCACCAAATCCATGGTCTTTCCTATTTGTGTTTTCTTTTCCTTATTCTAGCAGTCTTTTCTGAAGTTCCAGCAGTGGAATCACATAAGCCACCTTGTAAAACTGCCACAGGAAATAGATTTTGTTTGCTAACTGGATTGTTTTGTATCTGCTTTGCTTTTGTACTTATGCTTGTCAAAGGCTGACCTGTTTCTTAGAGCATAGTGGCAGAACATTCAGCTGAACCCATATACGTTCCTGGATATAACATAAAGGGTCTTTGTCAATTTGGATGTGGGGGATGTACTGCAGATATATTTCTAAATCCATTTAAAAAATAATAACGTTGATCCTGTTTCTGGTTTTGTGGATTCTATTTCACCATGGTTTACTTTGGAGTGTGTTTGTTTTCTGTCCCATCAGGCAGGGACGTATAACCAGTTGTCAGGAAAGCAGTTGAGCTGTCTAACAAATGACAATCTGTGTAATAAGCAGTGTTGTGTTATGGATGTCTGAGATCACATTTAGGTTATCTGGGGATTTCAGATGGATTATTTCCAGTGGTGATATGCATAGGAACATGCTTTCAGTTTAACTTATGTGATGATTACCTGGGCTCATAACTGGTAATGAAATGGGGTGATTCAAGGAGATTCATCAGCAGTGAACAGTGCAACATACAGGAATGAGAATGTACAGCTGCATTTTTTCTTCCACTGAAAGAAAAATAAACCGTGAAGTGCAGCTACAAGGAAACAAATTCAGGTATTAGTTAAAGCTAAATAAATGATGAGCAGTTCTCAGCTGCATGGATTTTATTATTGAAAGAACAGATTTAATATTATTGGCTTGATTTAAACACTTTTATTTCATAATTTATGGTAGAACTATTTAACAGTTGTATATAGAAGATCATTGCAGAGATTTATGACTTACAAACACATTCAAACATTTCATAAAGCCAAGTGTGGAGCAACTAGACTTAAATAAGATAATAGATTATTTCTGTTGTTATTCTAATGCCTATATTTTGCCCAGTAAAGTTAATATGAAATGACGATTTTGTCATAATCTTCTCTACAAAATTTTAGTGCTGTAATTTGTGGCATGGTTATAAACTTCTTGCTGGGATAGAAAAGAGATTATAATATTTCTGCCTAGAAGAAACTTTTAAAATCAGATATGAGTCTCTTTGTATGCATGTAGTTATGACTATATTTTACTATCTTTTCTTTGTAGGAACATATTGGCTTTGGCAGATTGGTAATTTTGGTTTCAGGGTATGTAATCAATTTTTCTAAATATTTTTATTTAAGCTGTTATAATCTAAATCAGTTACATGTGGCCAGTGGCTCCCTGCGCTTTTTCTTCTAAAAGTGAAACTGGATTACTAAAGAGAAAAAAGAGATTCTAAACACATCAAGCACTTCATTATTAAAATATGTATGGCAGAAAAGCTCAAAATGGAGAGATTATACCTTGCCACGTGCACTTATACAAGACAGAAACAAGTTCTCTCTTATAAACTGTGCTGAATTTCTTGGATCTAGGGGCTTTGACAAACAAGTCAGTGTCGCATATAAGTAGTGAATATTGCAGTGTGTAATTGTTTTAAAATACATAGGTGAATAAAAGAAAAAATGGGTAAAAATATATAGATATTGTATTAATTGATTATATATTTATATGTTGTTCTGAATAACTGAATTGTTTGTTACAGTTATTCAAAAATGTATTTACAGTACAGTCTGCAGTTTGTAATAACCTCATCTAGGGAATGAAGTACTATTGTATACTTTGGATGCACGAAGGGAAAGATTTATGCTTAGAAATGAAACCATTAGTGTTATGTTCTTAATCACAAATACTTAAATAACTTGTTTATATGCAATGGTGCTGAAGTACTTCATGTATATATTCTTATAGCTTTCTCAATCTACACAGAGTTATTAAGTATTCTACACTACTTAGTGAAGCTGATTTCAATGTGATGTGTATTAAAAATAAATTTTAATGTTTCAGGAAAAATGTAGCTTTTTAAAGGCGATTCATGGTGTCTTTCTTTTAAATAATGAGAATTGTGTACTGCAGGACAAGCTCAGGAAGTATGAAAGCACTTTACAAAGGAAAGAGATTGACTACGGTGTAAAATATTAAAGCTTTATACTGACAGAACTGTTTTTATTTAAATTTTTATTGAATTTTTTTCTTTGAAGTAACAACAAGAGACATATACTGTTGGCAGACAAACGATGCTGTGCTGAATGAGTGGTTACTTAACCCTAGAGCTGTCAGACACCATTATTTTCAATATCAAGGAGCTGGAAAGTTTTTATGCAATGTATTCTGTTCTTCAAATTAAAATGGTCAAATTTCTGTTCTTTTATACATTTCTACGCTACAGTTACATGTGATATCTAGACTACCTCAACAGGGAATTCTGAATTTGGCTCTAGACGTGCTTACAACATGAAGCCAATTTATGCTTTAGGTTTTCTTGAAAGCTCAAGCCATAGTGACTGAAGCAGTAATACTCTTCTTTTGCTCTGAGTTTTAAAATATATTCTAAGGTCTGAAACAGACATGCTATTGTCTTAATTAATAAAAATAACCTTGTGAAAAACTCCAAAGGGTACAGCATGTAATTCTATGAAGGCAAGAGTTTGCCATGATAAATTCTACTTCTGAATGTGGTATTTACCAATTAAAATGAATCTGTGAACATTTTAGTGCTTTAAACTGGGGATGACCACAGAGCAGAAATATGGATAATCATCCACATCCAAAAGAGGACACCAGGATGGGACACTGAGCACAAGGAGGGTCTGAGAGAGCTAACATCTAGCAATAGCTACAAAAAATAGCAACTTAATAGAGAATCATAAAGTTTTCGGAAGGGACTTTTGAGGGTCCCTAGTGAAACCCATCCTCAGAAAAAGGCTACCTAAAGCCATGTGACATCATTATTCAGATAAGAAGGTGAAAGGTGATCTTACTGCTTCCTACAGCTGCAAAGGAGGATGGAGAGAAGATGAAGCCAGCCTCTTCTTGGAGATGCCTGGTGGTAGGATAAGAGGACACAAGTAGCAACACAGGAAATTCCAAGTAGATATAAGAAAAACTTTCCACTGGCAGGGAGAACACTTGGAGTGAGCCCCTGAATTGCTGTAAAGTCTCCATTCCAGGAGACTTTCAGGTTTTGACTGGACTTGGTCTTAGTCACTTGGGCTTTAGGTAGCCTTTTTCTGAAGATGGGTTTCACTAGGGACCCCCAAAAGTCCCTTCCGAAAACTTTATGATTCTCTATTAAGTTGCTATTTTTTGTAGCTATTGCTAGATGTTACCAGGAAGTAACAAGAATGTTAAGCTCTCTGGTGTCTACAGATTTCTTAGACACCTTGCAAACAGTCAGAGCAAGTAGATAAAATAGTAATCTTTGAGGATTGTTTGAGTATGATTCATATGAATAAGTGTAAATTGCCTGTACTGAAAGGTTTCCATGTCTGAGCTAGTCATCAAAGTCTCTCTTTAAACTGAGCTGGGACCAGCCACTTCAGTCAGCAGAATTACCTGTGCTTTGTTGAATTAATTATGCTTTCAAATTCCATAGGTCTTATTTCTTACATCTCCACTGACTGCTTTAGATGCAGACAGCCATTTGAATTAGACAATTTGTTTCACTTGTTTTGGTATGCTTTGGCACCTTTATGTTTTTAAGTTCTATAAGCAATGGGTGTACACTCCATAGATTTTACTATAGTACTTGTTAAGGCAGGTAAATTGTAATTTCCTTCAGCAAAGAATATGATCTTCTTTACTTGACTGAAATCGAATATGAAAATGTTTGAAATAAGAATATTTGATGAGACTTCTGACTGATGCATTAAGACGAGTTTTATTTGGTTGGGAATACAGAGGACAGACCACAGGAGAGACCACATCCTCAGTGTTCATTGTCATATAGATTCTGATCACTGTGAGACTGCAGGTGCATCTATCAATGTCAGTTAAACTTTATGAAAATGCAGTCTTTTTTTTCCTTTTTTTTTCCTTTTTTTTTTTTTTTTTTTTTAAGAGGGAATGTGTATGGCTGTATACTTCAAAATTTATTGCAAAGAGGCTTCTGAATTAGTTGGCACAGAAAAGAGAGGCCACCAGTACTCTTCTGGAATCAACAAATATTTCAGTACTAGTATTCAAGTACATATCATGGCAGTATTCATGAGGATTCATATTAAAGTCATTCAGTATATTCCTGGAAGACAGTTATAATTATTTGTTGTAGTAATTATTCACAATCTCTCATTTCCTTTTTACTTTTAGTAGACAGGTCTTCTCTTATGTTTTAAAGAACAGCACAAGCTCAAGGAAAAAAAAAAAAAAATTCAACGCTTTTACTCTGAAGTTTATAATCTCTTCTAATAGTGCCTTAAAATGATCTATCAAAAGCTCTCCATAAATTCTTGTTAAAAATTCTAACAAATGTTCTCTCCATTATCTCAAATTCTTCATTTACCTCCCAAGAAGATAGTTGATGACATCAGTGAGAGAATGGGGGAGGTTGAGTTTAAAGCTCCAAGACCTTGAGGAATCAAGTCTGAGCCATGGAAATAGGCATTCAAGCATTCCTTATCAACTTCATCATCTCCTTCAATTCCAGGGACGGGGAGAACTGGTGGTTGAATTCTTTGATAGCAGACTCATGGTAATTAGCAGGTTGTGTTTTGTCTGTGATTCTTTTATTATAAAGTATGCTCAGCAAGCAAGTCTAATGGGTCAGTACAGAAAACCAGTGTGTGCATAATATGGAAGTTGATGGACAATGCCCACAAAGCAGCAGATGAGGTTCTTGCACCAATAGCCAGTACCTTTCCATTCTCTCCAGCTGATTTGTTTGCTTTAATGTCTCTACTTCAGTACTTTTATTTATTTACCTGAGGTGGAAACAGGATTTTCTTTGCTATGTTTTCAAAAGAATAAATCTGATTTTCAGCGCAGAGAAGTGAAATGCCCTGCAAATACTGCAGAGATGGAGAGCTGTGGTAGATATGTGTTGTGCCTGAACAGCAGGAAAGGAGAAAACAGGTGCTAAACAGCAATGATTAGCATATGTATACCAACTGATGAGGTGTTAAACATAATCTCATGCAGAGGTGTCAAAACCCTGGCCAAAGGATCTGTTATAACTATGTGAAATTACAGCCAGATTGTATATAAAACACAATGGAACGTAAAGCAATTAAAATATCGAATGACCTGGTCAAAAGCAGTACAACTAATTTGCTAGGATATGTATTTTCAGGAGATTTGGAATGTGCATGTTCTGAACCGAAGCACTTCTCAACATGGTTAATGATAGGATAATTTCACGCTGATTTCAAAACAAACGAATGCTTCATTGTGTATTGCTGCAGAGGAGCCTTAAAGTTAAATCTCTTCTTTCATTTACTCTGTAATGTTTTCTTCTTAAACACTCCTTTCAGTGAAGGATGGAATGTAAGATTTAGTAATCTTAGTTTAAATAGTTGCTATGGTCTGCTGTTTTTCATACACTGATATTATCACGTCCTATTAGAGATTGTGCACTTCTCTTTCATTTTTATGCCATACATTCCTCATGATCATTTAATGAATGCACTTAACTGTAATACGTTTGAATCTGATAGTCGTGCATCTCTCATGAATTTTTCATTTACCTTTTACTCTCCGTTTCATGCTTCAGGCATGGCTTGAACTTTTTTCCTTCCTATTGTCATTATAACCTTCATTGTCTCAATTTTCACTTCGCTATCTTGATGATAACTGAATGATTCAGTACAGAACAAAGGAGCTTACTACTTTTAGATATTAGTATTTACTTCTATATGGGCTACTCCGTGCCTTATTTTAATTTAATCTTATTTTAATAGAGTGAAAAAAGCCTAATGTTAAAATATGACTTCAATTTCCAGCATTAGGACATGAACTGGGCATTTCAGAACTCACGACATTTGGGGTTACAGAATCTCTATTTAACATAAATTGATTCTTATAAAACTGTATTTACAGAGCAATAGTTTCATGCATATTCAAAATAAATTGTCAGCTTCCAATTAATTAGATTTCTGAAAATATGGTAAAGTACTCAAATAATGTGGTGCCATACAGCATAGAGACTATGTGATTTAACTCTTATGTCTCCTGCAAGAAAGGAAAGAACAAGGAATTTATATGCTACTTTTCTTGAATAAATTTCTTGTCTTTATCTTAAACAAAATAAGTTTTTTTTTTGTTGATCTCAACAGTCCCAGCAGTACAGGAATTTTTAAAATGCGTTCCTTTTTTCTTTTCTCTCTAGAATGTTGATATATATTGTGGATACATAACAGGGTTAGCACATGGGTGTTGAAACCTTACTTATGTTTTGAGTAGGAGCTCCTGGTTTTTGGAGAGGGAAAGATCATGCATTAGGCTGCATTCATTGGCATCCACTCAACAGCAATGCCACTCACTGCCAGTAGGCCACAATACATGAAATAATATATCTTCCTCGTTACAGTGTAGTTAATTGTTAAATGTTATGTGAGGTCTCATTCGATATTTCTGATGAGATTTAGAATGCAGGCAAAAGAGTTGATGTATTCTCATAGTTACCGCGTGAAATCTGGAATGGAAAATGGCTGTACAACCAGCTGCAGCAAAGGGAGGCTCTGCAGCACCTTACACAAGGCTTTGCAGAGGACATAAATAAAGTAACTGCA
The DNA here is from genome assembly GCF_019238085.1 of Lagopus leucura. Taxonomy (NCBI): domain Eukaryota; kingdom Metazoa; phylum Chordata; class Aves; order Galliformes; family Phasianidae; genus Lagopus; species Lagopus leucura. The sequence goes on from NW_024962270.1 coordinate 4,387,452, forward strand.
CTCCATTGTGCTACTACAGTTTTGAGATCCTTTCTTACATGGTGAGGAGGTGTAGTTGTGAAGCCCTTAATTCTACTCATGTGGGAATCTATCAGCAAGAACTTGTGTAGCAGTTTCTTCTCTTTATCAATACGAGGTTTAATATCCATTTTTTCCAATAATAGGTCATTTTGTTCCCACACTTGTTAACCACAGAGTTCATTTTCTCTTTTTTTTTTTTTTTTTGGTTGTACTAGAGACACAAGGCAAACTTCCCAATGAATATAACAGCCTAATGTTTGAAATCTGGTGTGAGGGAGTTGAATTTTCATAGCTTAATTAGTGTCAGCAGGTTGCCAATTAATTAATGAAATTCTTTTGTGCTATCTCCAGCTGTATTTAATTAGACTGTTTTTAGAGGAGAGAAGGCTATTGTCTACATGTAGCTAGGTGATGAAGCATTTCTCAAAAACACCTTGTTAAAGGCCTTTTTTCTTTCAAATTCTGAATTCTTCACATTCTGTAAACGAGTACAGTCAGTTCTGTCAGCAAATAAGTATTTAGCAGGGTTATTAACTTTATGATGTGACATAGATGCATTTCTGGATTAGTGTTTTAATTTGCCATTGAAGTTCATCAGGAAAAAAAGCAACAACCAACACCCAGCAATGAGATTAATTCAAAATGCATTTGTTAAGATACAGAATAAATACTGGTGTAATCCAATGTGATAATCTCATGTTTCAGAACTGTATAGCATTGTAAAGCAGTTTTTAAAATACTTTAAAATGCGTTATTCAAAAATAATGAGCTTTGAGTTAAAATATTTCACAAGCTAAGTGTTGTGAGAAATATCAGAAAATCCTGCAATTTTGGTAGCAAATCTTACACTTTCTGATGAAGTGAATTTTTCATATCCCTGCATAGCTTACATTTGGCTTTCCAGTTACTCCTAGCACACTTGTATTAAAGATAGTAATTTTTTCCCAACTTAGTTTAAAATAATATTGTAATTTAAAAAAAAAAACAACAATAAAAATCTTCTTGAACGAGTAAAGATAATGGATTAGGATCAGGAATGTTACTGTATTTTCCTAACTTTCTAACTCACCTACAAATGCAAGCACTAATTATCTGCATTTTACTCTATACTTAGAATTTCCTTGTTCCGATTTGCCACAAATAGGAGGGCCCACCCCATTCTGGGCATTGATAGCAAACATGGACCTCCCACCCTCAGCATTGATAACAAATGTGGAAGATTTCAGCATGCAAGCAGAGAAAGGCCCACAAATATCCTGAAATTTTGTGAAAATCAGTGCATTACTGTATAAAAATTCAGTACCTTAGAGCCATTTTTAAGCGCAGGAGTTTCCACTTTTAATGAAGTTTGATAAATAGCTATGAATAAAAATGAAATACTGTATTTACAGGAAGTTTAAGGAGAGAGGATATTAAAAAATTTCCTTTTCTTACCTAACTGTACATCAGCATCATCTAAACAGCACCAAATGGAGGCATTTATCCAGCTGACTGTCCCCAAAAACCAAACTGAGCTTTTAATATAGCAGTCATTTACAACACAGTCTTGGACCAGGATTCAGAAATTAAATATGAATTGTTTGGGCTCAGGTCTGTTTATGCCTAGTTATATGTTCATGGAAGGATATAATAATAATGTTTTCATGAAAACAGGCTCTAAAGGGTTTCACTAATTTGTTTAATCTGTATTTAGGAGAAATAGGATTCTCTTACAGAGAGAATTTACGGTTGTATTGGTGTTAATCTTTTCAGGATTATGCCAAAACAATATTATTTGAAAAGTGTATGCACAGTTGGAAGCAACTATTTACTTTCTGGACATTCTGCAATAATCTTGTCAGTTCATCACAGAGTTCCTTGGGCATCTCTATCCAGGTGCACTCAAATTGCAGTTACTGCAAACTATATACTTACCTTGGCAAAGTCTCCTTCCCTCTACCAGCACAACAGCTCCAGCTAACCAGAAAATTCACTCCAATGATTTTTTAAATTAAACGATAGGAGCATTTTAAATTAAACAATACAAGATATTAGTTATATCTCTTAGCAAGTAAGAATACTGGAAGGAGTACCCTGCATGGCTGAATCCAGTTTCCGGCTAGAGCATTCAGGCAGAGAGAAGGGATTGCAAAATAAATTGATCAAGCAAAATCTCAAAAGCAGTTAGGATCTTTATGTTGACTCTGCTACTTCAGAATGCTGGAATACTGCTCCAGAGCACCACAGCCCAGGGAACTTTAATTTAATTTCTATTTATTCATACACCCATTGACTTTCATTTCTCTCATTCAGCTGGATCATTCCAGTTCTTACTTTACAATATCCCACATACCTGCCTCTCATTCATAAACTTCATTCTTAAGCATCTTCGGTGTCTTTGTCAAGTTTTCTCCTTCAGCATTCAGAAATGTGGTGAAGCAGTGTAAGTAGTGGCTAGAACTGGAGGATGTGTTTTAATTCCTCTTATTGTAACCTAATACAATTGCTGTCAGTTTCCTCTCAAAGGCATTAAAATACAAACCTCCTAAAAGCCATTGTTTTCAATGAGGTAATAAAACCATCCCTTTATTGAAATTTTACTTTTGGACTCAATTAGGGAGTTGTGTTTATAGAAGTAAAATTCAAGTAATTCTCATCTCTATTTATGCAACATTGGCTGGTCTCCGTTTGCAAATTGTTTTGTGATCAAGGTAGGCTGATGCATCTCTGCTGACTACAACTGAATTGATCTTGCTTAGTCCAGCATTTAATTTGGCTTGCTGCTGCTTCAAAGGTATATTAATGGAGTGGTGTGCTATAATGTAACCACTAAATCTATTCTTATAGTTCAGTGGGGGATGTAGTTGACTATTTTACTGTGGGAAAGACTCAAGTTCAAAAGTTAAAGGAGCAGAGATAGCTTTTAGGCCTAATATTTACTTGACTTATTAAAATCTAACTCTTGATATTTAATTGTTTTCATTGCTTGTTATTATGAAATAGAAATGATAGCTTTTATTTAAAAATATATTGAAAGAGTGAGGAATGGTTAGTCTAGATGTACAGTTCATTTTTAAGATAGAGTCAAACTTGAAAAGCTCTTTAGTTTTTCTGAACCTTGTTTTGAGTTTTGCCATTTTTTGTTTTGCTTTGTCTTTAAATATATATATATATATATATTTATTCCTCCTTCTCCCTAATCTTTTATGGAACTTATGAGCAGAATTGCTGAGTAGTACCCATGCCTGTTATTCTCTTTATTATAGTGATTACAAGGTTATTTTTTTGGATCTCAGTAAGAATTAGGATGGTTGTTTTATCTTTATTGCTATGTGATTTTGGTTCTTTTTTTCAGGAATTATGCACAAAATTTCATGAGGTGGGGGAACCAAACTGGAGTTTTCTGAGGAAAACAAAACCTTTCCAAAATGAGAGAAGAGCAAAAGTCTCTGAAGGTAAAAATCTGTTCAGGCTACAAGTGCAAAGGGCTGGATTTGCAGGCAGACTGAGTCTCTTTCCAGATGGTCAGTGTATTCCTCAGCATGTTTTCCTTTAATTGTCCTTGTAGTGAAATAGGGGTGTAAGGGCCCAAGTCTGAACATTTATTCATAATAAACAACGAGCTACAGTAATTCAGTTCACAAAAGTTAAATAATGGATTCACTTAAAGGGACACATATCAAGAGAAGTCCAGATCTTTGTTTATGACTTTGATCATAAACCTTAAAGTTGGGCTTGGCTTTTTTCCCCCTTTGCCCCCTTCTGCTACTTTAGACAGTATACATAATACATGCTGGTGAATGAAGAGTCCAGTTACTTTCCCAGTCACCACTCTTGGAACATCATGACGTGTGGTTTAATATTAACTATTTTAGCCATAATCTCGGAATCGGACAGATTTACTGCTTTTTTAGCTCATAGGATTAAGTATGTTGAGTCAGGTTTTCCTCTCAATAGGAGCTTTACTTTTGGGAATGGTCATAACTGAGGTAACAAACTTAGGTTTGTTACATCCTATTTTATGTTTTTATATTTTGTTATTTTATCTTCATCATTTCCATAGAATGACAACACACATTAATGTGAATTTGAACAGATTATCAGTTGTGTTCTCAAACACCTTTTAGAAAATTTGGTTAGGCAAACTCAGTCAAGCCCTGAATGAAACAATGTAATAGGATTAAAGTTGTGTTCAATATATGAAAATGCAAAATCAGGAAGTTATCCTTTAAAAATGCAATAAAAATCTTCAATTACTGTAAGGAAAGTGTCAGAAGTTACATTGAATTGGCATTGTATCTACAGGGTCTATTGGGTCTATTACATGTTATAAGTATACCACAGGTGGCAGAGTTTCAGATTGGAAAGGGAAGCAAATGATTCCTACCTCGAAAGTGTCTGTAGGCATCTGTGTCAACCCTGTAATAAATGAGATTCTTTGTGGCAAACTGTTCATCACTTCATCTGTATGTCCCACACACCTTTGTGCAAAACTGCTAATACACAGAATTCATAAGTGATACCAATAATGTTCTGTGTCTCAGGCTAGACCTATCACCTCTCTGCTTTCCTGTTGCTAATGAGATTCACACTATGAGAACTTGCACAGCTGCTTAACCAAATGAAAAAGAAGCCACATAGAAAGATTGCCTATTGAAGAAAGCAGATCATGATAGTCATTCTTTTAAGATTGATTGCCTCACGTGAAGCATTCCCCATTGGTGTGAAGGAACTGAATTGTTTAAAACTGCAGTTTGTTGCATTTCTATCATCTGCACTGAAATAACATGAAAAAGAAAAGAAAAAAGAAGAAAAAAAAAAAAAAAGATCAGTAACAATCTGTTTCTAAAATGCTGTTTAGCAAACAATGCAATCCTAGCTAGTGAAACTAAAGATGTTGAGGTGCACTACGTCTCTCATTTTCGTAGCCTAGCTGGTTCACCAGTATCCCATCTACTGCTCATTGTATGTTTGGAGAAATTGGGGGTGATATTTGTGTGTTTTCTGCAGTTAGGAAGAACAGGAGCATTGCCTCTACATGCTCTTCTAGACTTGTTTTTGGTCAGCATGTTGCCTCACATCTTGCAGTTCACCATGGTTTCCCTGCTTTTCCATGCTCTTCAGCATTTTGCAGATTCCCTTTCAAATGTTTTCACGCACTTGATGCATTCTTCTTTACTTGTACCTCCACTGTATCAGTCCTTCAGATTAGATCTTCAGATTAGAGCTTCTCAGCATTCCCATTGTTCCTGTGGCACATGAGGATTTCTGATGACATGTTTTCTTAAGCATGTGTTTAGGCTAATACTGCTGTTCTTTAAGCGGGTTGTGAATAAAGATAACTAGCTTCTAATGTTGGTTTAGCAAGCTTTGGTTGATAATAATGTTCTAAGATGGAGGAAGTGGTTCTGAGCTTTTATAAACAGGTACCTTCTATCTTATTGTTATCTAGACCTCCAGGTTGATGCCGAAGTGCAGTAAATCCATCTGTCTGGAAAAAGGGATAGCAGTGATGTAATAAATGGGATGGTACTCAATCTGGCCATCAGTTTTATGATTTTTATACAGATGAGCACTAACCTGTGTTTTAGGAGTCACTAATATCTCATTTCTGAAGATCTGCTCATGTGAATTAATTATATATATATGTCTCCTGAATCTTGTCAAGAATAAAAAGAAAAGGTTCACATAAACTGTGTAATTTGCGATGATCTGAGGTGACAGGTATACTCTTGGAGTGGAAGGGAGAAAAAAATCAGAGGCTGTATCTTCATAGGCATTTGCTTTTACTTTCTTTACTAAACTCTTTTGACTTCAAAGACAGGTTGTAAAGTTTATTGAAAGAAAATGGTGGCCCTTATGTGTAGTTGCTGACTGAGTTGGTTTTTGTCTCCGTGTTTGTATCTCTGAGATTCCATTAGTGTGAGATTTTTAAATTTCAATTTCATAGCATGCATATTTCCTCCTAGGAATTGCAGTCAGTTCATTGTAACAAATAAAATCACAGTAAAATAACTTAGCTTTTTCATGGATCAGAGATTATTGAATTGATGTTTTAACATGGAAATCTAGCATTTAAGATATATGTTATTACTGTCATTTTCACTCTAAAGAAACTCTTCTCATAAAGTGCTCCTACTTTAAAATTGCCTAAGTGCTTTACACTACACAGAATAAGGCAAATCTAACTTTGCACTATTGAACAGTAGGACAAAAGCTGCCTGTTAATAGACCAAGGAAATGATTGGGAGAAAAATGAAGTAGCCAACTTCCTTTAAACTTGTACTTTTTTCTTAATGAGCAGTTTAACTGGCAATTGATCAGTCATTCAGCATTACACTGAATGGTCAATGAAATTTATAATGATGCAAGATTACACTTTAACAAGACTGAATCCTGTTGACAGTAGGGATCCTTAAGCACAGAAATTTAAACACAGCAAATTTCTCCCTTTTCCTACATTAAAACAGCAACAGCAGCAATAATAACAGAACAGCAACAACAAAAGACAACCATAAACAAACAAACAAAATGCCACAATCAAAAGAGCAGTAACAACTGTCTAGGCAGTTAATTGATTGTATTTTTACTGTGTGGGTCAAAATACTCACCAATTTCCATTTTATGCTTTTGTCTTTTGATTACTTAACACTACAGTTTTTTTTTTACTGACGGATTTCAGTCAAATCAGACTGCTAGGGAGTGATTACATTAATAAGGTCTTGAGCTCACAAGTCTTTACATACCTTCTTGATTTTATGCACGTGAACTCAAGGCAGTTACACAAATGGATGACACTGAGAGTATTGATACGTGTTACAGTATTAAATCCTACATTAACACTCCAGGCATTCTCATTATAGGAGAGAATTTGCATTTTTATAAAAATACATTTTAAATGTTTTAATTTTCAGAAGCAAATCTTAGGTTCTAATCAAGTAAAATCATAGCACACATTACTGTCTTGCTTCTCATGGAAGGTATCAGTTCTTTGATTCTCAGTGGCATTTGCTAATATGAATGAGATATCTTGATTTAAAAACAAGGTTTCTTTCTTGTTTTTTTTTTTTTTTTTTTTTTTATGTAGGTGTGAAAGGTACCATTAGAGGCAGCAGTGTGAATGGGTTAAAATTTACCTGAACTTTAATGTGTGAAAACAGAAATCTACTAGGAGAACTGGAATGGAAAGAGAGCAGTCTCAAAAGATCACAATTCACATAACGTTTACCCCTCTTCCTTGACTCAGGTCCCCTGGCACTGAATACATTGTTTGGAGGGTTGTTAAATATTTGACTTTCACTCTGTGACCTCCTCTTTCAAGTGTGGAGTGAAATAGAAAGGCTCTGTTTGACATCTCTCAGGAGATCAGGTGAAGCAATGGGTAGAACTTACCTTTTTTGATCCCCAAGTTAAAGAAGAAACTTTTTTTCTTAATAACTTGCAATGAATGAAATTGCTATTCTCCACAGTGTGACCTAACGATCCTGGGAGGCTAAGAGAAAGTTGTAGCATACATATAAAAGTGGTTTTTGACAGGACATAGGTGAGTGAGTCTCATGCATCTCCCACTGACAGTTTTCATCTTCAGAACTGTTCAGATTTCTGGGCACAGTCTTCTTATTTCTGAGAAAGTTTTTCAGTGGGCTTGGAAGGATAAGAGAATCCCCACATCAATATAGTCTCATCTATGTGTACTGTACATGAGCAGCCCAATGTCATCTTGCAGCAGGTGCAGATAATGAATGCAATCAGGTAACATGCAAAAGGTACAGGGGACTTCAACAATTCCAGTCTTAAACAAGGTAATTATGATAGCATTAGGAACTCTTTTCTACACTCACAGCTTTAATTAAATTTGATTTTGTACCTAACAGAACTGTCTCTGGGCTTTGAAAAGAGTAGTAGTTCTGTTATTGATTAGGACTGAACGTGATTAACATTAATTATTGATCAAGCTTCTTCACATCTTCATAGAGTATCAAAGAGAGATTTATTGGTGAAGTCTGAAAGGTCTCAAAACTGCATTTATTATGCTATAATTTTTTTTTACTACAGATTGAGAAGAACATTTACAAGACATCTCTATGCATGTGGAAACAGAGTATAAAGTCCATCTCCTAAACATTACTAGTTCAAGACTTTTAAGTATTCTCAAAATACCTGTCTTTATTGAAGCATGATTTTTGATTTCTTGATTTTGGAGGGTTTTGTTCGGGATTCTTTTAGGGATGAGTGTGGACAGAAATTAAGCAATGCAGACATTAACCTAAAATATAGGAAAGTCAGTTTGCTCCTGATTATATTCCTGAAATAGAAAGTTCTCTGTCGTTTCAGGCAGTTTTGTGCTTCTCTGTTAGTAATTTACCTTAAGAATTTTCTCTTTTTGTTTGTTTGTTTTTTGATTATTTTTCACACCTTCACCCAAAGTCAAAGCACTGGAAAATAATTTGACTTTGGCAAAGCATCGTATTTCAGAAAAAGAAAATAGAATCACCTTTTTAAATAAATAATGTCTCCGTGGAGAAAATCCTATAACATTGATCTTCAGACCCTTCAGTAATCAGAATGATTGTTACACTGGATTGTTAATTAACAAAAGTTTGTTGCAGAATTTGTCTCAAAATAAATTGTCATCCCTTGTAATTATTCTGAAGAAAGGAAAAAGCAATCCAAGACCTTTTCAGATTAATTGATCTGCTTGTTTATCATCTATCCCATGAGTTCAGTAAATAATCAAATGATACTGAGGCTGCTGACGCACTGGAACAAATTGCCCAAGGATGTTATGGCTGCCCCTTATGTGGAGGCATTCAAGACCAGGCTGGATGTGGCTCTGAGCAGCCTGGTCTGATGGTTGGCAACCCTGCACATAGCAAGGGGGTTGAAACTAGATGATCACTGTGGTCCTTTTCAACCCAGGCCATTCTACGATTCTATGACTCTGTGATATCTTCTGGATTAAACAAAGAATAGTTCCTTTAAACAAAAGATGATGAAACAGTGGAATAAAGAGGCAGTTTCTGTAGAAGTGAGATTTTTGTATGATCAGCACAGCTTCAGACTGCAGAGATCATCATCTCCAGACGAGTATTACAAGTCCAGATGTGGAAGAATGGATAATGTTAAGACAGTAGCTGAGGAGAATGAAATACTCCTTCCCTCACTATCCTGGTTAGGCAATTTCAGTCTGGTATTCATGACTCATCGTATGCTTTGCACATGCCTGAATTGCAGACATTCTGAAAGATGGACAGACATAAAGCAGAAAATGTGAATAAACCTATATAATTTTTTGTTTGTTTGTCTGTACATGTTTGCTTTTAGAGATGGAAAAGAAAGCACACTGCAATTGGCATCATATATGTCTGGGTGGTTATAATTTCTCAAAGTATCAAGATAATTAAACACTTCATTGGGTACAAGTATACCTGCACTGGCTTTTTACTATTTACTGACTATTTACTTGTTAACACTACAGAAGGTCACAGTAGTCTTGTTACTGCTGCATTGTGGTATAATTTTAATTGGACTTCTCCCACTGATCTGCATGCTCAGTTTGCAAAAGATGCCAGAGAACTTTGACATGAAAACAAACTCCACGCACAGGGTGCTTAAAGCTGGAGTTCATCCTAAAGCAGACAGAATTTTGTAACAGCTAATGAACAAAAGTAGCTGGCCACTTGATGCTGAATATTTGCAATCAATAATTCTTATGCTTAAAGCTCACAGAGAAAATTAAATTTTCAGGTATGTGTTATTTGGACAAATTGGGTCGCTGAACAAAAGTACATGAAAGTACAAAACTGAGGCATTAAGGGAAATTATTTGTGCACCGGGTTTTCTCCCTCTGATTTCTGGCCTCTATCACATATAAAGCAGTTGCTCTGAGAAACAGATATCTTCAACAAAAAGGGTTGCTTTCAATTTGGAGTCATTTTCTAGAAATTAAATAGCAACCCCACCTTCACTCCTCCATATCCAGATCACCCCAGGCTGTAGAGAATTCATTCTCCTCTGTCCTGTGCATATTGTTTTTACAAAATGAAATTCCTATATTTGCTGGTTTTTAGATCCTGGTATTTCAGAAGCAGGCATTAGCAAAGTGTGTTGTAGAGCTTCTAGAAATATTCTAGTTTGAAACCTGATTTATGAATCTGATGTTTGTAACAAGAGCAAGATTCTTTGCTTGACATCTCCAGGCAGTTATTTTATGCTTCTGTAATTTGTTTTAACAGTTCTTTAACTAGAACTGTAAAACAAGCAAACAGAAGCCAAGGAAAAAACAGCACAAAATGCAATATTTTTCAGCTTTTGAGTTAGCAATAAAGAATCATGTTCTTTACTTACCAGTCATAAAGAGTGGAGTACCTTCCATATCTGCATTTTCAACATTAAATAGGTTACTGCAATTGAATTGTTCTCTAAATAACTTCGAGGATATTGTAGACTGCAAAAATAAATCCTCTAATAGTAATAACACCCACATAGGGGTATGCAAAGGACTAAGATGAATTTATTTTTTTTTTATTTTTCTCATTTTTTATTTTTTTGCTATGACGTTTTTTCAGATACATTTAAAACAAATTTTGTAGTCTGAATTAAGGATACCTGAATGGGGAAAAAAAATTGAACATTCTTCAGTTCTGTTTCTGGTTTCTTTGTTTCCTACAGTTTTCTCCTGTTGCTGTAGGAGGTCACTTTTGAATATCTACATAGTTAGTGAATGGATGATGTCAAGGCATTTCCTGAGATGTGTCACCCAAAGATATACAGATGGGAAATTTCCTAATAATAAGAATTTGTTAAATGTCTATTGTTTGTAGGTTGAAATAGAACTACAGATGAGTACGCAGCAAATGAAGAGTTCTTTGTTAGAGAATATCTCCAAATAATGAGATAATGTTATCTGACTTGGCTTTTAGGATTACTGTGTTAATCTAAGTCCCTCTGAGATGTTATTTTTAAGTCTCCTAAAGTAAATAGTGTTAGATGTGATATGAACACTTCGGAAGAATACCAGTGGTCATCAGAAGAAATATAACAGCAACAACAACAACAAAAATCTATATTCAGTTAATAGTGCGTTCTCTGTTATAATGTGAAAATACAGAGAGTAAAACTCTGGCATTCTGTGTGGTTGGAAAAAGCACGATATCAGATGTACATTCAAGGGGGTATAATGCATTTCTTCATTCTGCAAGGGTCTCTGTCAGGTTTGTGAGCAGTGCTTCTTGCCTGCAGATATTCTAGCAGAGGGTGCTGGCAGCCTGCAAATCCACAGGCAGTGTGACTGAACTAAACAGAAATTTTGAGCCTTCTCTTTTAAAGAAACTCAGATGGAAAAAAAGAAATATCAAATATTTTAAGTGCTGAACCCACAGGGACTTAATGTTCATGGCCACTATCAGCGTATCAGTGACTGATTCAGGTAGAAGAAAACCAGAATGTAAAGTTTTATCTTGGAGACTTGAAAATAGTTGTATTCCAACCAATCTTAAGAACAGAGTTTATCAACAATGGCATAGATCCTGGCACTTAAATGTAACTGTTCATGTAATTCACTAGCAGCAGGTTTTGTGATCCCGTACATATTGTATAGTCATTCACAGCTCATTAAATGTTCAACAGTGCTGTCATTCACTAAACAAAAAAGCAGCATAAAAACAGCATAATTAAAGTGTTTAAGTCAAACTGTTATAGCTTAATTTCTAAGTACTAACTGCTCTACCTTCAATTCATTCTGGTTTTGAGGAATAAAGATTAGATGATATGATGAGAAAGATGTATGGTAGTAGACCTCTGAAGCTTTGGCCTTTCATTAAACTCTAGTAGACCTTCGCTGGGTTTCCACATTTTCCAATCGTTATTAAGACATACTATTAAAACAAGCTCTAGCCCTGCTATCCTGATAATCCTTGGATTAATATTATAACATGGTGTCAAAATATTGATATATATATGTATATATATATATATATTTTTATCCAGAGGGTTATAATTTGGCAGTGAGTATGCGTGATGTACTTGGTGATGTACTCGTGCTTGTATGGTCAGTTCAAGAATGGTGCTCAGTGTGTACTAAGAAACAACCACCTGCTTTCTAGCACAAGCAATTATCGTTACGGGAACCTGCATTAGCAGTGAAGTTGGACAAGATGATTTTGAGGTTCTAACCCCTACAGTTCTATAATTTGTTTTGTACCAAAGTCTTAAGCATGAGAAGAAGTGCCATTATGTATGTGATTGGCTACTCTTGTCTATGTTGCTTTTCAGACATTTAGCAGACTGCTGACAAGTTAGCTGTGGAGAGCCCCATGCACATGCTATGTGTACTCTTCTGCTTCCTTGACTTAGCTTCGGAATTTGTTATTCCTGATATCTCTCCTTGAAAAATTAACTGTGTTTCCTACGGTTTTGTTTTGTCACAGATGAAGGCTTGTGAGAATACAGGATTTTTCATTTGCTTTGGAAATGTAGGTCTGTGTTTCTTAGCTTTCTTGCAGTGACTTACTGTAAGTACTACTGCTGTGCCAGAGTTCCCACGGTTTCTTTGTCTTCCAGGTGCTGGTTTTCCTTGAGTTTGCATGCCATGTTAAGATGTACCTGTCTAATTTAAGCATTTATACCTGCAGTTTTGCTGTCTGTTTCATTTTGTCAAGGATATCGCAACCTCTCATAAGGAGAGTTTTGTTTTCCCTTCTTACATGAGCTCTAGTGATCCCACAGCTGCGGAATGATGTGGAGCAGCTTGATAGAAAACTAATTAACAGTGCCAAATGAAAATAGTTAGCACCCTGAATATTTGATCTCCATGGTCACAGCAGCACAACAAGGGTGGGAGCACGCAGCAGGGGACAAAGTGCCACATGCAAGGTCACACCTTTCACTGGTGGCCCATGCTGTGATCAACTTAAGCTGCTTGTCACACCCCATCCTTGCAGATATTCAAGGTTAGGCTGGACCAGGCTCTGAGCAATCCGGTCTAGCTTCAGGTGTCCCTGCTCATTGCATGGGAGTTGAACTACATGACCTTTAACAATCCCTTCCAACTCAAACGATCATGATTCGGTGATTCTACACTAGTGCAGCCACCAGGTTAAACTCTTGAATATAGCATTTAGGTGTTTGTGTAAAGGAAGTTTTTAACCCCAATGTATTCTACATCTATTATGTATTTCTTTAACTCTGAGTATGTTATTTGGATTATATGTACCTCAGAATACTTCATCATGTTTGTAAGCAGCTTTTTAAAAAGATTTCAGTGCTTGAATAAACAGGACATAATAGAGTGATATTGCTTATGTTTTTAGTGAATTTTAGTGATAATAATAAAACCTTATTTCTAGCTCAAAATATGTTTTTATATGTGAGAATGTTTATATGTGAGAATTGTTTTTCCTCTCAATACAGTCTATTGTTGGTATAATTAGTGTAATTGTTGCTAATTATGTAATTACTGTAAATACATGTAATCAGTGATTCTAATTTGTAATTATAGAATTTTGATGTTTATTTGTATAAAAGTCCTAACAAAACTTAGTGAGGGGGAAAAATTGTTCATGTAGAGCAGGTAATTTAAAAAATAAGACAGAAATTACACATTTTTTTTGTTGCTGCTGCCAGCTACCGAAAGGAAATTAGTTTTCATTATTTACTAATTGGGTAAACATTTTTGTTTGCTATAAAAAGTAATAATTACATTACAGAAACCTAAAACTCATTTTTTTTAGCCTCTTACGTTATAGCTTAAATGAGTTAGCAAAATATTAGATGAGCAGAGTGTAGGTACGGAACATAGCCTCTAATTACAGTAGCCACTTGTAATGAAATTACAACACAAAACTTCTAACAAAAAAAGGTGAAAAATGCTCTTCCACCCCCCCCAGTACAAAGTAGACTACTTACAGAGGAATGGCATTTTTCATTAAAGAGAACAAAAGTAAAATCAGCTTGGGAGATTATAATTACCCACTGCAGATTAAAAGTTGTGTGGAAATTAGTTTCTTACCATCTCCATATCACAAAATCCTTTGCCTTTTTACCATCTTGTTGGTTCTCCCCCTTCTATATTCATGGAAACCAGAGGAATTCCTACAATCTTAAAGCTCTGTGTCTCTTCAAGAGCAGATCAATAGCTGAGTTTCAGTCTAATTTTTGTTTCTTTTTACTGTAGCTGTTTGTTGCTGATATATATATCAATTTACAGCTTCTTATTTTGGAAGAGAGAGTCTACTCTGGTGCTATGTAAACCGTATTTTTGATTTGATAATTATCGTGGTTCCGGCCCAGTTCAGCCTAGTTCTGTGACTAATGGTTATGATGTGCAATACAGATAACAGAAATCATAAAACCATGACAACAATCAAACTAGAATTAAAATAAAACCAAATCAAATCTTTCTTAACTATTTATTTAGTTTTCTTTTCCATATCAATTAGACTTTTTCCTCTAGTCTCAATTTGTATAATGAACTTTTTTTACCCAAGACGAACTTGGATCTTTTACACCTTTTCAATTATTTGCAATGAAATAGAAAGAAATAATAGTCTAGAAATGCTATTTCTAGTAAATTCAATATGCTTCCTTCTAGCATCCAAGAAGTAAGAGCACCAAATTAGGGTGGGGAAAAGCTAAGTTCAGATTTCATTTTTACTGGTTAGGCTTTGAAACAGAATATTCTCTACTCTTCAGGTTAAAGGTGTTTCATTATGCAAGTTTACATATTCAAAGAGAAAAAAAATCTCTAGCTCTCTCTTGCTAACAATTTGAGTACTCTCCAAAGCAGTACATATCTCACTCCAGAGTATTTCTGTATTCGCAGTTTCATGTGAATTTATGTTCTTTCTTCCCTTTTCCTGACATTCTTATATTTTTAGTCCAGATTAACATAAGATGTATCTGCTTCTAGACAATTAGCAGTGAAAAGTATTTTCTTCTAGTTGTGAATCAAACTTTTTCCTGAAAGCAGGTGGTTTTCACATAGAGTTTACAACTACAGTTTCAAAACTGTTCAAGGGTTAATGTTTTCAAGCATTAATGACTGGTTTACATGAAATTGCAAAATATCTAGGTTTATCTTAAATGTCTCTAATTTCAGAATCAAATATTTTTTGTAGTGGTTTGGTATTTAACGAAATAGGGCAGATACTTTATACTAATGTTTAATCTATTCTATATTAAATGTACATAAGTAATCTCACTGGATTTATATTAATTATAAATAATGTCTAATATATGTTACGCTATTTCATTTTTTATTAATAGTCAATCATTGAAATGGTATTTGAAATAACTTGGAATAAATACTTTCAGTCATCAATCCAGTTCACATTTGTAGCATCCCTTATAAGACACCATTTTATTTTTGCAAGTTAGCACATGATCATTTTTAGATAGATAAGTAGGTAAAAATGATTAAATTACTGGGGCACTGAGTGTCACCGAAGATTCCCATTTGGTAACCTATAGAGTTTTATTGTCCTTACTATAAAAATTTCTTACAACTGCATAGAAAAAAGTCTTTCTTAGATATTTTTTCTTCAAGTTGGGATTCACAAGACAAACTGTATATTGAGCATATTTGTGTTTTAAGAATTAAAATTGAGGGATGATGGGAGCATTTCCATGGAAATATCACTCTAAGCTTGTCTGCTTTTAAGTTGTTCCTTAAGAGTCCATGTGGACAACAGGTCATTTGCATAGAAGGTTTTTATCCATTTGCACTCTTCTTAATGCTTTCAAATGGGCTATATTTCAGGCTGAAAAGTCAAGTTTTCTTGGAGTTTCTAGACCTCACCACATAAAGCTTTATAATAGTCTACTTTCTGGAGGAAGTCATAGTTTATCATTTGCTCAGCACCTAAAGTAGAAGTATTTTTAATACAGTGATAAAGTCCATACATGAATCTGTGTGCAACTTCTAGTGATAAAGTACATAGAAGCATGTTCATGGCATGGCAGGATATACACCTAAAGTGTATGCTGTTTTTTGAGTCTTGGCTTGTTTGGAGCAGAAAATGCCTTCTGGAATTTATGTGAAATTTCTTATTAGCCACACAAAGCTAAAAAAAACCTCCCAACCTCATAAACTTCTTCATTAAGTGATGCCTGGAAGCAATGAGTTCCATGTGTTAATTATGTATTGTATTAAAAAAAAAAAGCCTGTTTAATAATTACTTCTCAGTTTTCATTAACTCTCTTAGTTCACATCTCATGAGATGGTGCGTTTTGATTCATGTCATTCATTACCTTATATGCCTCTGTCATATCTTTTCTTAAATCAATACATGTATCATGAAATTTTATAACTTCTTGTTGAAAAACTGTCATTAGTTGTATTGATTAATTTAAAGGTTTGCATTATAATCTAAAAAGTGCTACAAAATAAATGGTCTGAACTAGAGCAGCATTGAGGAAGTAATCATAAATGCTATTTCTAAATTATTAGCATCTCTCTTCTGTGATTTGAGCAATGTGGTGGAAAATTTAACATCTCTAAATCCCATAGATCAATCAAATGACCTTATAAAAATACTCTCAGTAGGTTTTTATAAGAAAAGAGTAGAGTGAAGTTGAAAGTGCTGTTAAAACATCTTCAGTCAATGTTTTGAGACAGATGGATAACACCTCTTGCTGAAGATCATACCATAATCTAAATCTATATCAGCTGTTGGCAGTTAGTTCTCACTGATGGAGTGGGAACTTACTTGCACTCAGTCCTATGCAAATGTCAGTTCAGAGCAGGTGAAATGCCAGTGTTTATAATGTCAAGTATAAGTACAATCAATATTAAATAGTGGATATCTTTTTTTTTTTTTATGGTGAGACTTGATAGCTCAAGTAATATAATGACCTCCTGCTACTTCAGACTATCAATCAGAAGCTGGCAGCTGAGGATTCTGTCATCAAATGAGGATAATACATAGCAATATTCTCAATAATACAGGAGTAAATGTAGTTTTTAAGAAAATAAAGAATAAGATAATAAAATAAAGCATTATTTGTAGGCTAAATATGTTGCTGATCAAAGTTATGCAAGCCAGCTAACTTCACTAAGATGCTATAGGGCAGGCATAGAGCGTAAGGGACCCTTTTGCATATTTCTTAGCCCATTATGGTTGTGCTACTATGGTTGGACTCATTCTAAAATCTGAATGAGTACAGCATTTCAGGCACAGGGCTTTGATAAATCTTGTTCTGCACAATGAAGACTCCTCACAAGTCAAATGCTTCTAACAGTTCACTGGAGCCAGTGAATCATTTCCTGCTTACACAGATTATCTCTGACACAGCTGCTGCTATGCAGCAGTTCTATTTATCATAGAAAGATACTCAATATTTCCTTATACATTTAAATGAGACAAAGGAAAGAGATGTTCTCATGTTCCAAAAGTGACAAGGAAAGAGGATGGTGATTTGTTCTATCTCCAAAATATGGGTAGCACATTATTGGGCATGGCAGAGTAAGTACTCTGCTGACAGACTGAGCCAGTCATACACAAATCAGCTGCGGCCATGTGTGTCTCACCAGTGATTGCTTCATGAGCAGATGCTCCTAAAACTAGTTTTGAGACCATCCTTAATGTGCTCAGGAAACTGCAAGATTGTGTAACACAGTATGGCTGCTGGGGTCTTGCTTTGTTATTTCATACAGGGATATATGTTTCCGCATAGAATCTTTGGCTAGAAAACAATTATTCTTAATATCAGAATTTTGTGCAAAATGGAATTATTTCATTGTTAGCAAAATTTATGTAGTTCTATGCATTTATGTAACAGTTTACAAACAGTGGCATGTTTCCTGCCCTGAAGAAAGGAAGAGAGGAAAACAACTTTATTTTTTCTGATTTCTTTTTTTTAAAGTGGGTCAGTGCCATGATGCACTAATTACAGAACAGCATTGGGTAGAGCTTATGTATTACTTTGTAGAAATCTTTGTATTTCACATTTCTTATCTACCATCAATATATAGTTATTGTTTCAGGGTGAATGTTAAGTCAAAAAATATTTTTCTTTAATATTTTGTCTTTATCCAGTATCTCTTCACAATCTATTGTCATATATAGTTTTCTTTACTGTTGTGTTCCTCTCTCTGTTACAATTTTTCAGAAAGACATGTCTCTGCAAATAACACATCAAAAAAAGTCAGTGTACTTTTTCTTACTGTACTTTACAGTGGGAGTATGATTGTAACACAGTATCTGAACATGGAACACAATGTTTTAAAGTATTTGAAATTAACAAATTCAGTGGATGCTTACATGGGATTAAGCTCAAAAGGACAAAATTTTCTATGAGTTACCTTTTTTTTAAAATGTAAGGAATTCTGCAATGAGCAGCATTGCACTGTTGGAAATTCATAGTAAATGAGAGAAGAAATTGTAAGGAAATCTATTTTGACCAAACCCATAAAGTTCAGTACTGACAGCTGCTTCAAACAGGTTTTGTGGACTGTACACATGACATCCAAGATGTTAAAAAACACTGAAGAGCAATGATGCATGAAGTATCTGCTATTTCAGTATGTTTGCTAAACACATTTACGTGAATGAATTAAAATCAAGTAATGTAACCGTGACAGCTCCTGGTTAGCCCTTAACTATGTGGAATTACAAAGGCCTCTCCAAAAGTAATGCTTCCTATTTTGCTGTGTTGGCCCATGATGCCAGAGGCAGATGTTGGTGGTATGGCAGTAGAGGTTGAACCTTTCCACCAGTTCATTTCATTTTGTTGTCTTGTGACTGATGGCAGCAGAGGGGTAGTCTGACAGAATGGCATCTGACATGGAAGCATGGATGAAGCAAAGGTGTGAAACTGAATTCCTCCATGCAGAAAAAATTACATCCATTAACATTCACTGGCGGTTCCTGAATGTTTCTGGAGACCTAGCAGTGAATGTGAACACAGTGAGGTGGAGAGTGATGTGTTACAGCAGTAGCAACAGTGATGTGAATGACAAACCACATTCTAGTTTGCCATGTAGGTGCATGGCATGCAGTCTGCTTTTCATTGCATGGCTGAGAGCAGTGACTATTATGAAAAATACTGTTTTGTACTTGAATTTGAGAATAACACTATCAAATAGTTTTATTGTGCACTTTGTAGCTGTTGAAGTTTCCATGGAAATAAACAGGAGGCATTTCTTTTGGAGAGCCTTATCCATGGACAGCTAAGTCTTGAATCATGGGGACTGACACATATATACCTAGACTGTCAAGCAAGTATACAGGAAAAATGCATAAAGTAAAGTTAAGTAGAAGGGAAGAACCAGATCTATTGAGACATTTTCTATTCTTGCTGGAAATTTACCCTTCAGCAATAGCACATTACATATTGCTTATAAGGAGTATGAAATATATCACTCTCAATTTATATATGTAAATGGATTTAGATAGAAATACGATTCTTATTTAGAATAATTAAAAAAAAAAGGATGCTAACTTGAAAAGCTTATGAACTGAGACCTACAATTGCTCTCAAGTAGTCTGAGAGACTAAACAAAATGATGTATAAATCACTTATCAGATAATATTTAATCTCACAGTTTTCACATCTGAAAATAGTTTGATAAAATAGAGGAAGGTCAAGTGGAGTGTCTGAGGAGGTAAGAAATTTTGTTTTCCCCTGTTGTTCCTAGTGCTGGCTGATGAGGAAAGGTTGTTCTTATAAAATAAACACACGATGTCATTTGTATTGTCAGCAGGGAAAATGGGAAGGACAAATTCAGTTTCTAGGAAAACATTCTCTCCTTTGCAATGGATAGGTAAAATTGCAAGAGGCTGGGAACAATAAAGAGTGAATTGATACACCGTTGTATTTACGTAATAGGAATAGTAAATGTTGGACTTTGAAATGTTTAGTTGTTGGTGGGAAATCATGCAACTATTAAATGTGATAATTTGCATAATTTTTCAGTCATAAAAGACCAGTTTTGAGCACTTCCTCATCTGTCCATATGCAGATAATATGGGTTTTGATTACCCTTGAATCTATAGGGAAAAATAGTCCTTATGACGTGGAAACTGCCTTACAAGACCTTCTCTTCCTGTACAAATATGTGAGCAAAAACCCAGCTGCACTTGTAGGTACACTGCTACTTAGATGTCTGGAAAAGGCTTCCATGTTGCATATGCCACATAACACTCTGAAGGTTAGAGTGGTATTTTGAAAGATGGGAGACACCTACAGGTAAACATCTTTCAGTTCAAAAATATAGTTCTCTGACAACTTTTTTGATGTGGACTTACAAGTACAGTCAAATACCAGTTTTACTACTTGTATGTTTTGTCTTATTGATATATAAGAAATATTTCAATTCTATATTTGTTGAAAGATGAATGTATTATTAGTTCAGCTCCAAGGACATGTCTGCACCATGGTCAAAGTGACCACTAGAGTAGCAGAGGTACTTCAAAGCCCTGTGGAGCAGGTGCTGAGATATTAGTCTGCTGCAGTACAGCTGTGCTCAGAGGGCAGAGTGCTCAAACCATTAAGTCCTAATAAACTCTGACTCTGCAAATGAGCTCATTTATGGTACTGTGTGAATGGGATGCTCACTGGCACATAGGCACAGCGCTGCACTGAGCCATGCTGATGTAAGACTACAGGGTCTGGTCAGGGAGCTCTGCAAACCACTTCAGTTGCACTGCTATGTCCAACAGCACTTATAAGAAAAGTTGCATTGATAATATGAATACACGTTCCAACTTAGAGTTGGAATTTAGATAAGATTTTAAGTGAGAGTGGCTAGGAGTGTGGAAAAAAACAGATGCACGCTCACCTTTGTGAGGTCGTCCAAATACATGTATGTGTGGAGGAATGGCTACGTGACAAAGGGCACACAAACATGATACAACTTGCTGATCACGAGTTTGAGGATTACAGAACCCAGCTTGTCTAAATTGTTAAAGTAGCAAGGACACAGGACATGGTGGATACAAAGAAACAGAAGCAATATCTAAAGGAATGAAGAACAGGCATAAAGTGGGAGGGATTGGCATTCAGCTTTAAGCACCAATGATGAGCTCGCTTTTGCACTATGTATGAGGATTATTAAGACATGTATAAAAGAGAATCTTTGGTAATCAATAAACGAGACTTGTTGATCACTCATATTGAGCGCCAGGTTCTCCTTGTTGCCACATGTATGTAAAAAAATCACTCGTTCATTGCTCCTTGCTGTAGCCAATTTAATCTGGAGAGATGTTGTGCTATAAATTACACATTAAAATAAGCCAGTGCTGTGCTATAACAAGCATAAATTCTTCACTAGCTTCATGAAATATTACCATACCTCAAAATCTAATAGATAAAAGAGATAAATTCATTATATATGGTAGATGGAGTAAGGAATCTGTTATGTCTGTCTGTAGACTACAAAAGCACATATAACTGCAAGTGGAATCCTTGAAGATAGCCTTTGTCTAGTATTTAAGAGTGTTAAAGTGTCTCATACTGAGAACGCAACTTAAGAACTTGTACAAGTCAACAGCTGTGACCTCAGTCAAGCAGGCAACTGAGTTTTCAGATAGCAAGCTGTGCCTCATTCTTCTTTGGCCAGAGCTATGTATATTTAATTAGTGTCCTCTCACCTTCACGCTACGTGTTTTCCCACTTGACAGCTCCTGGCATCAAAAGAATGTCCTTGAGAAAAAGTCAGTCCTATTGACTCCTAAGCATATTATTTGACTTGCTGTTCAAGTAGTCTGAAGAAAGAGCTGGAAATAATGAAAGACACTGCAATGTGGAGCTGCCTTAACTGACAGTGTCAGGTGGGTCGAAGATATTGAACAGTTCCTATTAAATTAGCTTACCTTCATCTCAGCTAGTTAAAGCTGGCGTGCTGACAAATTAGTTGCTTTCTGTGTATAAAAGAGGAGAGGCAGGACGAGATTCCCATTTTGTAGCTTAGTGACAGTAGATATGTCACATCACAAGGTCAATAACAATCTGTCCATGGAAGAAATGTAAATGTTTGGCTGATGTCAATACATTCTGCATTAGATCGTGAAATATTCATTCTTATAGCAGATGAGCTCATTTGCACTAATAAAGACCACTTTATTCCAACCTAGTTAATTACAATGCTTTATATTGTCTGTTTTAAAATCTGATTACAGCTTTTGTTTAGCTTCTCCAATATTAGCTCCTGTGTATTCTATATGCTATTTCTATCCGAGCAGTGTTAATAGAGCATGTTAACAGACATGCTTGGAATGTAAAAAATGCTAGGTTTTTATTTATTTATTTCTGCTCATCAGAACAGATGGATTTTACAGTTGTCTTTAGATGGAGACTCTGATTGTCTGTGTTTGAAATTCAGAGAAAATTTTGTTCAGGTTGGTTGGCTGGTTGCTATAGATGTAGATTATTTCATATAGCTAAACTCAATTTTTAAGAATAAATAATTCTGTAAGAAATTAAAACCGTTATTCTTTATTTTACCACACTGCTCTACGAGTTCTCTTTTTCATAACTTTCATACATTCTCAACAGTTTAGCAAATCTTGGGGATATTTTGTTGCCCCTCCTGGCATATTCATTTCAAATTCCTTTATTGATAGGTTTTGAAGTTTCTTGCTGCCTAAAAGACTGCACTCTTCATCTATTGGGAGTAATCTCTGGTGAGAACATCATGTGTTTAAGCACTTCTAAATGACACTGCTAATTACTGTAGAGCTAACTAGTACTGTTCTCGGTTAAGTCAATGTTTCTTGTATGCTAGAGTGAATAAAATCTCTTTTCAAAATAAAATATTTTGAAATTATACAAGGAAATCATCACTTCAAATAAGCATAACATCTTTGCAGGGCTAGCAAGGTTTCATCTTTATAGCTGTTGTTTGCTATGACTTTAATTCTCTGAGCAATTTCTGTCTTCGTCATCAGATTTTTAATTTTTTTATTTTTTTTTTTTTGTGGAAATATTTCAGTGCTATAATTATCTCCTGGAGTACAATATTGAACATGCTTCCAGTGTTTTCAGGATGTGTGTAAATCTGTGAAGTTTCATTCACTGAGTCTTGCCAACTCATTTGGGCACAAACCAAAGCTCTAATTGTACCACTCAACTTCTGGTCCAAAAATGTGCTCTAACAAACGCATAGGGTTTAGTCTACATAGAGGTGTGAACATTTACCACCTTAGAAGCTACTAATCCTAGCAGCTTAGGATCCTTCCAAAACCCTAAATTATTTTTGACATATTTTCAGAATTCCACTGAATCAGAGAGTTTGAAGCTCATGATTTCTATAAGAAAGTTTATGCTAACTCTTCTGAATGTAACTATGCATTCAGACGTACAGCCCTTTTTGTTTGTTTTGGTTTACTTTCAGGCTCATTAACTTGAATTGTATAACTTGAGTAACTCTCATCAATTAGTGGTTCTCAGAAGAAATACTATTGTCTTTCCCTTCTGGCTGTAAGCAAAACACTGTGTTCTTAGAAGGTCAGTTATGAGTCTCAATACTTATCTAGATCATCAATAAAGATCTTATACAGGATAGGCCCCTGTATCAAGGTGATTGTGCTTGATGAACCTCATCTCCCAGACTTTACCTGGATGTAGGTGGCCCCTATTGTCTCCAGTATCATAGAATCATACAATGGCCTGGGTTGAAAAGGGCCACAATGATCATCTAGTTTCAACCCCCTACTATTTTGCAGGGTTGCCAACCACCAGACCAGGCTGCTCAGAGCCACATCCTGCCTGGCCTTGAATGCCTCCAGGGATGGGGCATCCACAACCTCCTTGGGCAACCTGTTCCAGTGCATCACCACCCTCTGTGTGAAAAACTTCCTCCTAATCTAACCTAAACCTCTCATGTCTCAGTTTAAGACCATTCTCCCTTGTCCTGTCACTATCCACCCTCACAAACAGTACTTCTAGCTTGTTTTGCAGCACCTGAATTCTGCCAGCAATCACACAGGGTTTTAACCTGTATCTGATAATGATCATGTACATGCAAGAAAATTCTTCTGTGCCCTGCAGTAGGACACATTCTGTAGATAATACCCTCATTTCTGCCATTTCATGGCCTGGTGTACCAATGTATCATTAAACATGAGCCCATGTGTTATTGTGTACCATATTATGACTGAGGCACACTTTATCTCTTATGCATAGAACTGACGTGTCTTTGTATATCTGTAAACTCAAGTTCCAAATACAGCTTTGATGCTTATTCTCCAGGAACAAAGACAAATGAACAGCATTCATATCTTGTGAAGGACTTCCAGGTACTTGTGTATAAGCTAGTTAATGTGAAAGTGAAAAAACTAAAGCTGAGCAGAAGTTCAGACCTTAAAAATTGAGGAAATATTTCATTGAGTTGAAAATGTGATGGTGTGCAATTTGTTTCCTAGAATTTGTCACTGAGAAGCCTTCTTGTATACCACATTTGAATGCAGATAAGGAATTAAGTTCTATCAATTTATGTACCGTATAGAAATTATACATCTTTAGAAACTGAAAAGGCAGTCATACTGAATCAACATCGTCCTGGGAAAACAAAAGACTCCCGTATAAATAAATTATCTGGAGCGATAAGAGTAGCTGTTGTTATATGAACCAACCTATCAGCTTGATGCCTTGGTGTATACCTGCAGGCAGAAAAGAAATAAAGTAACTGCTATTCTATGCTTTAGCTTCTGATGAGCATATAATAGAATATGGAAATACGAAGATATTAAAATTATAAATTTTTTATCTGGTGTGCTCAGAAAGCTTGTTCTTTCTGCCTTATCCTATCTTTCAAACCTATGAGTTTCTTTAGAGGCTAGTGAGCTGTCTTAATATTTTAAATCAGCAATAGCTGGAATGAGCACACATGAATTATCCACAGGTAGTGGGCTCTCTAAAGGAACTGGCTCTCAGAAGACATCCAGAATACTTGTGTCCTCTAATGTTCAGTTCCCAGTGTCCTATTTGTAACTGTCTACCTGTTAGTATCAGAAACCATGGAGGGCATTCTAACAAAGGCAGTGTAAATTTTTAGTCCTTGGAATTAGCTATAAAAAATTATTTTAATCTGTGCCTGAGAGGAATCTGTTATTGGCAAACAATTTTAATCAGATAGATACTTGCAGAAATGATATGACATCTGCTACAGAGGTATAAATGTTCATAAGTAGCTTCATTCTCTGTAGAAAAATAAACATTCCTGAAATATCTAGTCTGTATTTTAACTTTTAAAATATTTCCCTACTTTTAGTAACAGTTGTTATTGACAGATACCACCTATACTTTGCGGCATTCCCTTGAATCCAATTAGCTGCACAATCAAGCCCTAAGGTATCTAAAACAACACAGCATCCTACACAAATATCATTTCTATTGGTCTGAAAAAGTGTTCATTCTATTGATGTTGGCAAGGAGTTGATTCTTTTTCATAATGTTTCATGTATTGTTTTATACCAACTCTCAGCTTCAGACTTGTCTCTAGAGAGGAAGCACAGAAGCATATGGAAAGAAGCATAGAAAAAAATTACAAATTACCTACTTCCCAGTTGTGAAAATATTGCTTTCGTTTGTGTGTGTTGAAAAGAGGGCAGTTTCTTGATCTCTGGCTGCTTCTCAAAAGCTATTTAGTGGATTGGGTCCATTATTCCCAGCAAAATCATATAGATTTTTGACTGTGATGTGGGTTTTCTTGACCTTCTTTCATGCATCATGTTTTGGGATATCTTTATCCTCCTGTGAAAAAATAAGGAGAAAACTGAAAAAGAGGAGATATTTTTTATGTCATCGGGAAAGAGACTACCTAGTTCTTTTTAAAGAAAGATTTGTTGAGACCTTCAAGGAGAAATAGAAGTATCTAAGTGACTTCAAAGCCATGTACAGATGATTTTCTTGTGCGTCTGTTTTTCAGTGTAAATTGGTAAAGTGAGAGTATAATTCTATAAGGTATAAGCTCAAAAGAATCCAAATTACTGAGTTACAGAAAGAGATTTCTAACTTGGGTCAGTCTGATGTTCCCTGTGCTGAAGAAAATAGATACTCAAAGTAAGTTAGCTAATCAACAGAACAGTCGATCACATGGTAAATTATTCTGGTTTTGCCACAAATATTTCAATACTATTTGAAAAGTCTTAAGAGTTATTAGTATTTTATTATTTTTTAAAAATTCAACTTAAATATACTAGTGTCAAACTTTGCAGTGTTACTGAAAACAAATTAAGCTGCTTACTCAGTGACCTTTAGGTAAGCAGCTAATATACTGATTATTGGCCTCACTTCAAGAAGAGATGGCATGTAGTTCAAAGAAGATAATAAGAACTCTGCTTACTCTATAGTCTATAAAGGAGTTTGCCTGAATTCATACAATATCTCTGGAGGGACTTATTTGATAAAGGTAGGGTGGCAGTGATTGGAGATTGTCATATGAATGACCATTACAGTGTGACCAGGACTGGCTGGTCAAGTAGATTTCAGCACAACATCCTATTTCTGTTGACAGAAGGTATATTGCAGTTATGTTGTGTAATTGGGAATATGCTATGCAGAAAGCATTGGTTATACCCATCTGCTTTCAAAATGTTTTGTGAGAACTGTAGGCATGAACCTGAATCTATAACATTTTGTCTAAAGAATGGCATACAATAATAGATTGCAGTGTTAGTTTTGGCTAGGTCCCAAAAGCCTTGTGGAGAACAGAATGACCACATTCTGGCCCAGGAATGAAAGCTGACAAAGTTATCTTTGTTGCCTCCCATTGTATAATGATGTTTAACAGTAGAACTGATAATGAACTATAAATATGAAATCAGAAACCACAGCTTGAAAGATTTTTACTATTCAACTGAACAAGTACCTGCAGGGTCGCATCTGTCAGCAGAATAAGGACACCCAGCTTGCTGTAAAACTGACTTTGACTGTATTAATGTGTTTCAGCAGCAGCAACTCTTCCAGTCTCACTAATTCATGCTTGTGCAATGGAACTTAGATTTAAAAGTTAGCAGTTGATAAGACATTGAGTAACCATATAGATGAATAATATAAAAAAGTTAAGGGAGTTGAATTCTTAGATTAGATTATTAAATACATATGCAAACTGAGCAAATACTGAATTACATTATCTATATTTATATATGTTATATTTATTCAGAATTCTTGAATGATCAAATTGTAAATGTTTAAAACTTCTCTTGCACTTTGCACTTCTACTCCCAGTTTCATGCAGATTTTCTGTTCACAACTTAATAGAGTGCTTTTAATGTATTCATATATTGTAATTGAAGCAGTGCTGCTGAGCTTACAAGTTTTCTCAGAAAAGCTATGAAGCAAGGGCAAGATACTAATGGGACACTCTGACACCACTCCATCAAATATTTAACCTCTTTTGTTTCTTCTTCACACACTGGTTGTTCCAGCAGCTCTACTTTAATTGCTTAGAGGTCAATTCTCACAAAGTGAAATGGTATACTTCTGACCTACTACTAGTGTGATCGGATCTTTAGCAGGCAACATGGGAAATGTCACAACTGTAAGCCACTTCCAGGGACTTCATAAGTCTTAGAGAAACTGTCTCTGTAATACCTCTGATCCATATGAAGGACTCTTCCAATCACTTGATTGAATTTTCACTCAGTGGTTTCTAATTTTGCTAACAAATAGGTAAAAGATAGAAGGCTGAGAAATGGAATAGGTCTCCATCTAGTGAGGAAGATACATTCATGCTTTAAATTGGTTCAAAATTTTCACTGAATAAGATTAGTTTAGCAGATTGACTTCTTAACTGTCCACAGGTTCAGACTCAAGCCAAGTGAGCTGGTGACTCAAGCTAGTTTAATCCATGATGTCTGCTATTCTGACTGTCTATTATAACCCTATAAACTGTATTAACTTTTCTTAATTAAGGCCTACCAATGGTAATGCTAGTTTAACTGACAACAATTAGCAATTCCCATGGAGATATGTTGCTGGAAAGTGCTGTACCCAATATAGAAAAAATAAAAATTAAAAAAAATAAAAATAAAAAATGAAAGCCTTATAAAATTGAGTTATTTCTCATTGAGAACTAATTTGGAGCAATAGGAATAACAGGGTAGTGTCTTAACAGTAGTTTTGGTGCTTGTGTTAAGATTACTAGATAATGTAGGAAATTCTGAGTACATTGCTAGCTAGCATCAAGATAGGTCTCATCTCGAGACCTAATCCCCATTTTGTATCCAACCTACTTACTAGATCATGTAATTATTGATAGTGGGAGATAGTGCTAACACTCCTTTTTAATTGTAGATGGAAATTACTTGCAACATCTCTGCTATGTGAAATGCAGATGGTAATAAACTGCCAGCTTGCTCACATTTCCGAATGGCCTTATAAATTGCAGAAAATGCTTAATGTGAGGGAACAGTAGCACTATATGCCTATCTAAATAGAACTGACGATTATAATGAAATCTGGTGCTCTTTTTTCTGTTATATGCTATTGCAAGACAGAGAAGTGCTTATGTATAGAGTTTTATCTGAGTCTGCTGATAGTACTAAAATCTTTGGTATTCTTAATGGAAATTCAATCTTCTTTTCCTCAGAATTTTCATCCCAGCTTTGTATATGTTCTTTCAGTGTTATTCTTGTTAAGCTTGGAGATATTGAAAGGATTTCATTCAGTGGTCTTTTCAGACTTTTTTTCCCCTAAATATTACATAATTATTCTGGAGACAAGAGTGGAGTGCAAAGAAGGTATTTCTTTCTGTGCCAATTTTGATATTTACAGTGTGTATTCATTCACTGATAATTATCCAGAGCTATATGCTGGGATAATGTATTCCACTGAATATAAACAGCAGTACAACATTTAAAGGCATTAAACAATGGCAGCTTCTTTGAAGTGAATAGTAGTTGCAGGTATTCTATCTCTACTTACATGATTATGTATGAATTTTATACTTCATTCTGCTGTCTGTGTGGTACCATCATGGTTCAGTAGAACTAAATCTGTGGGGAACAGAACTAATCAGATAGGAAACTGAGACAGGGTATAAATGAGTTCACCATGCAGCCAGAGAAGAAATACAAAAATCATATTCATTGAGGTAAGGGAAAGAAGATTAAAAATATGTAGTATGAAACGTGTTAGAATTGTCTGCATTCAAATTAAAGTTAGAACGTGGACTATTCACGAGCAAAGGTATGAAATGTGATTTCAGTAAAAATTATCTTGGCTAATCATACTTTTCCAATTATATAAAGTCTATTTAACATTCTGCAGCATTAATCATACTAAATGTTAGGACTAGAAATAGAAGAAATCTTGGTTGAGTGTCCTGGCCTCTATATCGTTATGAATTAAATCATATAATCCTATTTGCAAATGTTGCAGGCTTTACCTTACAATTAATTACATTTCAGTCCTTACTATTGCTGTCAAAAAGCTGTCTAAAGGCTCCAAAACCTTACTCCCAGTTAAACCATGGTCAGGCAGAAGGCTAAGACACATTTTATAATGGCATCTTAAGAATTTTCTACCATTCTACTCTATTATATCCATTTAATAAATATTGGCTCAATACAATTTGGGAGCATACAAATTCCATTGTGAGATGAGTATAATGTGTCCTCTGAAAAACTCACTGCATTTAAAAAGAGAAAAAAAAGGCATTATGCTAATTGGTTTTCTTGTATTCTTCTAGTATGGACTGGGTGTCATGGGTACAGAACAACTAGAAGTAAGTTTAAATATTTTACTACCTCTAATTCATGATATTTCATGTTTTATTAATGTCTCTTTTTTTTTTTTTCCTTGGGCCTGTGCAAAGAAGAATCATCATTAGTTTATATTTCTGCTCAGGTGGGAATATGCCTTTCAGATTTTGAAAGAGGATGTGTTCCAATTTAATGACAGCAAAAAACTGACAAAGTGTACTTTTCAATGCGGCTTCTTCTAGATGACTACATGCACAATAACTCCAAATTCATTGGATAGTTGTCCATCAAAGATTTTTAGATATTTAGCAGGAATGTAGCACTTAGTGTCTCAGAAGAAAAGATCACGTAAGGAATGAGGCACTGTATAACTGTAGGCAGAGATGGAATTTTATGTTGGAAACTGATGCATCAATGATTGCATGGAATGGAACTGGACCTCAGTGTGTCCATATGTCACAGTGATGAGGCTGGTAAACATGTCTTCAGTTACTGAAATATACAGTATTTATACTGAATAATATAATATAATAATATACTGAAATATACAGAGCAGAATTGTCAGTAGTTTCCACTGCTGGTTACATAAGAAATGTATTTAGTATTTAGTATGTACTTAGTATTCATGCTTTCAAATTTTCAGAAGTACTGCTAATTAATATTTTTTACTACTATCCAGTTCTGTCTGTGCAGGATACTTTTCAGACTCCTCTGTTGACAGGTCGTTGCATGATATGTTTGTTTTGGAGAATGATAAGAATAAATTTCAGGCAAATGTTATTATTTCCCACTGGCATATGAGTTTTTTGTTATTCTTGTGAAGACAGCATGTATCAAGTTTGCACAGTCAGTCTACTAAACACTTCAAGACTTAATCTATTTGTACTGCTAAATATGAGGGCTTTGCAATTCTTGCTCTGTAGATTCTACTTCAAATTCAGAAGATGTGGATTGTTTGTATGTAAATGCATTGTCCTGATATATCTCATTCAGTCCCATTTCAGCGACAATTTTTTTATATTTAAACCAGTGTTTAAAAAGCATAATTCTTCTCCTTATTTTGTCTTTTTAAATGAGATCAGAAATCAGAAAATGTTGATTGCAGTGAGCACTCTTGAAAAGCTCTTTCTTAGATTAGAAATTTCTTTCATACTAGAAGAAGATTGTTAACAGTAGGAGCAATAATTAAGGTTAAAACTGCCATCGTAGGGGAAAGTTTGTTCCA
The DNA here is from genome assembly GCF_019238085.1 of Lagopus leucura. Classification (NCBI taxonomy): domain Eukaryota; kingdom Metazoa; phylum Chordata; class Aves; order Galliformes; family Phasianidae; genus Lagopus; species Lagopus leucura. Next base: position 4,418,322 of record NW_024962270.1, read on the forward strand.
GTACTTCATTCACATTCAATAAAATAAAATAGCAAGCTATTTTAAGTATATTACATGTTATGCCAGTTTATATTCGTTTTGTGCCATACAAGTACTGTGATGAAAGGTAACCCAATTTAATATGACAAACTACGCAGGTAATTAAAAGCAAGTTCAGATTTAATTTATTACTACACCAAGACTTCATTTAAAATTAGAAGCAAATGGACTTCGTGGTGCATTATAAATGTACTAGATAGCACAATTCAGAATACATACTATCTTGAAAGGTAACCTTTTTAGAATGTCTTAAAAAATTTTACTGCATGACACAGTTAAAAAGTGTTAATATACCAACTGTCAGAGAACTAGAAGTTCTTATGAAAAAATTACCACGAAAGACTGTTTTTTCAAACTGTCCTTCATTCACTATTTAAATTTTATCATCCAGTTATCTCCAGGTTACCGCTTAGGAATTTATGTTTTGAACTAGGCATAGTCATTTTCCTTGGATGGTCTTGCATATGTAATTGTAGAAATAACTTCTCTCTCTTGCTGTTTTCCGTCACTAGTCTCATAAGTGAGGCAATTCTGTGAAAGCACTCACATAAACGTTGACTTCCCAATTAGGAATTTGATCATAATACTTGATGAGAAATCAAATGCCAATTATCATCTATCTATGTTGCTGGAATCCTTCCATTCTAAAGTTGCTGACATATAGATCTTGTATCCATTTGGACCTCAACTAATGACTGTAAGAAATTTCTCTAAGTATATTAGATACCATTGTCAGATTGAATGGAAAATTAACATGTCTTCAAGGTTTCACTGATGATCAAGTTCCTTTTCCCAAAGAACTCTTTTGAGCCTTAGCTAACTTGCCAAGTCATATACCTTGATACCAGCTATCTGAGCACACGTGAATTTTTCCTAACCTCAGTTGTACAGACTTGACCAAAATATATCTAGGATATGAAGATCTAAGGGAAGACAAAAAAATCCCAACCTGCATTTCTCTACAGCATCAGTAACAAAAGATCAACTGTTTTTATAATATGACTGACTGAGTTTGAACGAGTATTTAATTTGTTAGCTGCTGACTAGGTTCTAGAGAGATAGTTCATTTGATAGTTTGGGGTAACCTTTTTCAGGTCCCTTGTTTGCCCTCCTTATCAATTTGCTATAAAAGCTGGTATAAGTGTCTGCATTGACACAGAGACAATGCATAAAGCAGGCATGACAGCGGAAGGTCATATAGAAGACATTGCTCTTTGGAACTGTGAGCTGTGAAAGGCAGGGATGTGTGAATTCAAATTTATAGGCTTTCTTTCTGTTGAGACATTTTCAGAATATTGCTCATAATACCACCATCCTCCATCAATCATCTTTCTGTGCTCTTCTTCTAATTCACTTTTTTTTTTTTAAGTGACAGGAAAAGAAATACTTCGAGCTTTCCATTAGTATTCTTATCATGAACTGAAGTTTCATAAGTGCCACTTATAGGGCTTATCTTTTTTTATTCATTATTTTGTTACTCTTTCTAGTCCAGCTACTCTTCCGAATATTGTTTACTGCCAAGACAAACAGATAGTATTACAAATAAAATGCTATATAAAAATGACAACTTTTCTATTCATTCTGACATGGAATTTTGTATTTTTACATCACTTCATTGACTTAATTAACTGCTGTATTAGCATATTTGTAAGTTGGATCAATTTTTAAAATTCAGAATTCAAACAATTCTGTCTGCTAGGGAATTATTGAAGATACCACACTTCCCATGAGGAAAATGACCACCTGCAGAGAAAGTTAAATAAAGAAGTTACTTAGCATGATATATTAACTGTACAATAAAGACAATTCTATTTTCTGTTTTACGATAGTGTTCAGCTGTTGTGACTATGAGAAATCCTTTTTTTCTTCTGTAACAATGCTCCATTTACATTCAATTTTCTCAGAAGCTGAAACAAACAAATGCACAATGGGTTGTGTATTGTCCACTAATCAGTGTGACTAAATAAGAGAGCTAAATCATAATTTACAGGCAAGGTTTAGAAGCTGATTTTTTGCAGCTCTGACACTTTCATCTGTCTCTTCTTGCATGGTAGAATTCTTTCATTTATTTTTCCTCATATTGGTGTTCCACTTTTATTGTGCATTTTGGGGCATTTCAATGTACTGCTCAGTACATTGCTTGCTGCACAGGCCAGTGATGTATCTTGCAGAGCTTATTACTGCCATATCAACCAACACTGGAATAGAGAGAACACTTGCTGTTACATTTCAGGTATCTCCTTTAAAAAGAATAGTTAAATTGTGTGTGTATTTCCAATTGCCTGCCTTATACATGCTACATTTCCCAACCTTTGCGTATCGTTCATTCTCTTCACCTAGCAGGATGTGATTTTCTAGACTCAGTTTTGTCTACCCTAGTTACCCAATATGCAGAAACACTCTCCAGTCCAATGTCCTTGACAAGTCCTTCTTGACTGTCACTTTCAGTTTGAGTGGTAAATATATAAGTGATATTTCATGTCTTTCAATACTGCCAGAGTACTTTCCCCTACTTTTTTGTTGACCAGCAACATTCTGAATTCTGGAATAAAATGACTTTTTTCTGCTGAATCCAGTGATGTGAATATGCTGAATCTTCTTCAGCTGCAGCTTCATTATTCTTTAAAGCTTCATTATTGCACAAGTATAATCAGACTGGGATACATAAAATTTCCTTTTGGCAGCCAGAATTTATTTTAAGGTTAAGAAAATTATGGCTTTATTTGCTGCTAATACAAACAATAAACAGGTAAACAATCTTAAAAATACTTTTGTTATATGCTTCCTCAAGTTAATTAAGATTTGCATCAAGGTGACTGGCCTGGGATTACTAAGGAATCAGCTTCAGTGTCTGCTCATCTCTGCCCACTGCTTATGAAATATGATGTAATAAATTTAAAGGGTGTTGAGCCATGGTTTCTATTAAATACAATGGAAACAAGAGAAAGCACAATTTCAGTGAAAAATACATCCATAAGTAATTCCTCAGGGACTCTCTGTGGTCTAAGGATTAGGTTTGGGATTACTTTCAGAATTCAGCAGTGACTTATTGTGTAATTTTTGGTAAACCATTTAAGCTTGGAAATTTAAATTTGCTATTGAGAAATGAGGTTGATAGTTTTCTGTCACATGCATTAGCATTTGTAAAGCAGACTGTGTCTTTTCTTCTCTGCATTAAATCAGCTTCTCCATTGCCTGGATTTCTGCATTTCGTAGAACTACAGTTTCTTTTAAGGTAAAATAGCTCATAAGAAATATCCTTCTATCTTCTATGCATAGAACAAGGTTATAAAAGTATTTGTAAACATACTTTTTTCTTTGAATATTTGGAAAACTAACTTGCAGAAATGGTACAAACAATTGAATCCCTAAAGAAAATGCAGGGAGAGGGGTCAGAAAAGAAGGGTTCAGCCAACTGGTCTTTCTTTACCAGTTGCTGATATCCCTTCTGTCTAGAAATATCCTGCAAATGAGTTGTCAGACAGGACTTTATGCATAGTGTGGATTTTTGTTCTTGTTTTTGTCTGCTTCTTAGCTTTTTGGGTTTTGGCCACACATTGGACAAGTTCATGAATTGCTACTAACATCCATCCAATTCTAAGTAAGAAATAGGATGCCTGAGAGACTTGCTTTCCTAGTTGGTCTTTTTTATTTTTCCTTTTCCAGTTGCTATACCCTTTTATCATACCTTTATTTTGCTCCTCACTGCCAGTCTCACCCGTTATATCAGACTGAAGTGCCACTCCTTTTCATTTTACAATTCTCTAGAATCCTTCATTAGAAAACAAGGAGTATAGTATTTCAGGTGAGTGCGTAATTGATCAGTATACGTATTGGATTATTTTACACGTTGAAAGCAATCACTCTTGAGTCAGAGCAACCCTGGGTGCCACTACTTAGTGACCAGTGCTAGCTGGTCTATACTAAAATATAACCTCATCAGCTCCACCCATCTCAATTAGCCCTGAATGGCAGTTATTTGCTCAATATAGAATTTTCCAACAAATCATGGTGAGGACACTCCTTTCTGCTGTTATTCATTGCTGTCAATCTGGAGTTACCTGCTAGGGATACCCATTCAGAAAAATTGTAACTGCTATGGAGATACCATTTGATGTGGCATTGCTAAAATGACTCCATTAAATGTGCCGGTTCCTTGGCTGTATAGCCTCCTACAAAATAAAGTACAAAAGGAATAGCTGCTGTAATGCTGTTGCTTTTTTTCCACACACTCACCAGACAGTCCTCTTGGGCACAGAAAATGAAATGGGTTCTTGTTTACCTAAGCTAAATGAATAATTTATCACAATTTTACATGTTTTGTCATTTTATGTCTGCCACATCATGGTGGATGAACTTAATCATTTTTATACTGTATCATTTACTACAAAGTTAACTTCTATGTAACAGGTGTCAGTGTTCTTTTCTTAGTTCTCACCCATAGAGTAAGAAAAGCCTTAATTTATTTCTTGAGGTGAGTGAATAATTCATAAGTATCTTTACATCTCTTCTTGCTGTCAGTCCGCAAACATCATGCTGGAGTAACTTAACATTTGTCTTATGCTATTTACTACCACATTACCCTCCATGTATCAGATGTCACTGTTTGCCTCTCTGTTGAGTATCAGTTGTCTACCAGAAAATACTTTCAATTTACTGTAGCCGTATTGCTGAGCAGCTGGAAAATAATTTTTCTAACATGTGGCAGAACAAATTATTGCACAGGAGGGGGTTAATGGAATTGTCTGCTAGAGGAATAAATAATTGAAGGGACACAGATCTACTTATTAGCTTGAACAGAGACTTGATGTCCTAAATTATACCTTGTTAGAGGTAGGGAACCTATGCTTTCTTACAGCAGAAGCTGACTTAAGTAAACAGTGTCAGTATACCTGATATTTTTGCCACTCAAATATAATATCCTTAAAGTTTCAAAGACTGAAAGTTGTAGTAATTCTCACATATAATTAAGAGATCATTATTTTTTCTCTATAAAAAGATTTTCTACAGTGATATGTGAATCAAAGGCAGTAAGCTGTCTCCTTTAAAAACAAAGCTAAAATTCTTTCATATTTTTCTGGCTGATTCTGCTATTAATGACAGGACTTTGTCAAATTTAAACTTATTTGCTTGGTTATTTTTGTTACTTTTACCATACTTTTAAAAATATATTTTTAAGGAAGCTGTTTAAGTGACATAGCACATCCAAAATTATTTTTTTCTTTTTCAAAGTATAAAATAAACCGCATCTTGGGGTATTAAGGTTTACAGTTTTGTTTTACTTTTTTTTTTTTTCAAAAAAGAAAAAAAATGATAATTGAAATCGTATTATCTACTTACTCTACTTTTTTACATAGAAACAGAACTTAAGGCTGATGTAAGAACATTTCTTACTCTGAATTTGTTTACTATACGTACTTTATGTATGTTCTTATGAAGAGAGCGTTACTTGTTTTTCCATCCAGAAAGAAGTAAATATTTTCTTAAAATTAAGTAAAAATTAAAAGTAAGAGTATTGCTTTCTAATCTGGTAGAGGAATAGAAAGAGAGGTATAGAAATTTCTAGATATATACATAAATTGATTGGGCTGAAAAAACAATTATAGATTAACATATGAGCAGGTGGACTGGATGTTTATCAGTACAACAAACAACCCCTTACAAATTTTATATTAATAAGTACCTCTACACATATTCAGGCATTAAGATAATTTCAACCATCTGCCTGTAAGTAAATATATATATATAAATAATATATATATATATATATATATATAGCTTACAAACTTCCTAAATCAGCTCATACAAAAACTAATTTTGACTACCAATGATTTTATGGAAGCCTTTGATTCTTCTTTCAATCACCTTGGTATGCCAGCCTAAAGTTAATCCTGAGATTCTCATGCAGGACTGCACTACAGCAAAATTACCCATAATTGCCTCAATTCCTGCTGACTGGTTATTTTTGCACCAGTGACTCAAATTAGGCACAGCTGGCCCTAGCGAGTTGGAGTTTAATAACAGCCAGTTGTCAGAAACTAGCTGACGGTCAATGTTTTTGTCTAAAATGGGTGAAAGGAACAGTGACAGTTCTCCCTCCCCTATTCCTTGCTCATCTCCCCAAATGAGCACGTATCTGCTTCTGAAACTGAAGAAACAGTAAGTTGAGAAAGTTTCCTTCTGTGGGGACATGTTCATTTCTTGCTTTTGAGTAATTGTTGTAATACTGAGATGGCTGTGTTAACTGCATGAATATTTGATGAGCGTTAACAGCAAAGTACAAGAGGATCTCATTCATTTTAATACTGGTGTTGTACATAGACCCAGTGAAACTGAAAAGGAAAAACGTGGTTTAGTCTCAGAGTGGCTTAGTAGGGTGTTTAGTTAGAAAGCAAGAAAATCTCTGCTTTTGAAATGAGAGTGATATAACTGACCAGTGATATACTATGACAGTTATTTCATACATCTGTTGGCTGATTTTGCAAAAAAAAAAAAACAGCACTGAAGGCCAGTTTGATAAGCTAGTACTCCATAGATTTTCCAAAAGAGAGTCCTACTGCTGAACAGGTGGTTGCCTATCTGTTGTCTTACTGTAGCTTCTCAGTGCTGCTTCTAATAGCTATTCTATTGTTTTCATTTTGTATAGCATTGTATCTTATCTACTGTTTTCTGTAGAGATTGGAATGTCTTTTGTTGCAAACTTGGCAAGAACACTTTTTGTAAGAATTCATAATGAACATCAAAGTTCTAACAATAACAGACTGAAAATATTTTGCAAAATCAGCTGTTGAGTAAATCCATGGCTTCATGATGTTTAGTTGCAAAACAGTGATTCAATTGTGTTTGGTTCTAAGAAAGTGTAAGAGGTATTGAAAATTTCCCTATTTAAATTCTTGCTGATTGTATTGTGCCCTGCATATGATAAGCTCAGATTCATTACCGTGGTTGCTTCAGTGCTTACCTGTCCAATTAATAGGAAAGAATCTCTTGAAGTTAATTAATGTTGCGTCAGATAAGATCACCAATGACGAAAGCCAAATACCAAAGTTAACCAAAGTAGAAATATTGATTTTCATTCTCTGTCTTAAACTATTTTTGAACAGTAACATTGCTTTCAAAATCAATCAGCAAAGCAAACAAGCCTATATTTTAAATAGTGTTAAATATTTGCTACCAGGATAGTGAATCTGAAGATGTTCTCTTTGCTGCTTATGTCTTCTTTAATTATTCTGTGAGACCTTTAAAAATCACAATTGCCAACATAAAGACATTATATCAAGACATCCCCAAGGGTAAGTTGAATAAAAATTTCCTAGAGCCTATAAATCTACTTGAAGGTGATAACCTAATCACTAGTATGCCTGTCAAATCTCAAGGAAAGTGATAAGTAAAACAGTAATTCTATGAAATATGGACTTTTACTTATCTGGACTGACCTTTTCTCCTGCTCTTTAACCTTTCTGCCCTCCAAGTCTCAGAAAATGGCTGTGTACAAAGAATAATATAATACAGACATCTACTTGGTAAGCTGGAGATGTTGAGCACTTCAATACTGCATTGAATCTTTCACCTACTGAGGATCTGTTTGGAAGCCAACGTAATAAAATGAGCATAATGCAGTTGTACTCAATTGATCATTTGTCCTCTTAAGAAAAGAAAAGTTCCATGGGAAAACAGGCCCTATGTGATACTTTGAAGCTTAATTTTGGAAGTAGTGTAGTGGGAAAAAAAAAAAAAAATTTGCTATGGACGTACTGAACTTTGTACTGCCCCAGTTAACCACTTTCAACACAGAAACTAGGTCACACTTCTGTGTTACTCGTGTATTTCTGTATTGTGGTTCAGACAGCAAAATCCAAAGAACTGAACAATAAATGTTTAAATCAAGGTAAAACAACAAGTTAGTTTGTATTACATCTCCTTAATTAGTGTTGATCCAGAACCCTTGGTGACCTAAGTTGATACCAGCTGTAAAACCTTGACCACTTCACTTAATGAGATCTCCTGTTTCCATAGATATCTTCAATAAACATTGTGATTAAATTCATGGGCCAATCATAAATAATAGAATAATAAGATTTTAAAATTGCAAGAGTGACAGAGATTTAAAAAAACCCAAACTGTTCTTCAGTGATATCACAGTTTTATTAAAAAAAATCAAGAAATTGCATACCAATTCAACACTGTTAAATACATTAATTTGAATATAAAAATGGATTTTTTTGCATTAGTTCATTTCTACTTAGTCAATAAAATGACAAATATTAATAATTGTATGAGCACCATTTCATGTATAAGTAATGATTGTACACTGAATGAGCCTCACATACCTTCCAAATTGTTGAGGAAGGCATTCAGTTGGATTCTGGAACATTTGCAATTTCATTTATTTATTTTATTATCTCATCCAAGCCTCTCCTGGAAGCCACACAAAATATTGTATATTTTTGTTCTTTTCTTTATTTAGCAGAAGGCAGTTATGAGTGATGTATATGTATTAGGGAATAATTAATGAAATATCCATATTAGAACAGCATATGAATTATTTAAAATGTGCTTTCAGATTGCTTTTTTGTTTCTACCTAGGATTTTAATAAGATTTACTATACAATAATTAGTTTTTGCTAGGTTTTCTGTTGGATTCTAAAGATGTAAGAGTAAGATATTGCAGCATATTTCACTTTCTAGGTGCTTACCTGAACTGAGCCTCCAGCTGTATTTTTTTAATGTTACTGTATGGGAACTGCTGAATCATGGCCTGAACCTCTGATTGACCACCTGAGGCGAGCAATGAGTCAGCCCTTGGAGCACAGGTGAAGGCAATTCTCCTGCCCTACTGGAAGGGTGCAGCATGGTTCCACCTCTCCTAGACCCCATTTAAGAGCTGACTGCCCCTGGGGGAGGATCTCTTTTGGAGATGGCTCCTCTTGGATTCTTCTCAGTGAACCCAGGACAAGAGTAAGCCCTCTATCTGTTTTTCGTTAGTGTGATAACTTGTTTAGCCTAACTTTCTTGTATATTTCTTAATTATGATATCCATATATTCATTGATTATACAGTTACTTATGTACTAGTAATGGCATAATCAGGACAAGAAATTTGTATTCTCTCTGTCATATGTCATGTTAGGCAATGCAATCTGTGCCTGTTAAAATGGTTGATTGAAGGAAATTACATGGTGAAGTCTAGGAAAAAACTTCACCTTCTCCTAGGCTTATTTTCCCATGTCATATAGCTATTCTCTTGCTTGTGAGTGCCTTTAGACCCCAAGACAGCTTTAGATGTTTAATTCATTTATGCTATTGGCAGAATTTATTTTGTAAGTGTCAAAATAAACTCTTCTGTTTGTAGTACAGTTGTATTAACTGTAGCTTTCAGTGCATTTTGTATTCTTGTTAGTCTGTTATGCCACTCTTTGAAATACTAAATCAAAATGTATTGTTCATGAACAATTCCTCTTTTGTCCATTAATTAGAATTTTTTTTTTGTTAACAATGCACAGAATATTCAGAATGTGTAAGATTAAAAGAGACCACCTGGATTGTATTGTCTGAATTGCTGCTTTCCTTGATTAAAGAACTGCATTTACATTAAACCTAGCCAGCTCTTAGAAAGACATGAAAAATAAACTTTAAAATAAGTAATTGCTGATGGGTTTTGTATAAGATTGAAAAACAATGGGAAAATTGCTGGTGTTGAAGGAATTAATCTTGATTTTAATCACGTGGGAGGGAAGGAAAGCTTTCAGAGCCCTTCAGTTGGTACTTCCCTGACTGACTTCCTAAGGGTCAGCCTTTCTGAGTTCTGATAAGCTGAGGACTTCCCTTACAGTCTGAGTGATTATCACTCTCCTAGACATGAAAAGCAGCATTATTTCTGGCTTCTAACTTCTTAGTGCACTTAGGCTGCTTTTCTTCATCTCACTCCTTGTTCCTATCTGCTTAGCTATGTTTGCTGCCCACTTACTCCAGCTATAACACTGTAGTATACTTAGTGAACTAATTCCATGTACTGCCTGATGCAGGACTCTGTTGTGTGATCAGCTGATATCAGAACAATGTGTTAAGTGCATCCTTAACATTGTGTTATTATTTTTTTTAACGTTTTAGAGGGCTTTAATATGAAGATTAAGTTTCTGTGGAAATAGCCGTGGGAATTCTCTTATGTGTGGCTTGTCCTATCATACTATATAGCCATTCACAAGCGATAACTCTAGCTCCATATAGCTAGACAATTACTATTTACAGTTATTGTTTCAGTAATATGGTCTAATTTATGTATTTAACTGATAATAAATAATAACAAAATCACACTGAAGATATTTGAGAGGAGGGTGTTCCAAAATAGCTTTTGTGGGTTCCAGAGTTGACTCAAAACAATGGTTTTTCCATTTTGCAGAGAACTTCTTTGTTCTGTCGAAGTGGAAATTGTGTATTTGATATTTCCACCTGAAAGGTAGAGCGGGTGAATAGTTCAGTCGTTATGTTAAAAGAGCTCATTAGGCAAACTAATTAAATGTGGCCAGAGCAGAGAGCTGCTCTTCTCTGCTGCAGAAATGACTTCTGGTTGACTTATCTTGTAGCTATCTCTGTACGTCTTTTACATGATTAAAACTTTAAGAAGCTCTGAAAAACACTGCAGCATCATTGCAGAAGCATACCTATATCGGAAGTATGCTTGTTTTTTTTTTTTAAAATTTTAATTCTATTTTCTTTCATTATTTATTTAGATTTTTTTGTGGGAATCTCCTTCACTGATATTTGTTCTTCAGTTTGATTTTTTTTTTTTTTTTTTTTTCTCCTTTTCCTTTTTTGTTTGTCTTTAGGCTCTACTAGCAAGAACCTAATGTTTTACATGTTTGTATGACACCCAGGGCCACCTGATGCATATTGTAAATAAATGAAATTTACTTGATCTGCTATTGTTATTGCAAGCAGAAATATCCCTGGAAACTCATAAAACATTGAAGTCTTTCACCTGCCAATACATCTGGACAGTTCTGATTCTTTAATTAGCTTTTCAATAGGAGACTTTTTACTTTTTTTTTAATCCTAAATATATACAGAAGTATAAATAGCTTAAACAACTTATTTCTAAGAAACTGTTATTAAGTTGCAGAAAATTCAAATGACACTTGATTATTACACTTTGAAGTTATAGATTGGAAAATGCATTTGTCAAGTACTTAAAGCCATCTGAGTCATCCAGATGAAGGATGTTCCATGTTGCCTGAGGTGTGATATAATGACAGAACTATTGTACTTACACACTTTCCTTTTTAAATGCAAGCTCTTTTCCTTTTAGCTGTGATTTCTGATTTCCAAAGCTTATTTCATCACCAGAGAGGCACCTCTGCACTGCTTTATCTATTCATTGTGTTTAGATTTGTGAGATACCAGGTTGTAGTTAACTTCTGGGAATATGATTTGTTTTTTGGTTTTTCCTTTTTTAATCACTTCTAGTAGCTGAATAAGGTAGAGCCCATTACTGTACATGTTGCAGACAGGCAACCTGAAGTCCGTGAGCCAAGAATTGCGCCTCTGGTATCCTGGAATTGGTCATGTGCTGAGGACTCCAATTGCCTTCCCAAATAGTTGCTTACCACATGGATTTGGGAACTTAATGAAGTAACCAAAGGCTGTCAAGGGTAACCTAACTAGTCCATAATGTATACTGGGATGTTGTTTCTTGGATTTTTATTCATGTTCTGTAGGTATTTAGGGAGAGGTAATCAGCATATGTAGTTGTGGAGCATTTTGACACTGTTCAATAAACTGTGTGAAAGCAGTGATTTCATCATGGAAATAATGTGATGTCTTTCTACTGCACAAGTCACACAAAAACTTTCATATATTTGATTGCACATTTGATTGTAGGTTTTTTCAGCCTCTTTATTTTATGACCTGCTGATGTGCTTTGTCTCTTGTAGGCAGAGCAAAGATTTTACCATATCCATAATACTGGCAGTGCAAAACCAAGTGGAATTTGACTATCTGTTCAAATCTGGAATCAAATCAAAACTGAAAGTCCTGTGCAAAGAAAATGTTTCTGTAAACTACTTAGAAACCCAAATTCCAAAGCTTGCATGAATGTTCAGTGCTTTTAAAATATTAATAATTTCTTAACTGGAAAACATAAAAAACTATATTAGCAATAAAACTACAATCTTAAAAATGAAATTTCCTCCTCTTGAAAGTTCTGTACTTCCAAACTTGAAGTCTGTCTTATACAGCTTTTTAAAATAAGTGCAAATAAACTAGAAGTAGAAATATAATAAAGCAAGATATTTCAATTTATTTATGGATTATTTCCACTTAGTTATAAAGCTAACAGCTTCACCGGTGCATCCTATAACTATGCTAGCATTTCTTTGAAGACTTTCAAGTTTAGTTTAAAGCTAAACTTTGCTAGCTTTCTATTATTTAATTAGGGTCCTGTAGGACCCTGTTAATTCAGCATCCTGTAGGATGCTTTTGAATTTTAGTTTTTTTTCTTAACCATTGAAGTGTAATATGTAATAATGGATAGAAGCTTTTGCTCAGTATTATATAGATAACATTAACTCATAAAGACTGATACTCCAGATTTTGAAAGCATTTTGAGGTCATTTATTCTATTGGCTTTCTGTAGGATTTATCTCTCTGCCAGCATTGTGTGGGAGTTTTGCTGGAAGACTTTTTGAGGAAGACTTTTTTTTTTTATCACATGTGAAGCAAAACAGCAAAAAGCTGTTCATAAAATTGATTGCAAACTGTTTCACTGCTATAACTTTTGGAGCAAGTGAGGACTTTTAAAGTATTACATTCTTAATAGTATGCAATTAATAAGTAAATTGTAGAGAAAAAAATTGTTCAGTTTTGCCTTATTCACTCTTTGTCATTTTGTATCATTGTTCCAGAAAAAAACATTAAACAGGTGAAACCAATTCCTGTAATACAAGAGATTATTGGAGGTTCTTTAATAAAAGATGAGTTATCAAAGTTTAATTTTTCTTCAAATTTATTAATATACTCAAGATGTTAAGAAGTGCTGTTACCAGCATATCCATTTGCAGGATGAGCTGTGCTACCAAGTTTATGTAACTTTCCAAAAAAAAAAAAAAAAACTTTATTGTTATTGCAATTAACCAATTGAAAGAAGGCAGTGGGCAGGGGAAAAAACAGTCTTATTTTGTTGATTGGTTTAAATGAGTTTGTGTTCCTCCAGATCAGCAAGCTCCTGAACTGCACTGTGCAGTCACAAGCTATGAGATTTAGCGTGAGAAGAATTCATGGCTGAGAGGGATAAGAGAATAGATCTGTTTTTTTTTGCCAGCATCCTATAGTCAGAATGGGTGAAACTTGAGATCAAACTGCAACTCTATATAACCGTTCTCGTTTACTCTCTTGTTTCATATGTGTTCCATGAACTGGCTCCTGATTCTCACAGCCAATTTTCTGCCTTGTTCTGTTTATGTGTCAGTCTGAATTGGGCTGCCTGAACTTGTATTTCAGCAGCCTGCATTTAGTTTGAAGCAAGAAATAGCTGCTGAGGAGGCATAGTTCCTGTCTGTTGCTTCCATACTTAGTTAATATTTACTGGGAGCAGAACAACCTATGTCCCTTATACCTCTTCTCTCTTTATCAGAGGGCTGAGAAGCAGAATGTACAATGATCAGGACGCTTCCTTGTCCAAGCTCATCCTTAGCATCATTAAAATTACACTGCGTATGCAGTCATCTTTCAGCTGTTACAGGAGGCATTAATCTTTGTAGAAATGCTTCAGCCTTGCTCTCCTCAAGCCATACAATATTCCCAAACAAAAGAAGCTAAAAGTTTCACAGCTTCTGGTCCATGGAAGCATGGAAACAGTGTTTGCAACCTGTCTGAGCTGTTCACTGAGAATCACTTGCTTTAGGCCCGCACGTTTTCAGCATCTATACCTTCATATTTTATATTGTGTGTTGTGATCCTTGAGGGAAAGTGCTCTTGTCATTACTTGAAGGCTGTGACATCATTAATAGGTTCTTCACTGCCAGCTTTGGTGCCGAAGAAGCATTCTGTCAAATATAATCTGCACGGAGATGCCTGTACCTAAACTTACCATGTCTGAAGCTTGTTGGGAATTACAAGAATAAGACTGCAGAATGTATTTTCCCATTTAGGGAGAAACTTAATACTGATGGGTCAGAGCTTTTAACATTTATGTCTATTTCTCTTGAACTTTAAGAGAAACCTACTACAAACAGGCAGAGTTTCATGCTGAATAACTGAGAGAGCTAATTCTGTGTAAGCAGAGCAGATACTGTGAAGCTCAGAATATATCCTGAAGATCTAGTGCTAAATGTCATTAAATACTATCAGATGCCCAGAGATGCTTCAAATTTGCTGAGGACCCTTTCACAATTTTTATTACCAAGTAATGGCTCGTAATACAGATTAGTCCAAGCCCAGATCCTGGCTCCAACTGGGAGCCCTTAAGGGAAGTGCTTAACAATGAAAGAAGTATTTAATAACACCTTCTCTGTGTATTCCACGCTGTCTCTGACTTCTGTTCTTGTGTCTTTGTTGTGCTTAATGAGTGATGAAATGTGATGATTTCTAGGCTTCAACAGGCTTTTATTCCATGCCTTTGTGTAACTGTTCCTGAATCCACAATCTGATACTTGTCAAGTAGTTGAGTACAAAGTGAATATATTCATCAAAATACAGTTCCATATGATGGTTTTTTAAAATATCCAATGTTGTGTAAGCCCATGTTTTTATTAAATTGTTTTAATATAGAAACCTATTTAGAAAAGAAAAACCTGATAACTATTGCTATGCATCTTTTTTTGAATATATATGTAAGGATGATGCAGAAAAATATATAATTTGAAATTAACAAAACAAGACATGATTGGGTATCATGCTGTTGTTTTAAGAAAACACTTGTTTTTGTTTTATACTTCTGTAAATATAAATAATACATGCTCTTCGGAAGTCCTCCCTCTTCAGTGAAAGTTTTGTCTTTAACAGCTGTATCGTCTTTGTCTTCAAAGACAAATATGAATCATTTTGCATCTTTACAGACTGACAATTTGACATCTCATCTTCTAGAGTTTGTCTGGAAAAGCATATTCCTTTCTTTTTACCCAAGATCAGATTTCCCATTAAGACTGCTTGACTGCTTTTTTTAGTAAGAGCTCTGCTCTGTATTAGTTGCTTTTTTTTTTTTAAAGTTCTCTAAAGAAAAAAAGTGACATGCAACATATTAGGGAGCGTTGTTGCAGATTATCTCAATTTTGTCACCAAAAATTCATAGAAAAGTTCTCTGAATTGTCTTGTTTTTTTTCCTTTCTTTCTTTCTCCAGGTTAGAGGACTCAACATCCAAACTTCCTATACTCAAGCCTTCAAACTGCTTATCCTATATGAACTCAGAAACCTAAATGCTTAATATTACTAAGCAGCATCTTCATATGCCAAGAAATCTCATTCATATTTGCCAAGTTCTGAGGAGTGTACTCATCTCCCATTTAAACTTTGATGACATTAGGTACTCCTTAGGGGAAAAAAAAAAATCTACTCTTCATTTACAAGGATCCTTACAGTCAGGGGGAAATAAAATAAAAAAAAAAATAGAGGTAATTGACATTACCATTAACTTTATACATCTGTCACCGCCTTTCCCGGTAGTATTTTTTAAATTATGTGACCTATTTCAGTAACTCTACTTAATAAGAGTGATAGTATGATCTCACACCCAACAATGTAGAGTGTGTTTTTTAAAAAAAAAAAAAAAAAAAAAAAAAAAGACCTGTGGGTTTGATCAGGTTACTGCTCTTTGTTCAGAAGTGCCAGCTCTCTGCAGAGAAATCAAACTCCAACATCAGGCCCCGAAAGATTTTCTTGAGTCATTCAAGTGCTGTATTTATTCATTTTTCTCAAAGTAAATTTAAGGGGTTCTGCATTCTTGGACAAAAATCTATTTTTTCACAGCTCCAACAATGATAAGAAAAGAAGAAGCTGGAATAAATCCAACTACATAGCATACAAAATGTCATGGTAGGGGGAAAAAAAAAGTTATAAACCTTCAGAAGTCCTGGTGCTAATTTGATCCTTTTGTGAAGAGTACTTTAATAGGAAGCTTCAGTCTGTGACAAATGAAGTGAATGTTTTAAACTTTTAAGTTCTTCATCAAGTGTAACAAGGCATAGGTATGGTATCTTTTGAACTGTCATTTCAAAAAAATGAAAACACTTTGTTTTTGTAAAACTTCACTCTAATTGTTGATTATTTTCACTCCTTATATGAGAACACAGGGAATCCACGTGGGGTGGGGGAATCTTACACCCTCCCCCCTCATTTTTTTTGAACAGAGTAAGCTATCTGAACTGACCACAGAAGATGGTCTTTGTTGCTATTTTGGTCTTCTTTATGAAAGACGCAGAGAAAATCATGTACAAAGCAGAACATCTTAGGCTGTTTTTGTAGGCATTCAATATATTTACTGTATTGCTTTGTTGTATTTCTTTTTTTTTTTTAACATAACTAATTTTTTCTCTTGACCACTGTGTGTAGATTTTAAATGCATTCTTACATTCTACCATTAAAAAAAAAAAAGAGCAAAAATAAACCTTTCTATTTGAAGTAAGCTGCTTGACTTGAACTAAAATGAAAGTACACTGAACAAATTTTAGTGATGGAATTTGGAAATGTCAATAGAATGGTAGTAAAAATGGGAAAATAAGCTGTTCATGACTGCTTGTAGATTGAGTAGCACTCAGCAGTTACACATCTGTCTTAATTGTATATCTCAATAAAAGTGGCACCTTTAACCATGATGAGGATTTACTTTGAACTTTTTTTTAAGTGCTCATTCTTCTAAAGAGCTCTCAGTATCATGGCTGGTCTGGATCATCAGAACAACGCCCACTGAAATACAAATACCAAGAGTTCAGTATCTTCGGTGGAATTAGAGATAATAGTCCTTTATCCCCCACATGTTGTGTGAATCTTTGTGCTTTATAGCTCTGCATGAAGGACTTGTTATCTATTCAAAGTGCTCCCCCCCAAAAAAAGGTGCAAAATGTAGAGATAAATGCTGTAGGACCTTTTCCTCCTTTTATTTTAATGTATTTACTGCCTTTCAAGCACTGAGTGGACTCTATTAATCTTAAAGCACGTCCTGTATATTTGATATTTCAACGCTATACATTACTAAAAACATTTAGACTGGGACTGTATCTGTATTATCTTTTTTTTTTTCCCAATGGACTTTGATTATGGTGTCTCATCGTTCATGCTCAGAGCACATTCCAGAAGATCCACATTTTTTTCAGATCTGTTCTATCTCTGTTTTTCTTTTTTGTTGTTATTTATGCTCGTTTGTTACTAAAATATACATTTTTTTCATCACTGGACACAAATTAAGGATGCTTTTCAAAATCCAAGTTTTTAATTGAGTAATGAGTAATATGAGAATGAGTCTGATTCAAAAATAATTTGTTAATACACAATGTTATGAATTGTTTATTTGCCTATTTTATCTTATTGATGCTCCAGTAAATTCCAGAAAAATAATTGCTGGAAATCAATAACAAATAGATATTTAAATATTTCCAAATGTTTAGTCCTTGACGTTAATAAGATTATCATAAGTTAACTTACTGACAAAGTTGACAGAAATGTTTTTGGGGATGGTTAGGAAGTTTTAATGTATTTGTGGTAACTCAACTGTTGACATGAAACATTGAACTTGTAATTACTTTTGCTGATTTTATTTCATTATGCCTCAAGAAAAAGTTCAGCAGTTCTTGAGGTGTAAATGAAAAACTCGTTTTGAGTTCTAGAGATAACAATAGATAACATTCACAAATGAACAATCAAATGTGTGTGCAGTCGTGAGAGTCTGGCAGGAATTTTACACAAAACACATGGTTTCACATAGCATAGATTGGGGTAAACACTGTTCTGGATCTATGCCTCAATTAATTTAAAATCTCCAGCTTAAGGGCTGTGTTTCTTACAATGCATAGCACAATCACAGAAAACATGGATAACAGTGGGAGGAAAAAATGTTAGAAATTCAAGACCTGAGGAATGAAAAAAGCTGCTTCCTTGAGATTGCATCTTTATGGAGGGGAGAAAGGAGACATCAAAAAATGATAAAACAGGGAATAAAAGCAAATCTCATACTTCACCCAAACAGCATTGGATGTGTTTCTTGAGAAATTCAGAAGTGATGTAAGTGGATTTTCTTTTTTCACTCATATGTATATGTATGTGAAAGCTTGGCTATTATGTCATTTTAGCTTTGATTTTATAAGCTCCAGAAAAGCTCCAGTATTTGTCTCTCTGGTGGTGGCAATGTCTATTAATGTTATCTTTTGTGATTTCATCTTCTCATAATGTCTGAGAGCTCTGCTTTAAACTAGCAGTCTGTGATTGTGACTGGTGAGATAAAAATTTCGGCGAGATAGAGGATGTTCACGCTACTATGTGTGACAAATTGCAATGACAAGGCTGTGTTGATAGCAGCTTATGATGTGAAATGAAATCACAACCACAATGCCATAAAGATGTGTGCTTAGGGCATCTTTACAGAGCTCAAAGTGAAAAAAGATATGGTCACAATGTCTAGTAGACACTGTGTTCCTTTCCTACACTTCTTTTTATTGCTAAAGCTGGACAGTTCTTTTCAAACCATCTCATGCATTCCCCCCCCCCTTTTTTTTTTTTTTTTTTTTACTTTGCTATATATTTTTGTCTCTCTTTGTGTATGGAATATCTATACCTGAATATTAACTAAATTCACTATGCATATATGTTGAAGTGAGCAAGTTAGCCATTCCACTTAATTCATCTGATTGACTGAGTGATCCACTTCAGATAAACAATGGGAAACGAGAAGTAACTGAGCAGTAAGAGAAGGTACACTGCAGATCCAGGATTTTGCGTCAGTTTGTTTATTCATATAAGTTATTTGTGTGGCTGACGAACTGACAGTGTAAGCAAGACTGTGAAGCTGTTCTGAATATTAAGTATAAAGTGCAATTGCTTAAATATTGAAAGCTAAAGCCAGTTTTAGATATTCTAGACATTCAGGAAATGTCTAGCAGGTATGGAAGGACACCAATGTTTTTCTGAAGCAGCAGCTGGAAGGTACTTAAACTGTCCTAGAACATGTACAGTGGCACAAGAATCCTATGGTTAAGTTACTGAGTTACAGAGCAGTGACATTTAAAACAGCTGAAATTTGGACTTCTTGGGAAATATGTTTTCTGGACATGGCAGGGAGCAGCTGATGTGAAACAGAAAAGCAATAGAATTAAACTTATTTTCTTATATATTTTCTTAAACTTATTTTTGAATAAATAAATCCATAGTCAATAAGGAAAAACATAGTGAAACACACATTTCTAAATCTGTCCCACTTGGGAATAATTTAGTATCCTAGTTAATGACCATTCTGTTGCATTGCCTCCTACGGTACTGACCTAAAGCCAGGCCAGGACCAAATGACTGCACGTACACACCAATATGATGAACAGCAAAATGGCGTTTATTACATGTGAACTCTAGCTTATATAACCTATGTGCTTCGTCTATGCCCTTAAGGGCACGTGCCACACATCAATCATAGAGCAGGGAGAGGGCCTATCGCGTCACATCCCATGGGGGGGTCTTGCAGTTGCTGACAACACCATTCCAAGGATAATTTTAAAATAATCTTTTCAGTACTGGCTGTGGGTAATGGTTTGCTTGCTAAGACTCAGACATGCTATGCTTCCCTGTAAAAATCACTGTTTTGTCATCTGATTTCTGGTTGACCACGGTGAATCAGTATTCTTTGCAGGTTTTCTGAGTACAAGCCTCAGTTAAGAATTTTTTTTAGATCACTTTCAAGATAAATAAAAAAGAAAACCTGACTCTTACTTAAATAAGAAGTTTTAACCCATACTCGTATTCTGAACACCAAATTATTGTGGGACAATTAAAACAGTGGAAAATACTCTTCTAATGAAGTGGGAAGTGTGAAAGCCAATAATTACTATGAAGAGCGTTGCTGTTCATGATTAAAGAGCAAGCAATAATTGATCATGGCGCTTGCAAATATTATTTTCCACCAATAGGTGCCAGTATAAGCTAATTAAGCTAAAATATTTAGCGACACATTTAAAGCAAATGTTGGAAAAAGAACAAAAAATGAATGTCATATATTATATTTAATGGGGATTCTAGTAACTACAGTTTTCTTTTGTCTTTACATTAGAAATGAAAAGGTAGTTTAAAAACATATTCTGAAGGCAGAAGTGAAGAACTGTTTTCTCTCAGTCTTTTGCAAAGTGCTTTTCTACCTTCCTCAAAGGGAGTGCTGAAATCAAGCTAGTTGACAATACCAGCAATGTACTGCATCAGCCTCTGAATGTGACCCGTGCAGTTTAAAAATCCTCTGGCATCTGCTGTAGTTTAGCCATCAGCTTAGTGAGGAAGGCTGATTTGCTTTGGGCCTGTTCACGTTGGAATTTGCAGAAACATTAAGAGTGAAGTTATCCAGGCAGTAATTAAGGTACTAAGGTATTTCCTTATCCTTTTAGTGAGAGCATAACTTTTCTTATGAGGATTTTTGGCACTGAAGGCAAACTTTCTGTTCTGTCCCTTTCCTGCTCCAGCTCCTCTTTCTCCATTGTTGCAGAGTATGCCTCTTGTTTCTGTGCCTTTTACAAGGAAAATTTGCAGGGGAGGAAAACAGCAGAGAATGAACCACAACAGTTGAATCTTGGCACTGCAGGTTTCATCACGTGGACCTAATTTATAGAGGAAGAAAGAAACGTTTATTGTGTAAAAAAAGAGTGAACTATCATTACAGCATTTCTTTACTCATATATTTCCCTTTGACCATATAGATATATTAGTGTGATCTTCACCAAAATTTGTCTAGCCAGCCTCATGCAAGCATTCAGGAGAAGAGATGGGGAGTATTATTTTACTCTTTTAATGCAATTCAGCTCCTAACTGCCCCTCTGCTTGGTGCCCTGTTGTTGATGTCTGTAGCCAACCATGTAATTTAATCTCATTCCTATTCAGTCTTAATGGAAGGATGACCTTTCAACAGATTAGAATTGATTTGTTTATAAATCTGCTAGTCTTGTCAAAGCTTTGTTCTTACAGACAATAATTTTGCTATCATCTTGGCAATCACTGATACTTATCAGTGTATTATGGCAGCTGTAATGAAAAATAATTTTTACTTGTTTATTTATTTGGGAGTTGGAGGGGGGAGCAATCTGTATGGTACAGTCTTTCTGGACACCTCTGCAGCCATATTCTGTGCCCTTCTACAAAGCCTGGATGCTTTGTGAAGTTGCTTGCAAACCACCCCTTTGTCTATCATGTGAACCAAGACAGATCCCTTGTTTTTCCTTCTGGTCCCCTCTCATAAGCAAGCACACATGCCAAACAAGGGCAGATCAACAGGAGAATGTAAAAAGGAGAAGACCCTCATCTACATCAGCAATGCTTTTCATCCCATTTTTTTTTTCCCTTTTCAGTCAGTTTACTCTAAACATGGTTGTATCATACTTACATTATCTGTAAATAGAATCTGTTGATGATGTAAAAAATTCAAGTAGTGTTGGTCTACTTATTTGGTACTCACTAGATTGAATCCTTCATCCATTTTATAGGCTCTCCTTATTCTGTGTTGGTTGGGTGGGGAATTGTTTTTTAAAGCAGTTGACTTACACCCATGACAGTAGGCTATTTTCTGTACATTTGTTTCATAAAGAAAAAAAGTAATGCACATTTTGCATTTACGAGGAACATAGAATTCTTTGCTCTATAGCTTTTTCAGTATTGATTGTGAATTTCAAATCACAGCAGAAGTATCCTACAAGCTTATAGAAGTTTGAAAGGCAAATTTAGGGAGCTACAAGGATAAAATATACTGAAGAACATCCTGTTGATGGCAGCAATAACTTATATTTAACTTAGAATTCTGGAAAATATGCAGCTAGTATGCAGTCTGTACTGGCTGCGTGTAATAATGGCTTGCTGTGCATTTGAACGCTCTACATTGATTCTTATCTCTTAATAGCTATTTTAATCCAGACTTAAAATCACACATTGGGTGTAATGTACAGCTACTATTTTTCATAGGCCTGTGAATCAGGAATAAAGCAAAGCAGTATGGTATGGGTGCTTAAACTTCCAGACAAATGCCTTTTATTTTTTTTCTTATTTTTATTTATGTGTGTTTTCCTTTCCTGTCTTTGTCTGTTTTTGAGGGTGTGATAACAGAAATTTTATTGCTTCTCTGCTCATAGTTATCATGTTTTTGATACTGATTTATGCTATTATTTCTGAAAAAAAATGGATCAGAATAATTCCTTGTAATAACATCTGGATCATTCTGAATGGTATACACTGAGTAATGCCATATGCTGAGAAGCAAGGAGTGGTTTTCTTGTTCTCTTTTTTTAATTGAAATGTTTGAGTTAATCCTCTGAAATGTACATTATGTATATATAATGCTATAAATTACACTATAGTATAATATAGTATAGTAACAATTTATGAAGGTTTTTTCTGCGTAAGTACTTAGGTACATAACCTTGGAGGACACATGGGGATATGTTTGTTTAGTGACCGTTTCTGCAGCTCCCAATCTGAGCCAGGTGGTGCAGTCACTGGCTGAGAGTAACGCTTATCAGAGCACTGCTATGGCAGTGACTCCCAGCAGTGATTCACTGTGATGCGTGGCTGTCTGAGTTACATGAGGTACTGATCCAAACTTGGCAAAGGACAAAATCGGTCCAGGCAGAAAGAATAGACGGAAAGCAGCTGTCCCCAAAATGTTAATGAAGTGTCATAGCTATTTTAATTTCAACCATCTGTGCTCAAAAGAAGACAGTCTGTCTAGAAGAGCTCTGTCTGTTAGAGAAAATCTAGATAAGAGTAGAACACCTGGGTTCTCATCAAGTTCTGGCTGCCAATGACTTTATCACAAGTATTTACTTCCCATGTAATCCAGAGAGTTAACCTCACTGTCATGCCTCTGTGAAAGCTGCAGCCATTCCTATGGAGCATAGTTGCAGTTCAAAATTGCACATGTAGGTGTAACTCCTGGTGCTTTCAATTCTAGAAAAAGTTCTTTCACTTTTCATCCTCCACTTCAAGGAGAAATCCAGCTTGCTCTCTTTTTCATCATTAGCACAGATTCTACCATTCTTCTACAAAGTTCAAGCTATTTCCCAAAAAATGCAGTTTTGTTGGTGCACTGCTTGTCTGGCTACAAGTTTTGCTCATTTATTTGTTATCTATCTGTCACTCTCTACCTAAAATTTGGACATGAAGTTAGAAAAACGCTTCAGTTTGGAGTTATGTTGTCTCTAGTTATTAAGAAAAAAAAAATATTTCACTGAGCTATGTATTTACAGTATCCCAAAGCTTTTAAAAATGAAGATTAAAAAAAAAAATAATTCTCCCTAACAAAGCAATTCTGATATAATTCCATTGAAATTTGGTATTTTCCCCATCCATTTAAACTAGAGGATGCATTTTATGTATACTTTAAGTCACATAAGGCTTGTACAGAATCTCCATTACTACTTCTCTGGACAAAAGTGTAGCTCACAAGATGTTTCTGCACAGTTCTGGAATGTATGGCTATGACCAATACATTTCCTTGAACATTTCCAACATAGGTTAGTACTGCATAAGTGCAAGTTACATGGCAACAAAGGATCCAATACATGTGATGGATAACACATCTGTATTTTTTTTTGAAGTCACTAGTCCAAACTTGACAATGTTTTCCTATCCCAAGACGAAATCTCAAGGCATGGATACCTATTTTTTCCTTTGCTTTGTTTTGTTAAACATGAAAATGTGTTTTGCAAAGGTGTTTTTATCTGAAGGAAGCATTCCAACATTTTGCAATTATTGAACCAGATTTTTATTTTTCCTATCAGTGAATGGATAAAAGATCTCCACACCTACACTTTTAGTTACTATCTTCCCCATTGTTATTTTTTGTTAATCTAATTGGAATATTCAACATATGTGGCTGCAATGAGAAAGGCAAATACAAGGCATTCATAGCCTAATTTTCTATGTTGTCTATATTGCCAGCCAATTATAGCAGCCAAGATTCATGCCTAAAATAAATACAGTTGGTTTTATTGTTTTGGTTATCTTCTTCTGTATACACTGAACATTGACAAAATTGTTTTCTTTGCTATGAACATCAATTCATAGCTTCCCAAATCCTCACAGCAGAAGCAGTGCAGGGTAAAAGGGACATTCTGATTTGCTGTCGTAAGAGCATTTGTCATTTGGGAAAAATAAGTAAAATACAGTTACTCTTTTCTGAGGGCTAAGATGGCTATCACAGGCTAGATGATTTTTATCTGTTTTTCTGTACTAAAAAAATAAACCAGAAGGCAAAGAACTGCCTTGATATGTGGCCAGTAGCTTTTTCTAAGAATTCATGTTGCTCACCGTGCTGAGCTGAGGAACTTCATGGTGTGCTAAGGCATCAGACTCATATTAATTGATTCTCCGATCATGATGACATCTAGATTACTCTTCTTTTTTTTTTTTTTTTTTTTTTTTGTCATGCCTATTTACCCTATAAAGTAAAAGGAAAAAGTACTTGTTTTCAGGCTGGAGTAGGAATTTTTTTTCAGCTTTGAAGTTCAGGTTCATCAGTTTCTAAAATGTACATTGTGCTTCTGATTGTGTCTCCGTCATCTTATTTCAAGAGTTACCTTTGTTGGAAGAGAAATGACTGCATTGAGTACCGTATTATATTCCATAGTTGTGTTCTCTATACTGACTAATTTGAGGTTGCAATAATCGGGGATTTCATCCTGGTTTAATTGTAAGAAATTCTTGAAAGAAATGTTGTGGGAAACTGGATGGCTCTAAACAAAGGGGGAGAGAGGTATGAGTGATTGTTTGTTTTTATGCTAGAGATTGGCCTAATTTAATTTCTTGGAGTATCGAATGTGTCAAGTACATTGTGAAAGAATTATTTAAAATTTACTAACATAATGCTAGAGAATTCAAGTTGGTAGCTCTTCAGTGTCAGGTCTTTGAACTAATTTGGTTTTGTTCTTCAGCTTACAAAGCACTTTCTTAATTAGATTAGTCTGCCATGTTCTCTCAGCAATTTCAAATGTTAGTGGCAATAAGAACAAATACAATTAATTAATCCATACTTTAAAGAAGGAAGAGGTAAAATGGTCCAGTTACCCTGGCAGGAAAATCTTTACTATAAACTCAGAATTTCACTGTGGGTTGTTGTGGTTCATTTATGCAAGCACTGGTTATGCTGTGTCTACTGGAAGAAATAGAAAACTTTACATGGCATACTTCAAAATATGCACATATTTATAAAATGGCTATCCATCTCCTCTTTATCTAGTGAGGATGTATGAAGCTGTAGCCCAATATGTAGTATGAATTCTTTTACTGTTACAAATTTTTCAAGTCAGAAATATGAAATTGACCTCAGGAGAACCTTATGTCTTCATTACAAACATAAAGTTGGCATTAATATTTATTTCAGTAACGTTGCTTCAAAGTATGGTCTGATGTTTTAATTTTGCATGACATTTGAAAAGCAGCATAGTCTAAATTATTTTCTATAAATACGTTGACTTTATAGTATTAAAGACTCTATTCTTTGGTGAAAGTTAATAGCACTGTTACCATGGAACACTTATTTCTTTAATTTCATGTAAATTTAAATTTTATGATGTTTGCTTCTCCAAGACTATATAATCCTTTTTTATTGAAAAGAATCACAATTATGCAAATGATGATATCCAAGGAGACAAGCAGCAATTAACTCCAAAAGACAGGCTACCATAAGAGTTTACTCACAATGAACAAAGGAAGGTTAAAATAAACCTTTATTTAAAGAAATCAATTTGGCATGGTTTCTGAAATATAGCAATTCATTCAGACAGAAGTTTCTGGTCTTAGGAATACGTTTAATATGTCTTTGTTTCTTTTTTTCTCTGACTCCAAATGCATTACTCCTGTGCATGGCAGATGGAAATAGGAAAGCTTCAACATCAGCATGGTCTGGGCTGGTTTTGCTTCTAAGAAAGTTTATAAAAGATTTTCCTTTCTACAGAAGGTTATTACTTAATCAGAATAACAGTCTGTAAGCACAGAGTTGCATAGCCTAATACTCACCAGTCTGACTCTGGAGAGGTAAAACGGTGCTCAAAAAAACGTGTGGGTTGTTGCTGTCCTCCCTACAGAAGTCATCTATTTGGATCCAGCCCCATGCCGTGCATTTCACTTACATTCCATATGATGCCGTAGTCTCCTGTGTGGTTTGGAACACGGTTTAAAATGTTCACAGATGGCTTGAGAACATACTTAAGAGCTATCTCTCCTTGGATATCTTCCCTGTGCTTGATGGGAGAGTTATATTGGGAGAGAGATGGGCAGACTTGCAACTGTAGGCAGTGTATGTGCAGTTATATTTTAGATTTTTTCTTTCCTCATTTCATAGAATCATAGAATCAGTTTCCCATACAGTGAACGCAAAAGTGTTGGAAGAGAAGGCAATAGCAGGTGGTTTCTAAGGAGGAAAGGTTTTTTTTCCTCATAACTTTGATATCTCATACTATGAGCTGTTAAAAAGCCTCAGGGGAGACTGTGAAAGGGAACATGAGAGTCAGAGGTGGGATTTGAGGCAGTCAGAGAGCAAGCGAAGTGTGTCACAAACTAGAGCACAGCTACTACACGGGCTTCATGCATAAACTACTAAAACCCATTATGCCTTCCTCTGTGCAACTGCACACTAGGTAAAACACATAATAGCAAACACATTTTCTCTTGCCTCTTTACAGGTAATGGTTAGATGTGAATAAATTCTGGAACTAGGGCTCCATTCTGCACGAAGTAAAACGTACATTTCCTCCTCCATTCTTTCTTCCAGTGAATCAGCTGAGGGAGCAGGCTGGGCAGGGATCCATCTGCCTTTCAGAATGGCTGTTACTTCAAACACAGTCGTTACAGTTGTGCTAAGGAAAGTCTGATGGCTGCCAAATGTCTGAGGAGTGTCAGCCAATTCTGTGTGCCTTAAATCACAAGAACTGTCAGAAAGCTTCATAACTACAGATAATAGAGATTCGTACACTTGGGAAAATATTTTTTCACTAGTGGCTTTACCTCAACAAAAAGCAAAAGTTGAATAAAAAGCTGTCCCCCAGCCCTCTCAAACAAGGAAATCACATTTAAGAATTTGGTAACTATAAAATAACAAAACTTCATTTTCTGAGTTTTATTTTGCTGTTCTCAAGGCATTTTAGAAGTGAGTTAAATCACTGTGGTAAACATTTAGCTATCACATTTTATAGGTAGTTCAATACAAAAAAGAAGTGGAGATATTCAGTGAACTGTACACTGAATCCCTTCTTGTACACAGCTTTTATCTGTAAAATCCACACAGATATGAAGCTGTGTACTGGGCAATTGCCTACCCTGAGCATGTTGAACAGAGGCAGTATCAACTGGGAATAAAAGAGTTATTTTCCATTTTTATCAGTTTAAGGCTTGTTTTCGTGCTCTGGGATAACATTAATGTGTAAATATATAAAAGGGTTACTGTTCTTTAAGAGATGGATGTCAGACAAGTGTCAGTAATGGTGGTGATATGTTTTCCTGATATACTCTGCTATGATTAGGGTACAACTGCGAGAACAGTAGAGATGAATTTTTGAAAGCTTTTGATACTGGAAGAGGGTTGTAATAAACTGTATTCAACAGCAGGGAGCATCGTCATTTCAATGCAGTCACGGGAAGTCCTCACCTCCAAGCATTAACTCTATCTACATTCTTCCTCTAGACTCTTTCTCAATGCTCTGCCCCAAAACTGCTGTTACCTCATGGCCGGCATTAGAAGTGTTGCAACTCAGACAATCTTTATTAAGTGAGATGACTATTTATTCTTTTAACCTGTGAAATTTTTGTGTAAGAGGTAGATCTGACTGTATCTTAAAAGTCCTGCTCTTTGGAGGTCTCTTACAGTAACACATAGAAAGGACAAGGTGGAACAGCTGATAACAAGGCAGATGGCTCTTGCCCATCTAAGTGTAGTTTGGAATTGGCTTCACCAAAAAAAAAAATAATAATAATAATTTTTTTTTTAGCAAGCTGAAACTTGCTCTATTTATGCTCTTCTAATGAAAAATCAAACCTCAGGCAAAAAGTGAGCATTAATGATGATCAATTTGTAATGCCTGTACAGCAAAATGAGAAAATTAGCTGTCGTGACAGAATATAGGTTGAGGGAACAAAGGCATCTACATTTGATCAGCACAAAGTGTACTGTTTCAGCTTCTTATTTATTTATTTAAGACAATAGCAGGGATTGAAATCGCTTGCAAATAAACAGCAAACTTTGGAAGTGTTGATATAATGCAGAGAAAAGCAGAGAGCATTGTAAAAAAAATGTTAGTAGCTTTTATAACTGAAATGTTCACCTGTGAGCAATCCCTGTGAAAGTTACCTACAGACGTGTTTTTCAAGTGTTACAATTTAAGTGTTATAACAACACAAAACATAACCATAATTTTCATCTTTGTGCTGAAATAAACACATTAGAGTAAGAACAAGAAGACAGAGCAAAAATGAGAATAGTTTTGTGCATGAAATTTGTGAAATTTCGAAGTTTTTTCTCCTTTTTTTTTCCTTTATAGTTTCAGATTTTACAGAAGAGAGGAAAAGTTATTGCTAATATTTCATCCTGTTAACTTACACCTATCATTCACTGAAAGGTTGGAGAAGTGTTACAGTTTAACACATTACAATGTCTTAGTGAGAGTTCTAGTTCTTCTGGATCAGAAATTTCATAATTTTTTTTCCTCCAGAGTTTCAGCAGTGTATCAGACTTGACTAAACTAACTGGTACAATAAAATTATCCAAATTTTGTCAAAGGAAATTTGTCAAAATGTCTTAGAGTTCAGTAAAAAGCACATTTCAACAGTCAGCTGAAGTAGGCTGAACAGATTTTTAAAAATGGAAATAATTTATGAGAAAAAGAAAAAATTGATAAAAACTCTTAAATGCAGCAAGGAACATCGATTGTCGTTGTTTTCACTGTTATTTTTTCTTTTTAAGGTTCAGCGTCTCAGAGTCCCTAAAATGTATATGCTTCTGAACTTCAAGGAATTTATCTGAGTTTTCTGATATTTGAAGATCATCCAAAATTTCACATGCTTTCTGGATGTAAAGTATTTGTTGGCAATACAAACTCTTGGTTTTAGGCCAAGAATCATTTTTATTAATTATTTATTATGATTAAGAATCATTTGTTTACAAAACCTACAAGAGGTTTTATCACCAAAATATTTCTGAAGAGCTCAGTTAGTTAAAATAGTAAAGTACCTTTGAATAATGTGAAATAGGTGATATTCATTTGACTCAGACTTAAATAAACAGAGCAGAAAACAAAGGAGTTAGCAAACACACTGGCACTCCCTTAGGAAGAGTTAAAAACACTGACAGCTGAACTATCACAGCAGTATTTCCTGTCCTGTTTGTGTGTGGCAGGAGAGTTTGGGTCTTGGTGGAAGAGGCTGGGAGATGGTAGAGGAGGTTACTGGATGACAGAAAGTCCAAAGCATTGTGTGTGTGAGTGAAGACAAAATCTAAATTGTCTGATTTTTCCCTTTTGAAGTAAAAAGATATGCATTTTTTTTTTCCTTTTATAACTACTAATGCCCAGTTTTATCCCTTAAGCCCAGATAACAGTCATTAAAACCAACATGAATAAGTGTATGAGTATGTAGGTGTATGCAGAATTTTGAACTTTTAAGTTCAATGCATTCCCCATCATTTTTTGGGCTTTTCATCACAGTATAGAAGTATAGCTTGTGCTGTCTTTGTAGGATCACTCATACATGGCTGGCTCAGTTACAAGTCCTTTTCCTCGTGGGAAGTCAAATGCAGCTTCCTAGTAATTAAAATGGTAAAAAAAAACACAAAACAACTCCCACCATGTAGGCATAACATATCAACAGAATTTTTATAATGCAGGGACAGAGCGATCATGAAATCACTTTGGTAGGAAAAAAAGTCAAGTTGGTTCTTTGATTCTTCCTCAGCTGCTGATTGGATTCTAGTGTGGATGTCATTGTTTAGTTCTGAGTTTGAACATCTATATGAGGCTCAGATGTAAAATATGTCCGTTTATATCTTAAAGTTCTGATCATAGTAAACAGCTTGTTTTCTATATTTCAGATATGTCTTTAAACTTGTCCTAATTTATAGGTCAGTTCTCTGTGTTCTTCAGTGATTTTTAAAAATATGTGATCTAGTTATTCTGAATTAAATAATTGAGTAATTGGTTTGAGGTATTCAGTCCTTAGTTTGTATCATATAATAAAAGAAGGAGGCAAGAGACCTCTCATGACAGCAGAAGAAGAGTGGTAATTATAATAATTCAGACAAATACACATTATGAATTAATCCTACCATCATAGTGTACTGTAAAGGAGTTGTGAGCCTCAAAAGAAAGTATAGGAAATCTTATATGTAACTTAAGCCTGTAAACAGAATCTCACTGTAGTGCTGTATGTATTATAATAGATCCAAAATGCATAGACTGGAATGGTCTGCAATTTTTTTTTCCGCTAAGAAATGCTTCTTTAAGTACTGAATGGTTAAAAGTAAGGTAAACCAAGCTAAAAGTCAGAGAAGCCTTCCCCTTTTCTGGAATGAGGAAGCATGAAGAAGCAGGCTAGAATTTCCTATCCAGTATGGGTAACTACCTTATATGAAAAACAACAGCAAAGATGGGGTGGAAAGAAAAAATCAGAGCCAAAATTTATGTGTCTTGTGGAGTAATTTATTTCACCTCCATGGCAGCAAGATTTGGACCACCATATTTAAAACAGTTTGAGTAGAACTCAGTTAGATACTGAAGTAATGAAGGAGTAAATGGATAATTCCTAAAGCAATAGAGGTACTGTGTGGGGTAACATACAAAATAAGAACTGAAAACTGTGATTGGGTTTTCTTTTTTTCACACTGTGTACAGTGTGAAAGACATATGAAGATTATCAAACAGGAATGAAAATGACTAGCCGCTGTGGTAGAAAAAATATGTCAGTTTGGAGATAATGGAAATGTTGTGAGTGAAGAGATTCATAGTAGTCTGAGTTCCTGAGGAACTGCCTATCTTACTGCTTGGGAATCTTGTAATGTCTAAAAAGTCTTACTTATTGCTGGTTTATATCCTCTCTCTCTTCTTTCCAACATGCTAATACTACTTGTATTTACTTCTCTGGAATCTATCACCCTCCTGAATTTAGAGAAAGCAGCTCTGTCTGTGAAGCTTTTATTTTTCTGGCATAAACAAGTCAAGAACTTCTAATCCTTCTTCATTTGTCAGAGTGCTTTCCTGATCTCCTTGTTCCAAAATCAACTTCATTTCACTGTTCTTTGCAGTGGTATTAATGTTCCCCTTTTTGTACTTAGAAGTGCTTTGTGTCTTAGAATAGTATTCTAATTTTCCTTAGTTACATCCCACTGTTCTATCTGATCTCGTGAGTTATAGAAGTGGAATCTTACTGTCTTTGGTTATTTACATGTAGCTGAATTTCTTTTAGCTCTCCATTAAGAAGATCTCTTATAAGTTTTTTATCCTCTCTATTTGTCTGTCAACCTATGGTAACTTTCTCTTCTCTGTGTAGATGCAGAATATTAGGACAGTTCATATACTTCAAACAGTCAAAATATATTTCAGAATATTTTTTTGTATTGTTAAAATGTGCGCTGTACACAAAGATGTCATACAAAAGGTTATAGTAACAGTTATTTAGCATGCTCACCAGAGCTAACTCACAAGTTTAAGCATAATGCTCCAATCTCATACACCTGCTACTGTAGCTTTTGTGCTGTTCCACATCATTGTGCATGCTTTGTGACTGTAATATGAGCTCAAGATTGTGCTAGAAGCCACAGAATGTTGATGCACATCGTGGATCTAGCTCTGACTGGTTTGGATACAAATCTGCACACTTGGAGCCCTTCTGATGAAATGCCAGTCCATAAATTTTCTAAAATAAGAAACAGATTTGTTAGTTAATAAGCACTTGAAAACTTATGCTTGCTCTCATAAATGTTAACAGGGATTTGATATCAGAATCTGTGATGACCAATGAATATGAATTTTGAAAGTTATGCAGTATCATCTAAAGCAAAGTGGTGAGCCAGGAGACATAGTTGAAGGTTAAATGAAATGTGAGACTAATAAAATATCAAGATACAGGAAAAAATCTTGTTTGCTGAATGAAACACCTGCTTTTATTTTGTATCTGTATGGCTGTAATGAACTGCCATCTGAAAATATTTAGAACCTTTTAGGAATTATAAATTGTTTTTGTTCCTCCCATACTTCAGATTTCTGGGTAAACAATTTTGGAGAACTAAGATTTTGAGTTGTTAAACGTCTACAATGCAATCTGTGTATTTCAACTTAATATTTTTTAAACATGAATACAAAAAGTTTTATAGTTCAAATATGAACCACTAAGAGTTATCAGCATTGTATGCTCTTGTCTGTACACATTCTGGAGCAAGTGACAGTTAACTATTGTTATTCATCCGTCTCCGAGTAATCCATGTTTAAAATGTGATTATATTGGAGAATGGTTTGGGCAGGTGGGACCTTAAAAATCACCTGGCTTCAACTCCTGGTATAATGCTCCTCCAAATGCAAAATTATTTTGAATTAAATAGGAATGACTTGACGTTTAGTTCACTCTGTATACTTGTGGTCATGCAGTCACAACAGATTAAATTTCACTCAAAAAGTCTGATATTCACAGAAAGGAAAGATTTTACTTTACTTTACTTTTTACTTGAATGTCTGATTTACCAAAACATTTTAGGTCGACTATCACCATCTTAGGAGTGTTACTGCCATGTGAGACTAAACAGGTATGAATCTTTCTCCTTCGCTCATCTATACAGTTCTTTAGCCATTAGACAGGAAGCAGGAGTATACGATGATGTCGACTGACTTATCCAGGGGAAAAAAAATGAATTAATTTAATGCTGAGGAGGAAAGTGACCTAAAGTAGGTTAATGACAGAAGTACAATCTTCATAAATGAAAATCTACTTTATTATATTTATTTTAAAATAATCTTCTTCCTTCTTGAATGACAGATCTGAAGTGACAAAATCTGATCCTTCATGAGCAGATGATGGTGGAGGATTAGCTAAGCAAGAGCAAGAACAGGAAATAAGAGAAAGATGTGGATTTTCTTTCCCATCTATTATCTGCCAACTTCTGTTTTACTGTCATACTACATTTGTCTTCTAATAAAACAAGCTCCTTTATTCACAAAAACTGCTTATCACCGTGTTAGGAAGTATTCGCGGTTGTACATCCTTTAGTGAGAGAGTGAACAACACAGAAGGAAAAAGGCAGCCATCCACTTTCTCTTGAGACAATTTATTTGTTGCCTTTTGATGGCAAATACACATTCATCTGTCTTTCTCCCCCTTTCTTTCTGTCTCTTCCTCGCATTCTTTTTCCCTCCCTCCCCTTGCTCCAGCTTCTTTAAAGCTTTTGACATCTAATCCAATCACTCTGCTCTTTTTCTTCTCCATGCCGCAATGTTCCTTAGTTTGAAGGTGTTGGGTTGTGTGTTCTTCTATTCACTGTCTGAAAAGTATCTGTGCTCTTCTTCTTGAGGAGAGTTTTGTGTCAGATAATGACAATGAATAGCAAAAGTCTGTCTTTGACAGGAATACATATACTGACCTTCAATTAAGCCGCAGGTTAAGACAATACTGAAAAATCAATAGCTCATTTTCTGTCTTTTGTGCTCAGATTTTGATGTTTGCTAGATAAAGGATAAAGATAAAGGATGACACTGCTAAAAGCAGGAATCTTTGTGGAACATCCATTGATGTTGCCATGGGCTCAAGGGCCAGGTATGACCTAAACTTTGCAAAGCTTCCAAACATTATGTCAATAAATATCAACTGTGGCTTTATACAACATTCACTATCTCAGAATTTTCACCAAGTATCATTTTCTGTCCTCCCAACCCAGAGATTCCCAGGAAGGGTCATAAGCAATCAAAAACTCTGCTCATTAGGAGTTCCAGTTATTGTGTTTAAAAAATAAAATAAAATAAATCTGAAGGTTTAAACTGTTTGTGTCTAACTTCTAGGCTCAAATCCTAACTTGCAATTCTGGTACCTGCAAATGTGATTTTCTTTTGGAGAAGATGTGTGTGTTTGAGGTAAGTTTACTTACCTGTGCTATATAAATATAATCTGCTAGTTGTTTCACTGTCCCAGTCCTTTTAGCATTTGTATGGACACTTGGAATGGAGAAAGAGCATAGAATACCACTTTTTGACACATACCTACCTGGAAAGGTAACTAGCAGCTCCAACTAATGCTTGCTCAACTGTACACACAACAACAATGGATTAATTAACCTGTGAGGCCAAAGTCAGTGGTTTAGGGCAAGAGTTTTCTTCCAGTGTCAAAAGGCAGAACATTTTGTATACAGTGTAAGCTCATCTTAAATTACTTCTTTTCCTTTTCACAAATTTGAAAATAACACAATCTGATGTTTAATCCAAATTTGTTTTCTTTTCCAAAGGATTTTTTTGATACAACAAATGCTGTTTAACTTTTATGAGCATCTGTCTGGCGTGCACACGTTAAATCCTGGAGCTTTTTCTCCGTGCCATGTCAGGAGAGGTTGCATGGTGAGGCTGTCTGCTGGGGAGAGGAACAGGGGAGGATCCAAGGAAGAAAAAGATATAAATTGTGAGGACAGAATAAGAGGAGGGAAAAGCTAATTATCCATCTCCCTCCAACTCCCTTTCCCCATCTACTGCTGTAATGAACCATTTGACCTGAAGCGTAGAGAGCTATTACAAGTAACATTTTCGATTCATCATACATTGATGTGGGCAAACTAATACTCAGAGAAAGTCAGATTTCAAACATCACAAGTATTTGTAATATGTACTATACTGGGAGCAGTCTTTTAGGCTTTGTCACGATGTCTGTTTTAGGCCTGCAAATCAAACATTTGTTTCTACTCTGTGTTGACTGGATGGCATGGCATTAGCTAGCTCTGAATGACAGCCTGCAGTCCTTTACTAAAGGTTTGGTAACTGTGATGTGAGACCCTGAAGTAGGGAAGTGTAAAGGTCTGAAAACTTATAATGTCCCTTACAAGCTATATTCCCAGAGGGAGGATTCCCAGGAGACTATCTGCCTGTTAAGTAGGAACACAAAAAGAAGTGGTACGTTCCATGTGTGAAGGAAGTGAAATGTGAAATGTAGCTCTGTTCGTGCATATATCCTTCATTCATTGTGCTTTCTGTGCTGGCTCCCAGAGCACCTTTATTTTCTTTCACATTTTTGCAGGTTAGCATCTCTTCTTTCTTCAAGCCTTTTTTTTTTTTTTTTTTTTTTTTGGAAAGCCCTGCACCACATCATATTCTAAAAAGAAAAAAAAGGGTACAATTCTCCCCAGGCGAGGTTTCTGCCTACCCAATAATCCCACTGACGTGCTGCTTTCTGAGGCACTTGCTGTGCATGAGTGCAACATTTTAGAGAAGCAGAGCAGCACAGGAATGCTTGAAACATTCTTTTAACAAGCTGTCCAGGTTACTTTCCAATTCTCTATTTTTTTTAAAGCCACCTTGATTCAGGAGAAACCAAATACAGTGCTCTCCCTTCTGCTTCATTCCATGTAGATTTTGAAGAAAGAAGAGTCTAGTTTTTTTTCTGACCTTTTCCAGGTTCTCGTTTTCAGTAGTAAATGTAACAACATGCCCTTACACGTGAGCAATAACTTTAATATTTGTTATGATTATTCCATTCCAAACAATGCACCAAAGTTCATTTCTTTTCTGAATGTTTTATTATCTTTCTAAAAACTTTAAATGAGCCTCTCCATCCCAGCAGGTGATACTCTATCTTCTGAACTCAGCTCTTCCATTGATCACAGAAAAGCAAGGCAGCAGAACTTATTATATTGTTTTCTTTTCCTACAAATCCTGCAGTGATAAGCAAAGTAGAATCATTTTCAATAGAAAACCTTACTAAAACTTTGAGTTCTCTGAGTTGTTGGGGTTTTTTTTGTTGTTTTTGTTTGTGTTTTTTTTTGTTGTTTTTTTTTTTTTAATTTGCATGTTTCTTGACAACTACAGCTGGTGGAATCCAAATATATTTCTGAAGCAGAAATAAATGCTAAAACATAAGCACAGATCTTTTTTCAATATAGTTTAACAACTACAGCTCAGCCCTATTGAGGCTCTGTCCTCAGCTCAATGCAATTTTATGAGAGGTTCTTCAAAGTGTGATTACAGTATTATACAATGAATTTCATGTGAAGCTATCATTAGTTCCCTTAGATGTTGACAGCATAGATTAATACTTTAACTAATTTTTCATATTGAAAATAAACGAGCAGCAGAATTGGAATATATACATGAAAGTTGAGAAAAATATACATGAATTTGGATTTTCTTACTAAGTTTAATGAACTGGAGAAGCAATTATTTACTCAATAATTCAAATGAAACTATATTTTCCACAGCTATGACCTGTTATTTCAAACTTCCAAAGGGAAAATATGAAACTGTTCTTAAGAGAGATGGTAGGAAAAGAAAGGAATATTAAAATGCATGCAAAGCTGGCATTGACAGTAACATTAGGTTTATATTGCTCCCATGAAAGTATAAACAAACTAAATACCCTGTCCAATATTCTACAAATATATTTATCCATTAAAAATATCTACTAAAATAATGATTGCTGAAAATTGCTGGTTTAAGTAGTTGATATGTTCATTTTTAAAGCTTGGTCTCTTTTTATGATCCTTGTTTGTGAGCAGGTTTTTTTCAAAACAAATGTGAATTGTTTAAAAAAATCAAGTTATTGAAATAATTTTGAACTCCGAAGATCATATGCAGTTTGGTTGATATTGACTGCTGGAGGTTGGGATTTCGTGGTAAATCAGATAAATCCCATAGCAGTAAGCCCTTTAGCACAAACACTTCTGTGTGTGGATTTTACTTTCCTTCTGCAAATACTGGTTCATCGTACTTTGAAATTAACTTTGCACAAATGTGCATGCCAATAAGTTAGTCACTCAAATGTTCATGAAAATCAAACACCCCAAAGGATGTGAGCATGGCCTAGGAGAACTGATTTAATAAAATCAGCTGAATATTCAGCTACACTCTTTTCCTCAAGAAAATTGTTATACCATGGACAGAACCTTAATACGGACAATTTTGATAAGTACTTCTGCAACTCAAAAGTGATGTCTTTGCCTAGGGGGCCTCATGCATTCAATCACAGCCAGCTTATAGGGAGATTAAAAAAAATAGGTGATTGAGAACAGCATAGCTCACCTGAAGTAAAAATATCTGCATCTGCATGCTTAGAGCTTGAGTGAATGCATTTGCAGTCACTTCCATGTCGTTCCAAAGCCTTTGGTGTCCATCAAATGCAGATGCCTCTGTTTAAGTAACACTAGTGCTATCATGCATTCAATCTTGACTCTGGGTTCTACGCTGAGAGTTTTAATGGATTCTGATAATATTCACTTGGAAAACCTTGGCATAGTTATTTTTGCATTTATTATCAGAAAAAAACAAATGGTTTCCTTAACTAAATTTGCTTATAATGAGCTCACGCACCTAAGTGTTTACTCCAGCTTTGTCTTGCTCATGTATCAGCTTTGAGGTCTTCAAGACAAGTCACATTGTAGTCCTTTTCCCTAAGGATAAAAAGAACTTGTCACTAAAGTATACATATTTTATTAATGTATCATCTGACTTTAAGACTGTAGCTTATTCTGCTATTTCTACATACCTAATAAGGTAGTTTAAAAAAAAAAAAAGAGAGAGAGAACAGATTTTTTTCAAAGTTATCCTTAAAGATGATGATTTGTGTGATGGTGAAATCTCAGTTAGCACTACGAGTGGAATGCAAAGTACCAGTCCAAATTTAATTTTCTAATATAAGCTGAAGATGTCCAATAATAAAACACCAAGATTATGTTTTAATGACAAGGAAATATAATTTGGCAGCAGACATGACAGATCCCAACAGAGTTTTCACTAAACAGAATCCCTTGATTTGTCCAAATTACAGCTAGCACCAATAAAAATATGGGATTTGCTAGTACTATTTGGAGGGCAAAATAATCTCTTATTAGAAATAGGAGGATATAAAGTGTTATTGCTTTATTATTCCCAATATGCTTTATTATTATGCCAATATTATTCCCAAACTGCTCTGTAAATTTTCTTTTCCTTCATAGGTGTCCAACTCTTACCACACAGATTATTTGAGAATCTAAAAGTGAAGACAGAATGCAGATACCTGCTATATACATTTGTTTTTTTAAATATAGGCATAGTTTTATGTTGTGGTTTAACAGGATTTTTAACTACAGCTTGAAGCTGCTACTCAAATCCCTATATAATTAGTACATTTCAGTTTAGATAAATATGCATTAAAATTTGGAAGTATTATGAACAACTTTGTATTTGAAGTCCAGATATTAAATTAGTTCTTCATCTCCACAGAAAGTAATAGTATGAATTATTATTATATGATATTACACATTGTCATTCAACATCTGGGAAATCCTCCCAAACTATCACCATGTTTCCTATATAGAGCTGAAAGGAATGGCAAATATCTGGAAGCATTTATTTCCATCTGCATGTATTCCTTTTATTTTTCCCAAGAATTTTTGTGAGAATGTAAATAAGGACTAAGGTATAACCCCTTGGTACCAATCTTGATGTATATATATATATATTTATTTCTTTTTTTAAATTTATATATATATATATATATATTTTTTTTTTTTTTAAGGCTTGTGTGAGTTTTTAAATAGAAATCTTACAGAGAGCTTCTGCTGTTCAGCCCATATGTAACTCCTTTTTAACATTGTTCTGAAATAGCAACTGCACAGATCAATGAAAATAGGGTTAAAATGAAATCAGAGTATGGTGAATAGAATTTGATCCAAAACCTGGCAAGTAATATTCAAGATCATATCATTTAACAGACAAACTGTTTTTTCAGTGTCTGTCATTAACATTCTCTCTCTTAACATTGACAGGAGTGACCAACCAATTTGTTCTGGTAGAGGAAGCTGTATCAATGATTTTAATTCCTGTTTGCCGTCTAAACTGGAATAAAACTAAGGCTAGTGTTTTCTGACCTCTTCAGTTGTGATGCCAATTATATGCTATTCCCATTAGAATGCATCTGCATTCCACATCTGCAGCACTGAGACCATAAAGAGATTGAGGTAACCTGGGCAGGGCATCAAAATCCACTTTAAGAATGGATTGCACAGCAACATGCTTTTGTTGAATGCTTGAGAAAGATAACGTATGAATTTAGTAATTTATCAAAAAGCTTTTGAATTCTAAATGTGAGATTAATTTGGTATTGAGAACCATTGATTTTGCATTTTGTTTTTCAGTATCTGATAGGTATCTGATGTAAAAATGTCAGAAATACAGGAAATTAAACATCACTTTGAAAAGCTGTTGTGTTGCTTGTTTCCTTATGGATGACAATTCATAATCATCCATGCATATGAATAAAATGCTATGGATGGCTGGCCTGAATCATGAAGATGAAATCTTGCCACAATTAAATCTTTTAAAAATAAAGAAATTATAACAAAAATCAGTGACTGAAATGCTGTATTTGAATCTCAGTGTATTAGAGATTAGTATTACTGAAGATATATCTCAGAATAACTGCAAATGTGTGAATAATCTTTGAACAAGCACATACAGCTCTTTTTAATTCACTTCATACCAAGTCATCATTTTGATTTGATAATGTTGATCTGTCTGAAGCATATTAGCCAATATGATATCTGTTGCTATATTCTTTTTAGACAACACGTACATACTTCAGAGAATCCTGTCAAAGTAGATTATGAATTCAATTCAGACTGCCTGGGCTTTTTAATTATTATTTTTTTTCTTTTAATGTTAGCTATCAACTTGCCAATAAGTCATGACAAATAATGTTTCTCATACATGTTCAAACAGTAGGTGGCTAGAAATGGCTTTATTGCTAAACTATTAACACATGTCATTGAAGAGAGAGATGAAATAAAAGTACAATCTATTTATCAGAGTCCAGACATGAAGGCAGTAGCAGTTACGATTATAGAAACATTTCTGTTTGAAGAGAAACTAAAAAGAATGGGCCAAAACATGTATAAAAGTAGACTTAGCAAAGAGAAGAAACAGCATACGTGAGCTGATCTTGTCTGGGTTTTACACTGAGGGCAGGCTTATTAGCAGTTCTTTAACTTCTACTTACATGATTGAGACTATCCTCAATTCTGCTAGAAAAGCTATGCATTAGAGATGAGCCTGGTCCTAAAAGTTACAAAGGGAGAAAACTTTAGAAATAATTCATCATTTGTCTTGTAAGATGTTTTTGTATATTCTCTCTAATACCTGGATAGTAAATTTAGACTGTTTCTATGACATAATAATTTTTCTTTGCTTGTGCTGTAGGGAAAAAGGAGTGCCATAATCCCATACAGCAGATAGAAAAGTACTGAAGCAATTGTGATTGCTAATCTGCCTGCAGTGCTTGAAATTTTGTAGAATGACAGTTAAATGTTGTGCAGAAAACCTTTCATGCCAATAAGAATATGAAAGTATCATTGCATGAATTTTCATTGCATGCTGCATTTACTTAGTGCTTTCCATTGTTTTAACAGTTACAAGGTGACCTTGATTTCCTAGATTTAAGATTTCAGTAGTTTATTAAACTGAGTTCTAATGAATGCTGCAAGCACTATCAGCACAGTATCTGTTAGCGCGTAACTCCTGCTGGCCCAGAACATGGAAAAATAGAGGGTCCTTAAAAATATATGTATATATTGAATGTGAATGTCATTCTTCTGTCTAAAAGACATAAGGACATTCCACACTTAGTTAAAGGAAAATTACGTTTCTAGAATTATGTTCTCTGTATATAACTGTAACAAGACATGCTGTATTCTTGCAAATGTAACATTTCAGTGAAATTATATTTCACAGCTAGTTACTAAATTCCCTCATGCACAATGCAGTTTTAAAAAATGGGCCTATCTGTGTCATACTGCTCACCTGAGCAATGTCTGTTATATATATACTTCCAAGCTATCTTTATTTGGAAGACTATTAGTTGAAATTTCAGCTATCACAGTCTATAAGTTTAGCCTAATAGTCTGTAAGTTTAGCCTAATACTGCAGAAGCTTTTTATATTTTTTAGTTACTATTACAGATCATAACTCTGCTGTGTATTGTAAGAGTCTTCTAACTTTTAAAGGTCAGAAAGGAGGGAAATTGGTGGGATTAATGAGATAGAATCATAAAATGGTTTGGGTTAGATGGGACCTTTAAGATCATCTAGTTCTACACCTCCCTCTGGACCAGGTTGCTCAAATTCCCATCCAACCTGGCCTTGAATGATTCCAGGGAGGGGACATCCACAGCGTTTATGGGCACCTGTTCCAGTGTCTCACCATCCTATTAGATTTAGTCTAAATATTGAAATTTCTTTCTGGTATCTAGTTTAAATTTACCATCTTCCAGTTTAAAGCATTTCCCCTTGTCGCTACTTGCCCTCCCCAGCTTTCCTGTGAGCCCTCTTCAGGTACTGGAAGGCCATGATAAGGTCACCTGGAGCCTTCTCTTATCCAGGCTGGAGAGCCTCAGCTCTCCCAGCCTGTCCCTGTAGGGGAAGGGCTCCAGCTCTCTGATTATATTCATCATCCTCCTCTGGACCCACTTCAACATCTCAAAGTCCTTCTTGTGTTGCAGACCCCAGAAATGGACGTGATACTGCAGGTGGAGTCTCACAAGAGCAGAGTAGAAGGGCAGAATCACCTCCCTGGACCTGCTGGTCTCACTTCTCTTGATGCAAGGTATTTCTCTTGATACAAGAGATACTCGTTGCTGTCAGGGACATCAGTATGTCTTTACTGATGATGACCTGGAATGCATGATTAATCATGTTGATGTCTGCAGCAGGTAAGTTGAAAACATCCGTACATTGGATGGTCAGCCTGGAGACGAGACGGACCCAGGGAGTCCTGATAGTGACCTTTCAGTATATGAAGTCAGGTTGTAAGAAAGGAAGGGAGAGACTTTTTAGCAGGGTCAGTTGTGATAGAACAAGTGGAATTGGTTTCAAACTAAAAGATTTAGATTGAATAAGGAAAAAGTCTTTTTACTCTAAGGGTAGTGAACCGCCCAAACGTTTTGGCCAGAGAGGAGGTGCGTGCCACAACCCTGCAGATATTTGGGGTACAAGCTGGACTGGGCTCTGAGCAACCTGATCTAGCTGCTGGTTTCCATGTTCCTATGCAGGGAGCTGGACTACAGGACCTTAAAAATCCCTACTAACTCAAATGATTCTATAATTCTGTGGTTCTATCCTGCTCCTAAATACACCACAGTTAAGTAACATAACATGATAGAGGGGCCATTAAGGGAAACATAACTCAATTTTTATCAACTATCAATACTAAGAGAAGGCACTGTGCTGGTGTCTTGCCTTCCTTTTGGACCTCCTACATGAGGGGATGGAGAGCTTTTGTGCCCCAAGGAAAGCTTCCTTAAAGGTTTGCCAGTTCTGTACCGTACTCCAGAATTGTTGATCATAGTGTAATTTAAATTCTGGTGTTCTGGTGAGTGTGTTCCTTTTTCTTGTGAGTACAGTTTCCTAGTACCTGTATGAATTGATATCATTTAAAATTGACAACCAAGTGTACTTCCTATAATGTCCAATCACTAGACTCATTATTCACTGAAAATCACTTAAAAATTCTTAAGTATGAAGAACAACATCTTTTCTTGAACATAAGCTTTACATGATGGAAAGCATATCTGGTCAAATTCTCACATGAGAAAAATAGTTCCAACAGCTAAAGGGTCTTCAAAATATTCTTGTGCTAGAATAAAAATCTGTTAGTTTTTTTATGTTTTGGGGTTGGGTTCTTTGAGATGTTTTAAAATAAAGCCTCATTCCAGATCCATTAACTGCATCTTTTGAGAAATATAATTGCCCTCCATCAGTCTTATTTGTATATTATTGAAACATTTGCACTTCTTACAGACTTTGATTTTCTTGTTTCCCTTTAACAGTATTGGTGTATTTTTTATGCATGGTCTCAAGGCACGGAGCTTGTTCTCTCCATTTTAGTTCCCTTTCAGGTGTTGTTCAGGAAGTTCTGCCTTTAAGACAGGGTCTATTTATTGGATGATGATAACGTACTGGTTAATACAAGAACAATCTGTAAGATACAAGCACATCTTCAATCAGATGACAAACTGATTGAATCACATTTTTATGAATAGAGGTCAGAAAGGATAAAGTAAACACGTACAAATGCAGTTTGTTTCTGAACTTTTTGACTAATGAATTAAGTGGCCTACCACTGAGGGGAAAAAAAAAATCAAAATGAAAAACAGCATTACAAATATAGTGGAAAACAGTTAAAAAGTTGCAACAAATACTTGAAATGCAAGATGACAGTTAAAATTTTTAATTTATATATGCCCCATGTTTTTTTACTGCAGGAAAAATGTACAACAAAATTGCTGTATTTTATATTACCTTACCTACTGTATGCAACATTATTTTCCTTAATAGTTTTAAAATTTAGTTTGGAAATTGATATGCCTCTAGAATAGAAAGCTGTTACTAGAGATGCCTTATTTTGTTGATATAAAGTATCTATCTCACATTTATCTAAGAACTGCATGTAGTGGAAAACATACAGTTATGATATTTGGATAATCAGAAAACTTTCTATAATTAAAACCATAATTTTCTTTTTTTGTAATCTCAGCAGAGTTAAATCACTGTTAATTATGGAATGTATTTGTTTCACTTATGATAAGCTTCTTTCAAGCTGAGAATCATTATCTTTTGAGAAAAGGAATTTTACCACTTCTTTAAAAATCATGATCATATTTTAAATAATTATTTCCATAGAACTGCTTAGACTTGATGGATTATCCGTGTTGGCAGGATAACCTTTAAGCCACTGATTCCCAAATTCACTGGATTATAACCCATTATCTACCATCAGTGGTTCTCAGACAATCATGGAGCCTTATCATCAAATTTTTAATTGAAAATGTTCCAACAGGGATAAGATTTGGAGGCCACTCATGGAATACTCAGTAAGGTATTGAAAACATAATTTGGTTACTACTTCTCTAAACTAAGAAGCTTACAAATAAGAAGCTATTTGGCTAACAATGGGTTTACTTGTAGCTTTGGGGCATTTCTGAAGTGATATGCTAAACTGACTCTCTAAAGCAATTAAATTCACTTCTGAAAAAATTAAGACTCACTTTCCAGCTGTCACGGCATAATCAGAACAAAATGCCTATCATGGGAAAACTAACCTCATACCCCTCCTGAGCTTTTCTTCAACTATGTGTTGGCATGTGGCAGGAAAGCAATTTATCGGCATTTATGAAGTTTTATTCAAATTTCTTGGTTTTTTTTTTTTTTTTTTTTTTTTTTAATTATTTGAAATAACAATTTGGAAAAACAAATTGTGAAAGTGGATTCCAAACTTCACTGTAAAATATGTACTTTATATATTTCACATATATATGTGAATTTGTCAAGTTATACTGTGACAGACAACATTTGATTGAGTTCT
Source organism: Lagopus leucura (assembly GCF_019238085.1). Classification (NCBI taxonomy): domain Eukaryota; kingdom Metazoa; phylum Chordata; class Aves; order Galliformes; family Phasianidae; genus Lagopus; species Lagopus leucura. The sequence continues at coordinate 4,463,069 of NW_024962270.1, forward strand.
CTCTTCCAAATTTGCATCTTATTTTTTTTTTTATAAAGAGTGATCATTCAAGGTGACACCATCTGGAAAGAGAGGAGACATTGCCTTTCCTGGGAAGCACTGAACATTGTCTGGGGGGATTATGCCAGACAGGAGACAGGGTCATAGCAGCAAGCTGGGCGTTCACAAAGGATCTGTGAACTAAGCAAAGCAGGGAACAGATTTTGAGGCCTTGACAACCTTCTAGGTAATCTTCCTTGATCAGCAGGGATTATTAAGGGATTATTATTTCCCACTATTCAAAAAGATGTAGAATAAATAGTAACCCTACAGGATGCAGGAACATACCTGTGCACTTTGTTGAAATGGCTTTTATATTTCTTCCTAAGTTTACTTAGCTACTTTGAATTTTCTCCATAAAAAGAAATATTTCAATTCATTTTCTGATGAAACCTAACTGTCTTTTAGACTTTCTGTAAAGAATAATGTCAAGATGAGACCATTCTAGAGTTAAATTACCGTGAGTTATTTTCCTCTTAGGTAAACATCTATTGATAAAATTAATCAAAAAATAAGGGAAGCAAACTCAAAACAATTGGACCTTTTGTGATATAATATTTTATGAATTCTCTAATACTGAAAATTGTGCAGATCTGAAGTTTCACCCAGATTCGGCAAAGAGCACATTATTTCATTTTTTTTCTAAGCATAGACATGAAGATAGGTGATTCACCTGACACTGCTTTGTTCTTTGGGATAATCTATTGAATTGGTGAAGTGAAAGATGCTCTGAGTTGTAATTCTTTACAACCCTTGATTTGCTTGTTCTAACCTATTTTGCCATTTTATGTTTCTAATTAAGTTTGGGTGTGAAGAATGAGGAGGTCGTGAAGATTACTATACTTCTTTACATTTGAAAATTAATTTTTGCAAATTGAGAATTGTAAACACCTTTGAGAAGCAATGCTTCCTGTAATGGTAAACAATAAATTCCTACAGTGTTGTTAGGAAATAAATTTGTATCATGAAACTTTAATAAGTCATTCAATATGTTGTGTCCTTAGGCTATTAGTATACCAGGAATCATACCTATGTTCTGGAAAACTGCAATTTGAAAACCTTTTCATGAAATGTAATAATTTTAATCTTATTATGTTTGCTTCTAATAAGCCACAGCTATTTCAATCTTTTCTTCTTATAGGACAGCTCTTCAAAGTGGACAGCTTTTTGTATTATCTGTTTCCTGCCACTGGAAACATTGCATGTTTGTTTATGCAATACTGAAAAGAGAGTTCAATTTTATTAGATATCACTCTTTTAAACATATATTGAATATATTTTCAGTATCCTTAAAGGTCGTTCGTTGGGTTAGTTATTATTGAATATCAAAGATAAATGCTGGATAGTCTTCTGCCCATAAACCTTTAAGCTATATAGAAAGTATTTATTAGAAAAAAATCTGAAAAGAGAAGACTACATTCCTTTTGCAGAGTTCTGTTAGTGAACTTATTGTGTGTGTATGTGTAGTCACATACAATTATTTATTTGCTAATAGAAATTAATAGATTTAAGAAAGCTTGTGTGAAGTGTTAATTCTTTCAATATTTTGTATGTCAAATGTAAGGTACTAGTTTTTCAGAAGATTTTAGAATGCTCAGACTTAGAAATGACACACTCTTATTTATTGCACTGCAGTAATTAAGTCCTAGAAATTGCTCACTTGGAATTAAAAGAAAAATGTATATTTCATTTAAATACCCTCTGGTTAAGCTTTCAGAAATCTATACTATTTGTCTTCCATTCCAGGAAGTATTTCACCAGCCTGTTTCTGAACGTTCCTTTGGCTTTTTTGAGGTTAAAATTCTTTGCACAGAAGTTATACTTAAAACAGCTTTAGTATTTTTGTTTATGCCATGGACACTTTTCAGAGTAATATAATTTTTAAAAATCCATAAAATATTCTTGGAAAAATAAACAAAAGTATGACAAGCAAAAACATAGGTATTACTTGATTTTAACACTTGAAATAATTGTACGTTCTGAAATTCACTGATGAAGGTAGCAGTGGTCAGCAGTATTTCCCAGCTGTTTCACTAGATTGTGGATCTACATGATTTTTTGGCATAAAAGTTACAAATGCATGCATACTGAATATATGGTTTCTAAACTCAAAGATAAGAAGAAATATTACATTTCCATGAAGAAGGAGATTTCTCATTTTTTAGATATGTTCAACTGTTACTTTTCTTAATAAATGTCTCCAGAGGCAAATCATTGACCACTGAGGAGCTCAGAGTCACTTTACAATGAAGTATAGAAAACAAATTACTTCAGCTAAAGGAGAATTTCCTTTCCAAGTAATTGATTAGAATGTTTTTGCAGATCTTCATGCAGAGTAAAAAGAATATTAACCAGTTAGAACCTTCCATTAACTCAGCAGTGAATAATATTTTACTCAGTTTTTTTCTCTGTTTTTCACATTTTAAGTTTGACTTTATGGTTGACTTTCAGTGCCTGCTCAATACTTTCCATTCTGTTGTTGCAGGATCCTGTCACTGACTTAAAACTTGCTCCCATTCATTGTTCCTCCAAAACTTTGTTAATCCTACTGTAAGAGCAGCAGCAGCAGCAAAACTACATTTCTGTAATTATCATTATCATGATTAAGACTTCCAGTCTGAAAACATTTGCTGTAGGAGAGACTAAACCAACTATTCACCTGAAGAATGAATGAAAAAATTGAGATAAAGACTACACTTGCTCACTATTGTGTGACTGATAAGTAAATTAGCTTTGAATTGTAATAAATTAATGCAGTCAATATAATATAAATCAATATAATTGAGTAAAAGATATCTGAAATAATGTGAGAATTTTTAGAAGTAGTAGTCTAAATGTCATTTCTTGCTGTTTTGGACTAATTATCTGCTGGTAATGGAATTTTTCCTTTTGTGTTCCTGTTTCTTCCTTCCATACTCAAAGACTATAAGGTCAGTAGTTGAGGTTTTATCTGATGAGGTGAAAGTTATTCATGACTGCTCATTCTCCTGTTGCTTACTTGAGTTTTAAAAATAAAAAATCAGCATACTGTGTGAAAAATCTTGACTTTCCCTATTAGTAGTACCATGTTCCATATCTAGTTTTTGAGATATAATGTACTCACTCTTAGCTTTAAATAGACCTATTCTTTTATCTACCTGTTGATGATACTCTGCTCCTGGTAAAATTTTAACGTATTTCTTAGGATCACCACTGATGGAGATCCTGTGATTGCTCCAGGTTTCTCCAGTCTTAGGCTTCACTGTTATGTAAGAAAGACTTCTCCTCCCCTGCCAGGCTCAACTGGAATTTTTCTCATTGCAATTTAAACCACAAATGTGAAAAACAATTTTCTTCCTCTTTCCAAGGGCCTCTCAAGTTCTTAAAGAACTGAGTTTTTCCTTTCGGCTTAATAATACCTAACTCTTTTCTAGTACATGATTCTCTTGACCTCCTATCTGCCTCACTGCTCTGCTTCATGTGTCCTTCAGAACACAGTGTCAGAAACTCCTATTTCAATAGAAATTCTATCCATGGTGGGTAAATAAGAATCTCTTTATCTGTCTTGCAAGTTATCTGTCTTGCATTGTCTACTGTTTGTAGATCTCAGTGTGACATTTGCCTTCTGTAACATCATGACATTGACTCATACTTGGTCACAATTTAAAACAATGCCCACACCCACATTTTTTCTGAAGAACTTCTTTGTAATCTTTGGTTCTTTATTGTGTTTTCCAAACTGATTAGCCCTGCTTCAGTAGCTCCTTCACGCACTGAAATTTGCCTTTGTAAATGTGTATGGACGTGCATGTATAATTACAAAATTATATACTTAGAGTTGATGCATGTTAGTAGGTAGTAGTAGCTCTTGATTTAGACTGGTTGTGGTGATAAAAAAAGATATTTGGAGAAATACTGAGTTTCAGCATCTTGCCCCTTATCCACATTGACAGTTAATGCAACAAAACTTTTAGAGTAAAATGCTCTAATTTAGAGCATTATATTTAGTATGCTCTGAAGCTGCATTTTCAGCCTGAATTAAGTAAGCGGGACAGAATCAGAGGCTCCTACATGAGAATCTCATTTTTGATTTTAAAGTGCACCCCCAAAACAGTTGGATTATTTTGTTTTCATTTCTGTGCACCACATGGAAGGAAAAAAAGATGCAGATATTGGTTCAGTTTGTATTTGATTGTACAGATTAAGTTCACAGAAAACAAGCTTCTTCCACATGTGCAAGTTGGTAAGTATTGTAAGCAGGGAATATGCTTAAGATATAAACTGCAAAACAAGGATCCTTGTGTAAGGAAAATGGGTTTGAGTCATTAAAATGACTATGTGTTTGCATTTCAGCTTCTGACTTCCACACAGCAGCTCTGCCTGTCTTATACTAACAAGCTGAAATCTTGCACTGGGAGCAAATGCTTATATTGAGTCATATTAACTTATGCAGCTATTCACTATGTAAATTGAGGCAAGTTGCTATGGTAACCCACTGCCTAAAACAGCTATCCTTGCAATCTGAGCAGGCCTGTCTGATGTCGAACCCCATGGTGTTCAGGATCTGCTTTGATCCCAAGAAGCCAGTGTGAAGAAGATAATACGTGGTGAAGAAGATAACAGTACAGAACCGTCCTTGGCTGTGTCTAATCAGTGAGTGCTTCTCCTTTGAGCTCTCAAACCCACAATCTTCTCTTCTTCTCCTTGAAAAAAACACCAACCACTCACTTATTTCTTAAGGATTGTTTTTTCCTTACACTGAAATTAAGGCAAATTATAATTTGTGACAATTAACTGTGACCTTCAGTATTTTGTAATTTGAGAACTCATCATAGTTGTTGTTTTGTTTTGGTTTGGTTTTTTTTTCTAGTGAAGAATTAATTATTTAGTGATTACATTAATTTCTCCATTATTGTCTTTCAGTATTTGTTCAGAAGTCAACTTTCCATTCCTCTTTTTGTGGACTTGTTGTAGTCGTTCACTGCAATAACAGAAGTTGATTTTAATTAATTTAACTAGAAAATACATTATTAACATATTGAGGCAGAGTTAGCAGATTGCAGTAGAAGTCTAATATTACACAAAAGATTCTGGAATGCTTAAAAACACAGCAGTGCTGTTAAAGCACAAATGCTATATCATTCACAGCCTGCTCTTTAATAGGTGCAGTGTTTATAGAACAGCTTAAGAGCTACAGTAGCACAAAATATGAAAGATGACAAACTAAAGCAAGGAACCAAACCACCTGATGAATTGATACAGGGATTACCTTCATGATACTCATTTTTCTTTCCAGATTGTACGCTTACAGCCTTAGCTACAGAGACAGAGTTCTTGTGTTTTTCATTCAATTTGCAGTATAACCTGGGGGTTGTTTCATTTTCAACCAAACAGCAAAGATTTCTTGTTAACTCATTTATAGACAGACCTGTCTTCATTTGCAGATTCCTCTCACTCATCATCTGCCTTTTCTGAAATGTGCACATCCCCTTAACGTCTCACTGGACAGCACCTCACAAAGCTTGAAGTGATTTCAACAATCCATTTAATCTTATTGGGAATACATGTTTAGAAAGTTCTTCCTCTGCTGAGGCTAGTTCTTTAAATTTATCAAGGTTCATTCTAAAATAAATATATTATTTTCTTTTTGTGTTTACATCCTTCTTGTTCTCCCTTTATCCAGGGGAGACTGCTTCAGAATTTCACCCTTCTGGGAGTTATAGACCTGTTTCTTGTTTGTACTCTAAATTTATTATTGGCTTTAATGCTGATGTGACAACACTATCTTGAAGCTTTAACAGCTTTTCTTTCTCCCAGCAGTTGCTGTTGCTAATATATTTGTAAATAACCACTGCTCAGTCAAGAAATAAACTTTATTGTGTATTTAAACTGATGCTTAAAGTAATTTTGCAACCCAGAATGCCTACCCTTTTTAGCTTGATTCCCCAGCAACAATTTTGTTTGAGTCCTGCAGCTGTGGGGAAACTAAGAACGTGCTCAGAGGATCCATTCCCTTAAGACAGCAAGAGCTGAATTTCATGTTAGAGATTCTGAGCACAGCATCACTGTTTCTTTTTCCATCTTTTCCTTTTTCTTATCCCAGGTCTACTGTAAGCCTTTAGAAACAGTCCAAGAAACAGAGTCAAGACAGAACTAAAATGTATAATAGGAGAAACTTCACAAGAAGATTCATAGAAAAAATTGTGACACTTATAATTTGGGCAAGACAAGATGAAGAGATGTTTTTAGAGAAATCTCAAAATGCATCAAGATACTTACAATTTTTCTGCTGAATTGATGCAAAAAAATTTTTTGCAAATAATTTACTCAGTTCATAATATGATGAACCTTAAAATTAATAGATCAAGGCAAAATAATTTTCCATCAATAAATGTCTTTAGTGTGATGAGACCTGTGATTGTACTTATTATACATGCTCCTAGTCTTAAGAGGCTCTCAGAAAAATATTTTTTACTATAAAACTCAGTACAATCTGTCGTAGTAAGTGACTGTTGTCTCAGTCTCCATTGCATTTATTATCTACTTTCTTGAAGGGATTGAAATATTACAATTTGCAACATGAAGCTGAACATGGTTGAAGGTTGAACAAGTGGCAAATGCCTCTGGAAACATACAAAGAGTAACCTTTTTCACAACACTTGAAAGAAAGCAGCTATTACTGAAAAAAAAGATACACTTTAGAACTTTCAGTTTTTATCGGGGAAAAAGGACTCCAGTACAGGAAAATTCTCATATCTTGAACTGAAAATAGTGCTTGATCATTCTGGGATAAAATCTTAGCACTAGTTTTATTTCAGTGGATGTAACAGTTTATACATTAAGATGTGGCTTTTTCTTTACCATTAATATATATAATGTTTAAAGAGATACCATTGTTGATGAACAAGAAATACAAGATCTTATAGATTAAACTAAATCAAAGGAAATTTTGTCAAATATTTCAATCCCGTAAATTAAATTAGCCTGTTTTCCCTTTATTTTCAATGAGACGTAATAATCATAGTTGTATGTCAAAATAAATTAAAATGATTTGGGGTCTGGATTCTAAGTGATAACTGTCTCTTACAGAAAAAAACAAGTGTATAAAATGTATGTACAAATTGTATGTAGCAAACTTGACTCAAAACTTGTCCAGTCCAGCTTAAAGTTGCTGATTGTACAGATATGGCAGTTTGCTTCTGTCAGTTTGCATCACCAACTGGAATTTGCAGTTAAGCCATTGAAGCGAGTATAGGGAGTGAAGGATGAAGGCATAAAAGTGTTCAGGGAAGAAAAAAGAAAAAGAAAAAAAGAAAAATGGAGGTAAATGCTGAAAGGCATATTCTTTCCTTGTTCTCCATGCTTAAGTATATTAATAGTAAGGTTTTAACTTCAATCTTCTAATTTTCTCTCATTAAAAAATAATGGACTTTATTCTGTATGCTAGACTTCATTTATTTTATGTGGAGGTGATTTAAATACAACTTCTAAAATCAGAAAATTCAATGCAATATGGATATCACAAAGCACAGTCTGCATCCACCATTGTGTGAAATCCTGACCCAGTGAAATCGATGGCAAAATTCCCATTGACTTCAAAGGGATTGGATTTCATACCCAATCTCCTCTTTCTTTTTTCTTCAGTCTCTGTGCTAAATGGGATCTCTTTTCCCAGATGGGCCTTTTAATGCTATGCAGAATGATCATTTCAACTCTCTCTTATGAAATGGTGAAACTCTTGTAAGGAAGATTCTTTTCTGTTTTAGTTTCTTTTTCAAATGTTACTAACTTCCTGCATAATAAGGCTAGAGTAATATTTCCCTCATTGATTGTCTCAGAGGTATTTTTTCTCTTTTTTTTTTTTCATTTGCAATTTAAGAAATCATGATTTCCAGAAGTTCACATTTCAGTTAAGTATATACCAAACAAATTTTAATAGGAATTACACTCTACAGTGAATGCTTATATCCACACATAGTAAAATTACACAAATAGCTAAACTGCAATGTACTGTAAGTTCTCAGTTTATTCATAATCTCAGCTCTGCTAGGTTTTAATCAGATGCCATTCTTACTGTCTTCTATGAGACATAAACTGGAATTCTTTCCTTATTTTAAAGCAACTGGTCACTGGCTTTATTTCTGACATTCCATTTATAAGCTAAATTTCTCATTCTTGATACATTAAGGTGCTTTCCATGAAGAACACCACCATTTGTGTGCGCACATTTTGTTTTTCTTGAAGCCAGAAAGATCTATTTGCAGCATATCTAATGTTTTAGTTATAAATCTTACTTTAAAAATAGCTACTGAATTAACTTGAGATATTTATAAGGAAACATAGGTCCCAATGTACAGAGATTTTCTTTGTGTGGTAGCTGAATACTTACAGTTTCATGTCCTGTAAATCACGACAAAGTCCTGCCCTAGTAAGATCTCCTTCCATGATAAGTTCACCAATTTAATAGTTGGAACAAAGACAATGAACATACTGTTTCTGGATCATAGTAAGACTTCATGGCATCCTTCTGGATAAATTATCCAACTGCAACATAAATTTGTTCATCCTATCTTCCTAATGCAATGAAAGCAGTCTGCTGTGTTTGGATTTTTTTGCTGTGTTTTTTTAACATCAAGCCCCTGAAAATGTTGACTCAATTTGTACTCTTTGCAACTGTCCAATATGAAAAGTCTGATTGCTAAATAATCTGGTGAATTCAGGAATGTAACAATACTGCACATGAAACAGTAATGTTTCTGACAAAAATAAATAAATAGTGAAGTTCTTTAAAATTATGGTTTATTTATAAGCATAAGATATAAACATGTTCCTGTAAGCATATCTAAATCTAAATCTAAATCTAGTTTATATAACTATTGGGTGCTCTTACTGTCTAAACATATAATCTGAAATTTCAACAGTTTTTATGGTTCATGCTGTGTACACTCTGTCTCCTATTCCAGGTCATTAATCAACACATTTACCTCAGTTGACTCCTGCATGTGATACCTGAGGAATGACACCAGCTGGCCACCAGCTATACTTTGAACTTCCAATCACAGCCTTACTCTTGAGCCAATTTTCCATCCACCATATCAAGCATAAACCCAATCTGTATCTTACCAGTTTGGTTATAATTATACTGTGAGAAGCAATGTTAGAGGCCTTGCAAAAATCAAATTATGTTAGCATTACCTGCAGAATCTGTCATCTTTCCATAGCAAGAAATTAGGTTGTCAAGCATATTCTGACTTTGGAAAAGCTTCCAGAGGAATTTATTCCACAACCTTACTGGGGAAAAAAGGGAAATCTCACAACTTCTAAAGCAAGCTTCATCTATATCCTCTTTTTAATCAGCTGGTTTGTAGCAGATGCCTATCACAGCATCACTTGTACTGTTCTCTTCTTCTCCACCACAAGATCTCCCCTGGCCTATCAGCTGCCCCAGGATGGAGTTGCATGCACTCCATCTGCTTCTCTGCACAGAGCATGACTTTTCCTCACCTTCGCAGCCACCCTTTCCTGAAGAGCCTCTTTTTTCTTTTTCCCGAGTTCAATCTGTGCAGGTAAGATATGATTTTGACTGTTGCACAAGCAAAAATGTGGTCTTTGCACTTCATCTTGAGTGTTGGAATAAGGAATAGTACAGGAGACTTCGTTTTATTGTGATTTTCTCACTCTGTATCTGTGCCATCAGCAATCGGAGAGGACTGCTTCTTAAGAAATAGAAGTATTTCTTAATTTTCACTTAAAACTGCATGCAAGTGGGAAATAAACACTATAAACCGGGGGCTCATGAAATTTTAGAAAAGCAGTCTTAATGTTTCCTGTGATAGATAAACAGAGTTTGAAGAATGCTCGAGTTTAATTAAAACTTATGCCTCCTCTTTATATTTTATTTCTAACACCAGCTACTCTAAAATTGTTGTAGAAGCGGAATCACAGACCTTCTGATGTGAGCTTTTTTTTTTTTTTCCTTTTAACAATTCTCTAGAATTAAAAAACAAAAAGGCATCTTCTGGTAAGATAATGGTAAAATGCTATCCCCTATGCTATTTCAGCAGAATTTCGAGATTTTTTTTGTTCTCAAAAGGTGCCTAACTTTGGGGACAAAAGCTGTATACTTATCACAGCCTCATTAGTAATTGTGATGATATTGTAACAAGGTATTAAGTAATAAATGAAACAACAGATTTGTAGCATGACATTTTCAAGTTCGGTATGAAAATTGCATTATAGGGAATGGAAGGGATCTTTAAACATTTATTCCAACTGCTTTTGTTTTGCAAGTAGTAGAAATAATTGAATACATACAATCGTTTCTGCTTGTTGAAACTTCTGAACCTGTACAAAGGGATGTTTTTGTAATCAGGTTAAGTTATGTAAGACACAAAGACTGAATGTGAAGTCTAATAACTGTAGTCAGTAATAACATTAGTAAAAGTCTCAGATATTTGCTCAAATATATTTTTGTTTTCACTGAAAAAAAATTAATTGAAATCAACTTACTTAAGTACCTTTTAAAGATCTTTTGGGCCTGTTAGTGCAAAATTACTAGCAATTGTGGTAGAACTGTAAAGTCTGTAAACATAATAAATGTAATCATAGGTTGCTTTCTAAAATAGCTAAGTCTATTTGATGCTACTGTAATCACTGCTATCTCTCTTTAAAAGTATGTTACGTTTTCTTAGCTATAAGAAGTCAAACTATAAAAGTTCTTAAGTACAGAAGAATATGTACAGATTTATTGTCTCTCAGTTAACAGCTCTAGAGAGTATTTGGCATGATGATTAAAGAAAATACTTCTGTACTTGATAAAATTTCAGTATTAGTCAGTAAAAGATTCTAAATTTAGATGTAAGTTTCTAGGAATTCAGACTAGCTATATTTCACTAGAATACTATTTATTTCTACTATGCATGTAGGAAAACATTTAAGAATTTGACCTTCCCCTGCCTAACGTGAAAGCATTTACAAATCCATTAAATTAAGGATGTACATTTCAAACTCTGTTGTCCTTTGAGACATTTAATTTTGCTAGCATTTACTTTAATTGGAAATAAAAGGAATTATATCAGTAAACTGGAAACACCAATTAACTTGTCAGGATGAGGAAAAATCTTATTTTCTGATTTCAGTGGGTGAGACTGCTGCAGCTCCAAGGCATGGCACAGAGCAAGGGCAGTGTACAGAAAGTAACCTTATAAAACCCATCCTCGTTCAGTGATAGATATGAGTTTAGATTTTGAGAACTCATTGTTTTCTTTTTGTAAATTCACTGGTTAAATAAATGAGCTGGCCGTCATCATCTTACCAGTGTAGTGATTTTTTATTTTCTTGCATTGAAAATACCCATGACATGCCTTAATGAAACATTTAGTCTTTGGGATTGTTGGTAGCTTTAAATTTATTGTTTAACAAAAAAAAACAAAACAAAAAAAAAAAAACAAAACAAAAAAATAGAGAGAGAGGTGGTAATTTCAGGTATTGCAATCTCAGATTGCTGTACTAAACTGAATTTAAAATATCTTCTGTTATTTTTTTTCTTCTTTTCCTCCAATTCAGTAAAACATAGGAACAAATAAATTACTTGTATAATCAAATTCAGATTTTCGTCAGATACTAGTGCACTGCTATTTGGTGTTTTTATCTGTGGTCTAAAGGATAGGATTGTATCATTTAAAATAACATTTGTTTACAATCTAGAAGGGAAACTGCAATTGTCACTGTATCTGACAGAAACTCTTTGGTGCTTTGCAGAAAACTTGTGTTATTATTAGAAGTTCATATAAATTTCTCAAATTCATATGAGCATTTCATTTTTCATTTTGAAGTCTATCATGGCCTGAAAATTATGCAGAAAACCAACAATGGCTGAAAGGATTAGCAGAGTCAAGTGGAGAAAATGTCTTTTAATGTGCTATATGGATAGACTTGATAGTGTTCCCCAACATTTCCCTCTTGACCAAGTCTATAATCCTCTTCCAAAATTTGACTCAAGTGGAATGCAAGGAGCTTCAACACTTCGTCTGGTATCCTCAGGGAATTTTTTTTTTTTCCTGTTTCATTGTTTCCTTCAAAATGAAGATGAAATGGGGAGGAGGAGGAGGATAAAATATTTCAAAGGTCAAACAAATAAAGTCAAGTGAGTAGTCAATTCTTGTGAGAAGTATTTTGAAGTTAACAAGGAAGTTGGTTTGACAGCTGCAATGATTTCCCTGACATTTTGATAAGCTTTTCACTTATGCGTTAAGTGAATAAATTCTGGCTGACTTCATAACATTCAGAATGTTTGTAGTCTGAACATATTTTGAACAGTGCTATTAATGACTGTTTTTTCTGTTAGCCTTCCAGCAGGCAGCCAAATCATATTCTTTTTTTTTTTTTTTTTTTTTTTTTTAAAAAAGAGTTAAAATTGACATTTAAAATATTTGGATATAACATCTTTGTAACAATTTGTATTAGATAATGTATAATCTATGTTTTATCACAGAATTTTTAACTTTCATGCCAAATGAAATAGACACATATTTCATTGCTAAATAGCATCAGTGAGATATGCTTCAGGCCATAGTGGTTTCTGAGTAGGACAGAAGCTAGAAAAAAAAAATTACTGTAGTTTTGAGATAATTTTGAAACACAATCTTGCTTAAGGCTTTTATTAAAGCAGATTACCCTACTGCCTATAGTGAACAAAGAAACCTGTTCTTATACTACTTTGTACAATTTAAGTTGTTAAATATTTACAGGACTTACAGTCTTACTCTGGAGTATTGATTTCTGCTGAATGAAATGACCTTACTACAAAGTATATTCTTTGTTAATGGAACCTTCTTGATATTATTTTCTAATTGAAATATGCATCTTGAGTTATCTATTGATCACATCGTAAAATATTATAAATTATCCTTGCATTCTGTTCAAATTTCTCAACATTAATTACATAACATCCAAAATAAATTTTAATTAAATTTTTAAAATTTTATTCTATTTATTAATGCTTGCATTTGCACTTGAAGAAAGATGTTGTGTAGGCAAACTGAAATCCAGTTGGACAACCTGAACTGCATCATGGTGGCCAAGATCCATAATATATGGACTGTATTTCCTTTATTTTATTAAGTTCTTTAATTTTGAATCTGGGCTTTTTCCTTTGCTAGGAAAACTTGAAATTAAGAGATGACACAATTAATTTTATTCCAGCAAATCCAGCACTCTGAAACATAAAATGCTGGAGGGAAGCATCCATTACATAGCCTGTTTTTCCGGTTACCTTTGATTTTTGTGATTTTTTTTTTTTTAATCTCAGTTCATCTGAGAAGAATCTAGGATTTCTAGAAAGATGCAGATTTTCTGCTGTTAGTTTACTCTTTTTTTTTTTTTTTTCACTTTATTTTCCAATAGCTGGTTAATAAATGTCTCTGAAGTTTTGTTTTGGAAAAGAGGAATGTACTCTGAGTTTTATGGTGACAACCTGGTGAAGATAACACATTATTCTTACATAAATTAACCTTTAGGTATTTCTTAATATGCTTAGTCTCTTGTGGGGACTAAAAAAAAAAGAAGTTATTTTACTAAAACTGTTGATATTTATTCCCTTAAATCGAGCTTAATTACCACATAAATTTTTTGCCTAATGAAGAAACTATTTCTACTTATCTGTGTACATTACTCTTTCTAGCCAATTAATGTCCTGACTCTGGGGCTGTAGTTAAATAAGGGCATTCTGCAGGGTCATCCCCTCACATCACACCAAGGTTTTCTGCTTACGTATATTTTCACCAAGAACACACAACAACATTGTTAAACAAAAGCTAATTATCAGAGGTGAACAGTGTGTTGACAATAGCACACCATGTGCTGAAGTCATCATTTAACGAAAGGAAAATAGGTGGACATCCGCCTATTACAAAAAATACCAACTCGTCATTATCATATACACTCAGAGTACCACACATTCTCAGATTTCAATGCAAGTATTTGAGTGAAAAGTTAGAAACTTATTTGTCAGTGGCTACTGTAAACCTCATACAGTAAACATTTCAGTTAATAAAAATCTGTGCATGATTAAATAATGCAATTACAACTTAAGGAAAGGCAAATGGTTTTTCTTTTTTCCTCCTTTCCCTGTTTTTTTTTTTGTTTTTTTTTCTTTGGGGGGGGGGAAGAGGCAAGGTGCCTAAATTCTTAATTCTCTTATTTTTTCCTGCCTTGCTCTGTCTTAACAATATTTATTTCCTGAGTGGCTGTCAAATCCATATTTAAGTCAGTTCTTCTAAGTGGAATTCTTCAATTACTTTTGAACTAAATTTAGTATAGTTATATGCCTCTACTTTTACAGGTAATTCATTCCTCTGATAAGTACCTGTTTAGGCTATGTATCATCTTAAAACATAGAATCTACTGCAGAAACATCCAGTTGATAAATCAGAAGCTTTCTCACTGGTCCTATGTGACTAAATCATTAAACCTCCTTGTAGAAAATGTACATGGAAAAAAACTTTATAAGCATAGATGCAAGAAAAAAATAAGAATCAATACTCTTTTTTCATTGTTTTCTCTCTCTCTTTTGAACATTTAAACAGGTCAGGTTTTGGGGATTTTTAACAGTGCTTCACAGCATAAAGCATTTAATTTTCAGCACTATTCAGAAGGATGTCTTTGTGACCAAGAAGCACACAGTTTTCTTAGTTATATAGCATTATTGCTGAAGCTACTGAAAGTATCCAAGTTTGAAATGCTTCTTCAATATAAGTTGCATAAAGCAAGAATTTGGTTTACTCTATTGCAAGTTTTTAACCTTGAAAGAAACTGAATAATAACTATTGCAAATGAGGAAGACTTAGCTTACTTTCCTATAAAAAGCAAAATCTTGTGTAAGCTAATTTTTAAAAAGTTACATTACTTGATACTGCAATTATAAATAGCTTTCTAAAAATGGCTTGAAGGATATTGTAGGTTTTAATCATTTGAGCACAGGAGGAACTCTACTGTTGTCACCTGGGGCACAAGGAGAAAAATCTCTACTACAAGGTTCTCTGGTTTTGGTATTGTATATCTAATTGTCTATCTAAATTGCAGTAAGACCTCAAAAGCATAGGTTACACTTATTTTCCAGTTAATAACATCTGAAGATAGTATTTTACTTTCAGCGCTCCACAAAAACAGAACTCAGAGTGAAGTATGTCTTTTAAAATGAATGCAGTTAAATGAGATTTTTGCAAAGGGGAAAGTAGTGTGTTTATGATAATGCATGCAAAACAAATCACTTGTGATATAATTGGTACATTCATGAGATGATTTCCATCAAACCATTTGTTACAGTTATTTTAGCCTCGTGTCCTAAGGAAACAATATTTGTGTGATTGTGCACTCTGTCTGGTTTCCCTTGCTCCCTTCAGTAAACGCTGAACATCTTGGCCAATTTCAACCTGATTTAACAATGGGACAGAAGTCCCAAAGATAATTAAGTTCCTAGAAATTTCATGAGAAGTAGTTATGCACGGATTGGCAGGAGAAGGAGGGAGCAGTGCCCTTAGTAGAGCAGACTCTACTAAGAATACTTTCATACAAATTCTGATTTTACCCGCTCAATGCCACCAGCAGGCACGCTAGTATATAAAGATTATGGGGCCGCAGAAAATATTAATGATGAAGAGAAAGGAAATAATTGTTTTATAGTGTTTTATATGAAGTCAGGGGCAAAAAAAAATCTACCTAACAGGCTTTCTATTTCTGTCAGGAAATTAAAATGAAATGCATCAAAATTAATGTTTAAGTTAATAATGTAGGTTTATATTCACGCTTATTAAGAGCAATGAAATAAAGATTTCTCAGAACTCTGAATGTAGAATAAACAATTACAAGTAAAGGAATGATTAAAGAAGAAATATTTTAATTCTAGTAAGCCTCATTGACAAGTAAAGAATTATTTTTATTATTCTCAGTTTAAAAGAAAAAAAAAAAGCACAACAAAGAAACCTAAAAAATAGTATAAAACATTGCCATTTTGGTCTATTAAATGTACCATTTGGTCATTCTGTAGAGCATACAGTTCTTGACTTTCCATTTTTTCCCAGAAAGAGATGCATTAATAAATATTAATGTCTTTTCATTGGTTAAGCAAGAAAAAGATATGTGAAATTTCATAGTCTATTTCAACAAAAGTATTGCAATTTTTTTTTTAAATAAAATGTCTCTGTGAATTTTCTGATTAAGTGTATATATAGAAGATTTTAAAAAACAAGAAAACAAACATACAAAAAAAACCCATTCAATTCAACGTTACATGATCCTATGTGAAGAGAAAAACTACCAAACTCTGCAAATAGAAGTCTGTAAGTTTTTTGGCAGTTTTATTTTTAATTTATTCTCTTTGACCTTATGGATTAATGCAGTCTTGCTTCATGTATCCCTTATCCTTTCCTTTCAATTTGTCTGTATTCAGTGCAGGAATTATAAGAGAAAGTTGTATTTGAAGTTAAAAACAAAGCAAAAGAAAAGAAAAAAAAAAGAAATAGAAACACACAAAAAAATTTGCAAGCCTCTGGCTAACTATTAAAGAACCAGTTGGGATCAAGATTAAAGATAAAAGTGGCAAAAATTACATAAAACTATTCTAAACCTCTAGGCGTTGTGAAAGATAGAGCAGAAAATGTTTATATAGATAAGGGAGCTCTAATGAAAGAACAGAAATTTGATCACTACTGAATTTTATCATGACATTGTCTAGAATAAGAACTGAGGAATGATCAAGAAATATGACAGTCTTCAGCAGATAGGTAGTCTTACAGAGCTGTCTCTTATTAATCAGCAAACAATACAGTGGAAAGAGGGAAAAGGGAATTGTGTCATAGTAGCTCAACCAGATATGATAAATTGGATAGAAACTTGGGAGTTTCTTAGGAGTGATTAAACTAGGGCAAAAAGAAATAAAAAAAAAAAACGATGGGAATACTTCAGTAGATGAAATCAGAAATACTTCAGTAATGCAGACTTATACAAATATTGAGTAGAAAAGCAATGTATTTTCTTTAAACGTAATCACAAGATAATAAAAATTTAGTGTAGATCAATATCATTTGAATAAAACAATAACTAAAAAATGCCATAGCATTAGGATTTAATCTTCGGCAAAGCCATAAACTTCTAACTTCAGTGCTTGTATAAAACCTTTTAAATAGCAATTTCTTCATGTGATTAAATCTAGTTTTTCACCAGATAATTTCTAAAAAAAGAAAACAGGTTTTCTTTGTGACCTATGTAAAATTTTGGAGTCTGGTATTTGGATTCAGGAATCTACGGGAAATTATCTATGTCTGGGGTACATGTGTTTCATGTTAGCAAGTCCTATAAACTATAAAAAAGGAGCTTGCTGCAAAGCATTTAATGAATGATCTGAGTAATTGAAACCATAGTAACTGAGTCATTTAAAGTGCATAGTTATAATTGTAGCTGAAGAAATGCCTAGGAGTGTACTATCTTAAAGTACTGATGAAATGCAGAAATGCAGTGCATGAACTGTATAGTAACAAAACTTTTCACTGGAACACTTTATAACTTAAAGAAATAATGGAAAATATGTGATTTCTTGTATTCAATATAAAAAAAAAAAAAAAAAAAAAAAAAACAAAACAAGACCCCAACAAACTAGGAACATTTTTCATTTTTAAATCCTGTCTTACAAATGGAAACATTCTATTCTGGTGTTGTCATCCATTTATATGAACAAAATCATACCTATGTAGAATATTATTCTGGATTTTTAACAAGTTATCGATGAAAGTATTTTACATTTTTGAGGAAAAACATTGAAATCTAACATATCTTCAAAGC
This sequence comes from Lagopus leucura, assembly GCF_019238085.1. Classification (NCBI taxonomy): domain Eukaryota; kingdom Metazoa; phylum Chordata; class Aves; order Galliformes; family Phasianidae; genus Lagopus; species Lagopus leucura. The sequence continues at coordinate 4,480,922 of NW_024962270.1, forward strand.
AATTTCTAGAGTTCCATACAGCTTCTCAGGACCAACAGATTTACTTATTTACTACTTCAGGATGCTACTTCTGCTTTGTCTACGTGTTAGACAAACTATATAAGGTATATATGTACTTCCTTAGTAGGGCAAAATGAGCTCTTCTATGCTCTGAACTACAAAAAAATATATTCTGAACTGTAGTCTTAGCTGTATCCACGGAAACCAGTTGCTTTATGGGAGAATATCTCATTCAATAAGCTTGTGTGCCATAAATGAAAGAAAACTGGATTGAACTAAATCATTATCCTCAAGAAAGCATAAAGGTTACCATAAGGGTCTTTGTTGTTAAAATATATTCAACCATAATAGTCCTTTGTGAGTTTATCTCATCACAGTGCCTTGTGGCTCATCTAGATTGAGCAGGTAAAGTAAGATAAATATATAGTTGGGCTAGAAATCACATTTGTGCAGCATTAAGGAAATGTTGTGTGAGACTTCACCAGCATAGCTGTAGTGGTACTGAGTGAAAGCTCTAAGCAATTCATAATTTAATAATATTAGAAGGTTTTTTTTGTTTCTTTGCGTGAGTGTTGGTTCCTATTTTTTATAGGTAATGGCTCAGCTAAAGAATTCACACACGCAGAGCCTTAGAGTATGACCCTCTTTTGAATACGAAGCAATTACAACATTGAGTAGTTGATATTGATAATAATTTAAAAACATAGGGCGCAGAATAAGTAGGAAGACATTTGAGGATAATTACTCTGAGTACTTTGTTGAGCAGAGTACTCTTCTTTAATTAGCTAGTAATTCTGGCATAAATTGCAAACAGAGTCCAGTGTTTTGTCTGAGATGGAGTGAATTAGGAAATTAGGTGTTAGGGGATCAAGGTTCATTCTTGGTGTAGGTTTTTTTTTTGTTTTTTTTTTTGGTTGGTTGGTTGCTTACTTGTGGGACTTCAGGGTGGTTTTTTTTATTGAATTTGTTTGGTTTTATTTACTTTTTTTAAAATGGCACAAAAAAAAAAAAAAAAAAAAAAAAAAAAAAAAAAAAAA
>NW_024962270.1:4482058-4559714 GCF_019238085.1 Lagopus leucura
GTGTTTTTTTTTTTTATTTTTTTTTTTTTTTTTTCTTTTTTTAAAATTGCAAAAAAAAAAAAAAAAAAAAAAAAAAAAAAAGAAAAAGAAAAAGATCCATTATTATTCCTGCTGATGAAGAGATAATTGGTGTGCCTGCTTCAGATTAGTGGTGACTAAAAATAGCCAGAATTCAATTCTTATTTTTACACTGTTATAGTGGTTGTGGTTACATTTCAGTAACTTTCCTCCTCTGAATGTATCATTGAAATGTAGACACTCAATTTTGTAAAGCTTTACTGTGCACTACTGCTTTGGCTTTCTGCAGCAGTCTCTGGAGACTGCTCTCAAAGAAATTGATAACATTTTAAAGCATGGTGTTTTCGTGCATGAGTTCAGAAAGACCTAACTGTACTGTAAAATGGGATTTCAGAACTCCTTGGCCAAGTCTGTTAGTGAACGTTAGTAAAACTCTTAGGATTCATTTTCAGCGACTGAATAGAGAATAAGCTTGATCAGAGAAACTTTTTAGTTTTCAGAACTTTGAAAAGCTGAGGTTGCACAACCTGTCTTGCACTGACCATCCAAGATCATTAGTCACTTCAGAAAACAGAAATCTTGCCTCTACTTGTTTATCTAAGTTGTTGCTACCATCTAGAATAAAGATTTTAAACATTTTAGTGTTTAGAGAATTAATTTTATTCTATTTTTTTTAATTTATGTAGGTTTCTCTGAAAATAATGGCTCCTGTTTACTTCCACAGAAACTACAACAGATACAAAGAATACAGTAATACTATTTGATAGGACAAATTTTCAGCTCTAGAACACTCTCACAGTTCTTATATCCACTGTTTGATCTCCATAAACATTCAGCAAGTGCCAATTAATGTCAATGGATGTCATTTATTCTGCATGGAGGAATTGAGTCCCACAACTTTTCTTCGTCGCACTTCCATGTCAGGTCAGTCTGTCCCTCTGCTGCCATTTGTCACACAGCAACAAAATACAATAGGGTATTGGTGGGAAGGTTCAACCTTTACTGCCATACTGCCAGCATCTGCTTCTGATGTTGTGGGCCAACACAATAACATAGAAGGTATTGCTTTCAGAACAGCTGCTGTATAATTTAAAATGATTTTCAAACACATTTTCAGAGAATACTCACATTTTATTAAATAAACATATATTTAAACAAGGAAATTATTTTGGCATAATTTTCCTTTGATACTTGGTCTATATTTCAGTTTTAATAGATCAATGCCTCTATTTCAGGCCGGTATTAATGTTCTCACTCTGATGTAGTTTAACTTCTTACAGTTTCTGATGTGGCCACATGTGATGTCTATAAAGGATTCCTTTTGAACATTTTTGTGTCCATTCATTTCAAAGAGAAACACCACTAGCATTTATTTCATCATTTAGAAATTAATATTGACTGAAATCAAGAAAGGTGATTTTAAAAAATACATCAAACATTTGACTTCTCCTTAAATAGTTTTACAGTTTTCACAGAACTCTTTAAGCACGTTATCATTTCAGTGGCTTTTTTCTTCTCTTTTATTATTAACTAAATACTTGTGATTAGTACTTCTGATTTTTTTGCTGAAATAAAATAATGATTTGATCAGTGTATGAATTAAGTAACTAGAAAGAGCTATTTCTGTTTTAAATTGTAGAAAGCACTTAAATTTAAAATCTACTTTTCATGCAGTAATAAAACAATTTAGGCAGAATTCAAAGATATGTGTGTCCTGCCTAATATCTGCAGTCAAATATGTGAATCTATTAGCTGCATTATTCAGTACATTTCAGTATTTGAGTGCTGTGTGACATCTTCACATTATCTGGGGAATTCTTACCACTTCAATTTTTCTTTTTTTCCCAACTAATTAAAATCCTATAAAAAATAAATACACAGAGAAACTGTGGAGTGTCTCTAGCAGCATTTAGACCAGTTTGAGAAGACTTGGATGGTAGAAAACTACAACTTTAAAGTATTTGTACACAGACTTGCAGGTGCTGTATACCTAAAACAGGGAACAAAATGAAACCAAAGCTTTTTGATTGTATTTCTTATGTTCCTAAGAGTATGGGAAGTACTGTCATGATATGTTCTGTTTCATCTCAAGTCATTTATAGCCCTGACATAAGACATAGATCATCAAATTTGTATTATATAGTTCAATAGTAATTCAAAATGTAGTCTGCATTTCATTATAGAAATGACCCATGAGGATGGTAAGTTTGCATAAAGCAACATCAAACACATCCAGGTTTTCCACTGTTACTTAAATGCAGCTCTGAGTGTTTTGCAAATCTTATCTCAACACTTTTTCCAATTTAGGCATCTATTAAATGCCAAACAGGTATTTCATTGTAAGTGTGGAGCAGCAATGGTGTTGTTACAGTGCTGCCCCACAGACACGATCATACAGCTCTTGTTTTGTGATCTCTACAACACTTTCTCTTTACATCTCTCCTTTCTTGGCACTGAGCTGGTGCATCAATGAGAGTGAGGACTGCAAAAGGAAAACATAATATTGTAAACGTGCAAGTTATGCTTTGTTACCTGAGTCCAGGAGCAATGTGTTCTCTCTTTGTAGGATGATATGTGACATGCTTACAGAAATAAAAAGAACTGTTTATTGATTGAGAAAAGCAAAAGCAGGAGCTCTGTTGCTAGTGCAACAGAACTGAGAGCTAAGCTGCAGATGGTACAGCTTGCTGATTCAGTCAGCACTGAATCTCAGTGAAAGAGATGATGCTTTAAACATCAAAGTTAAGAATAACTGCAGTCATTGCACTCTGCTTGAATTGAACGTGATGTTCAATTCACATCTTCCTAACAATACATCTTGGACCAATAATTGTTACAGTTAGAACAGTGGTCTAGAAGCACTTCTTGATTTTAAGAACCAAAATGAGAAATTTTTCCAAATATGAGTGTAGTAGTTGCTGTGATATGTTGTCATGGAAATTTCTTTTCCTACTGTGCGCTCTTTGCACTCTTTTTAAAAGTCTGTGTGGTTTGTACTGGGAAACTGGGAAACGGAATCAATATCAAAGTTGAATGTACCATTCAGGTTCTATTCCTGGGACTGCTGAAGATTATGGTCAGTGGAGGACCAAAGAGGTAACCTGCAGAAAAGATTCTATCACCTCATACATCTGTGTATTTCATGTTATCATTGTGAATTTTTCCAGTGTTACCACAATAGGAAGGAAGGGAATTTTAAGAGACATTCTCTTCAGATGAAGTAGTGAAGGCACTACTTAAGTATGTTACATAGGTCAGTGCCTTTTGACAGTAGAGTGATGGACTAACCTTTGCAAGTTTTGCACTGATTTTCATTTCTACTTCTCACCTGACCATACCAATTGGTTGTAATCATAAATTTCACTATCAAAGTTAATAAACGTAGAATTTAGAAGGAAAAAAAAAAGGGGGGGGGGGGGGGGAATCAAGCTTTAAGTATTTCTGAAATCAATGTTAATTGACAGGAGAAAGAAAATTGTTACCATTGTTTGTAATACATTCATTTAATGTATACTGATTTCAGTGTAATTTTTCTGTTGATGTATCTTAAATATATAGTTTTGTCCAAACCTTTTCCTTTTAAATGATGGCAAAGGCTTAATAAAAGCACTAACTCTCTAAATCTTGGGGAGAGAGATTCTGAGGCCTTCAAGTACAAAATAAGATACTTGATACAGTAGTTTGGGAAAGCAGAAGTTTTTATTACTTCATTTAGCTGTGTATCATAAAACAGTATATCTCACCATAAAACAGAAGATGTCAACCTAAAATACTGAGGAAGGACAACTTAACTGAGCAACTTTCAGTCATGTAGGATTTTGTGACTTTTTTTCTGTCCTTGTTGCCTTTTGTCTTGTCCACAGGAAAATGATACCTCACGATTATTCGTAACAAAAAATACTGACACAATTAATACTCTTTACATTAAATCCAGTTTCTAAAAGGTAATACATTCTTCATGTGGCTTAAATTACCTTACTCAAAGGCAGTTTGAGAAAGAGAAACATGACTTCCCTTATGCTGCCTTACTTCTGTATTCAGAAATGTTCATTTTTATTTCAAGTTTCCTTATAACTTTATGCATGAATGTGAAAGATACTATTAAAGTTCTGAATTCCCACTCCCACAGAAGAATTATTGAAAGCGATGAAGGATGTATTCTTAAATTATACCCTGAAATACTGAAGGAGTTTAAGAGAGAAGTTAAATTTATTTTTTAATGTCATTTCAAAAAAAAGCACTCTGTTTATCATGAGTCATTTTCTGGTAAACCCTAAAGTATGGATATTATACTTTAATATCATTTTCTGTAACATTAAATTTGCAATGGGGATAGGCAGTAGGTCTGATTCATCATTTCGTTACACTGTTCAGATTTCCTTGGCTTCAAAGAGTAAACTGGAGTAAGATAAAGGGCAATCTGTTTCTCTTCTCTTATAATTACTATGATTAACTTTTTTTTTTTTTCTGATGGATTTTTTTTGCTGTTGGTTGATTTTTTTTTGTAATTGCCCTCCAGATTTTGTTGTGTTCTAATTTGAGTGAAATCTTCAATATATCCTTTTGCAATACTGTGGGTTATATTTTTTGTTTTGTATGGTTTTCTTTTTTCTTTTTCCCATTAGAGACCATCCCAAAATAGTATGTCTTTGGAGTAAGTGAAGTGCAATTGAAAAGCTTATGATATAACTTCATAAAATATTTTTAAGAAATATGATTTTGTGATAAATTAGTCATGACTCATGGAACACTGGATGCTTAGTTGAGAGAATGAAGGCTCGAAGAGGCTTAGATATAAAGAATAAAGACACTGTCAGGTGTCCAATGATTCTCTCAGAGTACTGGTTAAGTATCACTTACTCATCATTCATCTAATTTATTGAGAGGTCTGTGATTTAAAGTTAACTACAACTCAGCAGATTCTAATTCTCATTTTCAAGCACATTTTGGTTGATGGTTCTAGGATCATCTCCTTAGAAAGGAGTTGCCAGTACACAGTTCCAAGGTTAACAGTGAATTCAAACACTGAATACACTCCTGTCTCATTTGTAGTTCACTTCTTCAGAAATACCTGATGGTTAAAGAAGTATATATATTAAAGTTTTAAAGTAACTATTTTAAATCAAACAGAAATGCTCACATCTAAAAAGACAAAACTCAGCATCCCAATAGTTATTTTCTATTTTATTCTTCTTGTTATCTTTTGACTTTGGACGGAAAATCCTTTAATATGTCCATAGTTTCATTCTAGAAGCTTATTGAGATCAACAAGAATGCTTTGTAAGACTTTCAGATCCTCAGTTTTTGATGTTTGGTTTCCAGAACAGAATCCAAACCCAGTTCAGCTTTTGTCAATGCGTGGAAATATTACAAAACTCAGAGTCACAATTTCTACAAAGATAACACAGAGCTGCTTAATCCCAAGGATGTCTTTTTAAATCTTTCTTTTGGGAACTTAAGTATGGTGGATTCAGTGTCCTCTCCACTCTGAAGTTCTTATTGTTAAATAAAGTTTGCTGAGTGGGCCTTTCCTGTTCTTTCTCCTCTAGTAACGTATGGAAAATTCAGACACTAACAAAAGGGAAGAAAAAGAAAAAGAAAAAAGAAAAAGTTAAAAAAAAAAAAAAGAAGAAAAAAAAAGAAAAACAAATCTTAATTAGGATTCTTCACTTCAAAATTTTTTCTTCCCTGGTGAGAGCAATTGTGTTCTGTTTCTGGCTGACTGACTTTAATAAACGTTTAGAGACTGCTGTCTTCCAGTCAGTCTATCCTGTAGTCACTGTATAAGCAGCATACAGAAACAGCACAGGAGAGTCATCGTGCTGCAGATGCTTATTAAATCAATCTGCAGTTTATAAATTACATACAAGCTCCCCAGATTATCACAGCTCGATCCTCAGGAAACAGTATTAACCAGAGTTTCATGATATTTCATGATACTTCGTTCCTTTCCAGTACTTTGTATCCAGAATACACTGAGTATTTTGTGAAGTATACACAAGGATTACTAGAAGTTCAACATTAAAATAAAAGTGCCTCACTAGGATGATTTTTAAAGGCATTTTTGTTCCCATTATCAAAAAATAAAAATAAGCAGAAAGTACAGTAATACTGTACAATACAATACAATACAATAATAGCATCAGCCAAGAAGAGTGTTCTCAGAAAAAAAAAAAATCTCAAAAAACAACAAACCATAATGATAAGAACATGAAAATTACACTTCATCACTTGACTTCAGCTTCATTTTTGGCATAGCAGAGTTGTGACTAGCTGAGTGATTGCCACATTTCTTATTCACTTGGTATCTTTGTTCTCTAAACAGTGACAGGTGAGAGAAGCATGCTGAGAGAAGGTACTGGAAATACCTATCATATTTACTTTGTGCAAAGTATTTGCACAAAAAGTATCACAATTCTGTGCATGCTATGTCGATGCATTATATATAGAATCATAGAATCATGCAAATATAGAATTGCTTAGATTGTACAGGTCTTTGAAGATCTTCAAGTTCCAACCCACCAAAAATATAGATATTCTAAGATACAAAATTTTTTATCTATTTATTTATATATAAAATATATCCCTATATTAAATTTTATATATATGTATTGTATTCTACGCATTTCCCTTGGCATAGTTTTGCTGAAAACTCAGAGTTTTCATATCTAGAGAGAATGCCAAGACTAAAGATGATATTTACAATGGACAGGGAATTGTGAACATGGAAATATTTTCTGTATTGAAATTCAAGAACAGATCCAACATAAAACTATGGCCTTCAAAGTATTGTAGTCTAGTGTGCTTTACTATGGTTTGCTGGGTAGCTCATTTGGCTGATAGTGCCAGAATTGTTTTCTTGCATTATAACCTCCTACATATTTTTGTCATCTTGACTAACTAATGCTTTTTGAGTTCTAGAGCTATTTCTTTTTGTGAACTGTTTTCATTATAGATTGTGTTTTCCTCTATATTCATTTGGATAAAGAAATTAATATTTTCAGAGTAGAACCTTGAAGCTTTTGTGTATGAACTTTACTAATGAAGTAATAGTAGAGACAGTTAGATGTATTTAATAAGAGGTATTTAAGATTCAAGATTTGCATTGATGTATTGTTGGCGTTGGCCAAAATTTTTAAACCAGCGTTATTACTGCTACAAAAGGAGTCTTACTGTTGAGACACAGTGACTGACTTTCCTTACTTTGTGGGATTTGTTTTATTTGTGTCTTTTAGACTCCAAATCTGGAATCTTCCAGAGTTTATGTTAAAAAAATGCTATACAATAATAGCTACCATTATTTCTGCATAGAGTTCACATTCTTTTTCTTACAGAAACTACCATAGTTCTTTTTAAGCATCCGAAGGCAGAAACTACTTTTGTTTAGAAAGGCAACTTAATGGAGTCATACCCTTCATGGACTCCATGCTTGTCTTCTGGGATTGATTTGCTATTTTGAAACAAAAATGGTTATTGTGGGCAATAGCTGCAAGGTACTATATACCACAACTTGCATTTTTATCAGGTGGTTGTCTTACGCATCCCACAGTCCCGTTTTTTCTCTATTTTCTCATAATAGAAGTTCAAGCAGTTAAAACATTTTATGGCAGCAGCTGAGCTCATAAACTGCCTGTTGAATAGGCTGGTAATAGCCCTCATCTTAGAGAGGGAAATTAATGCACCAAGGTCAAATGATGTGAATAAGGATACAAAGAAAATTTAGAATAGATGGAATGTAAGGATTTCTTGATCTTATTTCTCTTCTTTGTTGAATAGATAAAGAATCTCTTTGTCTCAACTTCTTGATGCAGGAGAAGGCTGCATTATGGAACTATACTAGCTATTTTAATAGCTATATTCCAAAGCTATTAACTAACTGACAGCTCTATATTGGATACAAGTCTCTAGTTACCATTTGGACAGAATAATGTTGTCTGCCAGATAGGCATTCAACAAGTAAGGGAAGCATTCTTTGGATTCATGTGTGTAATTATTTAAGCACTTGAATAACAGTGGCATGTTGATTGGGATTCAAAAGATACATCCTAAGGTTTTAATGATGTGAATGTGTGACATTGTTAAAATCACCCCGGAGAACAAATACTCAAAAGGTTACCCTAAGTTTAGCCTTATTATAATATTCTGATGCTTTCTCATTACTCACAGCTGTGACTTTGTGTGAGGAGCTATGTACTGAAATAAACAAAACTTAAGTACCTTAATTTTAACTTTAATTATTTATTATTTTAATGTATTTTTAGTATTACTGAACTCAACTCAATAATCCTACAGCAAAGTATGCTTGCCTACTGTTCAGAAAGTGAACCAGGGAAATGGATGAGTCAATATCTTCTGCTTTACCAATAGAATTGCCCTTAACCAAAGTTTCTGAAAATTTTGGATGAGGCATCAGCAGAATATGTAACTATATGTTAAGCAGCACTTCAGTAGACCTACTTAAACCAGGCAGCAGGAATCCCTAGCCAGCCATGTTCCTTTATTTTATTCCGTCTGCCCATACATTTTTTGGTCTTTCAACTGTTGTTATCATTTGGTATCATAGATTCTTATAGTGAATAAAAATTAAACTTTTAAAGGAGATCTTTCCATCTGATCCTTTTCCTGTGAAGCATTTAGAAAAACTGTTTTAAAACCAGTATAGTTTGGAAGAGGTTGGAAGGAATATTTTTGTTCTTCTGTGTACATAGGAGTATGTGTTTTGTCAATTATAGATGAAATTTTAATAGGCACTGCAGACTTTTAAAACAGATCCTAATGCTTCTAAAGGTTTCCACTCACGATCTAGAATGTGCGGGTAAATTTATTACAGATGGTAGGCAAGTTATTGCATTCTTTTCAACAGACACATGCTAATTTTTCTTTATTATTTTTCCATGTAATCACAGCAGTAGTCAAAATTTGGAATCTGATTTGCTGTAACTGATTATATAAGATTTGTGAGGAGTTTAAAATGGGAGCATGTTGTCTGATATCAGTAAATGTTAGATGAAGTTCCACCTAAAAACTTTTAGGCAAAACTTCCACATATCATCAGGAGGTCAGCAAATACTAAAGCTCTTTATACAGACCTCATTGATTCAACATGTGTTCTTTACTACCTGCTATTCTAGCTTATCCTGCTGTGCTGATGAATTACGAAACCACAGGAGTTATGGTTATCCTAATTTTCTTCTCCTAGAAATTTAATTTCCTGCCAATGACTATGTGCTGATACACCCACTGTTTTTCCAAAGCTGGGAATAACAGCCAACTGCACTTAATGTATTAATTAATGACCATAATTTTCCACATTCAGGAACTGCGTCTTGTTCTTCATTACTTTCACATGTATAATTTTTACTGAAAAATGTCAGTCCAACAAATTCAGCAAATTAAAACTGCCATTACTGCTGATATTCTTGTAGTCCTAGAACCTAATTTATCTGAACCTAATTCTACACCTATTTTTTTTTTCTCAGAGCTACTGTGCTTAAAAGGAATACTGGAAAAGTAGCTTACAAATATTATTAAGACATTCAGACAAGAGGAAAAATCATATAAAGTTCTTACTCTTTTAATTAGAAGCTGTAACTGTAGGTACATTTCTATGATAAAAAGGGACTGAACACTGCTTGCATCTTTATTTTTGGATATTGTGGGAATTTTTAATAAAGATTGACCCAATTGGGTATTGGCCAAGAATCTGATGATTTAAATATCTCAAAATTTTTTTGAAAAAATGGAATAGGACTCTGATGCAGTCATCTAACAGTAATTTTGTGCTGCTAGTCTGGATAGGTTCAGACAAAACTGCTGTAAGTATATTTCCTTTTTTGTTGTTAAAATTTCCATTCTTAAGAGAAAAGGTATTCCCATTCTGAATTCTTTCCCAATGAGAACTTTTAAGTAGTAGAGCGTGCTCTTTAACACAATACGTGTTTATTCTGTAGAGATGAAGATTGAAATTTGTTCCTTATTTTATCAGAACACATTTTTTCATTCAATAGGAAATAGAATGTGGCTAAACCAGCTTGCAAAGTGTACTCATCGATACCTCTACTAGCAACATAATCTGAAAAGTAATTCACTTATTGGCACAGTTAACACTCCCTGTTTTATGCACCACTCTGTCAAGCATGATTGGAATCAAACAAGTCAAACAGTCAAATTTACTAATTCTAACAACCAATAGCCTCTGGTTATGCAGTTATCAGAACAGTGCCCTTACTGAGCCCACTGCAATGTGGATCAATGCAATTATCATCCACAGACATATGGCAAGGAGCTATGAGTATTTTCACATGAACTAAATTGAATGGGACACAAATCATTGACTTATGTCAAGGAAACCAGAGACAGCACCTGAAATACAGCAAATTTCAGAAGGGGCTGACAGGCAGCAAGTGAGGAAAACAGAACTGTGTGTTGTTGATACTGTTCTGGACAAAAATCACTCAACCACAGTGCAGCTTAATATTTGTTCTGTCACCCAGAGCAAGTTAAGTAGCACAGTGCGATCTGCTTCCTGTGTGTCTGTTTTGTTTATGTAAGTGTTTTCTTGCTCATTTTCATATTCTTTCCAGAGGGTAAATGCCCTTATTCTATTTAACAAGTAAGTTTGGTTAAATATAATCAGGAATGATATAACTGCTACTGGCAATTTATATGAAAAAATAACAAGATTTTCAATCGTCAGAATACTTTCCACACTCTTGCCAGCCTCAGCAATGTAGATAACACTTTAAGAAGATTGGAAATGCTTTTTTTTTTTTCTTTTTCAAATATTGACTATCATTTTAAGAAAATGAAGTAACAGTGACTTAAAATTTCCAGTGTTGAAATTAAATGATTTCAGCTCATTAAGCCACATCTGTGGATGACAAGCAAGTGTGGTTCAATTGATTTGGTTCAGCCTATTTTTTATACAAAAGTTTAGTTGCCTCAGCTAACTTCAAGATCTTTTGGTGCCTAACTGGAAACTAATCTCCTTAAGCTTCCAGTGAAATTCATAGAGAGAGAAAGGTTTCTTCAGATGACAGTTCAGAGTGAGAATTCAACTTTGAATTGCATTCTTCCAGGGAATACCCTACTACTACTTTTGATTCAATAGTGTGTGACTGGCTTTCTATCTTAATCACTTTAGCTAGGACATTTTCCTGGTGAGTGGTAGTTGTGCTTTTTATAAGTAGTACATTTTAATCTGATTTCATTTTCATCATAATTTTTGGAAATATTGATTAAATAGGCTAGGAATGTGCAAAAGTTAAATTCCCTCAAGAAAAAAATGGAACAAGGCTGAAGAGATACATATTTGTATGCTACGCTACCTGTATTTGTCACCTTGTCTAAGCAAATCTTTGAAATAGTTTTGTGAGTTTCCTTGAGTGTTAGAGATTTATTCAAGTGCACAGTTTCCAATTTTCATATACTTCATTTAATTTCTACAGGTTTCTTTTCAATAGCTAGCTTAATATTGAAAGCCATTTTCCCTTTTGAGAGAAGTTAGTGTACAAAGAGTACACAGAAACAAATTTCATCTTGACACAGGATTTAAATAAACTTAATTCAAGTTTTGAGCATTTGGAATCAGTTTACTGGGAGAGGTAGAGAGAAAAACTCCTAGTAAAAATCAGTGGTTAATTTCTTAACTGCTGATTGCTTTCTACCAGTCCAATTCTGCAGGAAAAAATGTGTAACAACAAAAAAAGCAGCTGCTAAAGATTCACTTCAGAGCTTTTTGAGTTTTCTGCCTTTTGCTTTATTTGCAGTTGACAAAACCTCCTTACTGTTTCAATTATCGCAGGCCAGGGCACTCTCTTTCTATAGACCATTTCCTTCTAAATGCCTTTTGGCTTTTATTCAAGTCTCCATCCATCATGGCCTCATTCTGAAAAACTTTAAAGAAAGCTCTGATGAAAACTCTGGAGAAACAAGACAGCTTTCAGGCCTGCATATGCTGGCTGGAAAAAGGACAAGTGGAGAAAGAGACTTTTGAGAATATACAATGACTTTATATTCAGTAGGAAGCTACAAATACTCAGGGACCAAGCTCATTTGGTCTGTCCTTCAACTGACAACAAGAAGATGGTTCAAAATCACTTTTGTGCTTTCATTTTTGATATTTTTCAGAAGCCATTGTGGCCTCCAGTAATAAAACATCCTCAAAGACTGCAGCCTTTCAGTTCAACTTCTAACTAGCCAGAGCAATGTGTTCTCACCATGATCCTGTTAAGTATTCTGGGGAATCAAGTTGGTTTACTGTTTATCTGGCAGTTCTCATCTAGACTGATGAATTTTTTGCAGGGGCCATACTGATGTGTTTTCATTGGCCATATAATATAAACTCTGCTCCAAAAGTACTGCTTCCTATTGTATTATATTGGCTTGCAGTATCAGAGGCAGATGTTTGTGGAGGTTGAACTTATCCACCAATATTCCATTACATTTTGTTGCCATGCAACAGATGGCAGCAGAGGGGCAGTCTGACCAAAATAAATTGGAGGCATTACTTTCAGAGCAATTTAGGTAAATGCTCCAGTGAAATGAAGATACTACTAGCAAAAAAAAATGAGAAGTAAATACCTTCAGGACTTAATAATTTGTGAATTTCAGTTTTGCCTCTCATTCCTGTACCTGGACTTGTATTTGCCATTTTCAGTTGCATTTTTTTCCTAAATGTGTTTTAAGAAACCTGCAGCACAAAAAGAAAGGAAGTGAATTTCAGAACACTTTTACACTATGTAAACTCCTGGCTAGAGATTCCATATGAGGACTCCCTTATTACATCTTTTCTACTCTCTTCCTCATCTGAAGAATAACAAATAAACACAGAGAAGAGAAACTGACTTTCAAATTGTATGGCTTATGTAAATAGTTTTTACACTGACTAAAGGAAGAGGAAGATTTGTGCAAACTCAATATCATCATGGACACTATATTGTCCCATTGTTTTGGGATGATCTTTTTGGATGAGCATGTCCAAAGATGTCTTCATGTCTGATACAAAGCTTTGAAAAGAAATAGAATTGAAACTATTTGCCTTAAAGAATTTCAAGCTTACATTTTTTTTTTTTCCAGTTTCATGATAGTGTTTGTCATTGCCACATGAACATATTTGCCTGATTAGTAAGATGACTGTAATTTTATGTAATTGAATCTTGGATTCATTGGAAAGATCAGTGCACCAGAAATCTCACAGTAGTAACATAGAAAACAAAGGATAATTCTGCCCTGTCTTAAATGGCAAAAAGTTACAATGACTGTTAGTGTCTGCCTCCAATGCTATGTAAAGGTATTATAAGGACAGCAGGAGAAAAAAAAAAAGTGGTCCAGAAAGTGTTCAGATAAAACCAAGTCTTATCTTTTCAGTTGCACAGAGAAAAACAATTTAACAATTGTGCAGCTTCTCTTCCCTCAAGGATCTTGCAGCCTGCTCACTCAAATCCTGCCCTGAGATGCTCTTCTGTTCTCCATTTATTCTCTCTAGTACCACTTAAAAATAGGTGAACATGGACCAGGAAGCAACATGAGCTGAGAACACAAACCTTTTCTAGAAACTGCAGCTGAAAAAAAAGAGAGGGAAGGGAGTTGGGGAACTCAAGTGCTGAAATGCTCTTGCAGCCTTTTATTCCACTCACACATAGCTGTATTCTGCATGGATGGGAACAGAAAACAGATTAATGGACAGATGCTATCCTCGTGATTTTCTTTTTCCTAGTCTGGCTCACAACTGGCCAAACATCCTTTTTGTTTTATTTTATTATTTTATTTTATTTTATTTTATTTTATTTTATTTTATTTTATTTCCTTAGTATTTTCATCTTTAGTTTTATTTAGCTTTTGCAGAATGTTGGCTTGTTACTTAAATTGAACTCATTTTTTTTTCCATAAAAATAACTAATTCAAATCTGTTTAATGTCTTTTATTAATCAAGTAATTTTGAAGATTTAAGTTAAAAACTGAAATCAAATATTATTTGCAGACATAAGCAAGTAGCTACAGCAAAACTAAGCAAATGCACATGTAATGTAAAGTAAGTCCTGCAGCTATGAATAACATGTTATAAAATTCCAGTATGGGATAAAATGAAAATCATAATATGGGGATAATAATGTATCAAGATTAATATTTTTCTAGGTAAGAAGTGATTGAATTGGAACTTTAAATAGGACTGGTTATTACAATACTGATTCTTAGATTGCTTGTCTATTTTGGTGGAAGATGTTCTTTGAAGCCTTCCTTTCTGTATTTGTTTGATCTGACACACTTGCAAACCTGGTCAAAACTCTCAAAGAGAGTCAGGATCATAATGTCTGTATTTCTCCAGCTACATTTTGATTGAAAGCTCTCATTATGCTCATTAACAAGGTATATTGCAGAATAACTTTAAAATTGTCTCCCTCAGAAAAGATAAATTCAAGCTGCTAGTGGGAAAAATAAAGTACTGGGTTGTTACTGAGTAATTAATTTTTACTGGAGACGTATACTCCAGTTGGTGGAGTTACATACAGAATTTTCAGTGAAGTTTTCAAATGATACATTTGTGAGGTAGAAAATGATGAGAAGAGTAAGATACTAATGCAGAGCAAGCTGTAATTGCCACTGATAACTTAACTGCTCAGTAGCAGCCATGCAAGTGGAGCATATTCCATGCATGAGCCCATCCTCCCTCAGGGCAAAAGTTAGAATTGCATTATCTCTTCCTCCCTTCATCCAGTGCATCTGGTCTTAAGAATGACCTGGAGCACTTAATTAAATGGCCACAATTGAATACTGAAATGCATAGTGGTATACATTTCAAAATGAAGACCACACACTATACTTACAGAGTTGAAGCTCCTATGCAGAAATACAGTTAGTTAAAAAGATTTTAATGGTCACTGTGAGTAGTCATACTATTGAAATTCATTTCAGAGTTGATTCAAGAAATGCATACCAAAAATGAACAAGCTAAAGAAAGACAGAGCCTCACTAATTATAAGATTCTGCATTTTTTTAAATAACTGTTCTAAAAGTACCACAGTTCAAAAGGAATATCAAAGTAATCAAGTGGGAATAAAGAAAATTCAGGAAAAACATCCAGAAATTGGAAAATCAAGCCCCTTGTCATAAAGAGTTGTCTTATGAAAGATGAAGTTGAAAGAAGGCTTTCTTTCTCTTCAGAAGTGCTTATATATGGTTGCATTCAGATCGTGTAATGCATAAAAGTTCTTTCTATTCAAAGACCAGTAACACATTAGAAAAATATATTGCTTAAATAGGCTTATGGTTTCGTAGTAGTCTGGCAGAAGATGCAGAAAAGCAACTTATTCAGAATTTTTGATGTAGTAGAACAGCTTTTTAATATGTGCAGTATTTAATTCAACTTATCAGAAGAAATCTTCAGCCTGTTTGGACTGAGGGATCATGCTGTATCTTTCAGCTGGTCTACTGCACATTTCTGGGGCATTTAATGATATTCTTTTTGCCATAAATGCTCTCATAAAACTTAGCTTGACATAACTGTAACATTTATCAGTCAGTCTCATGCTTCAGAGCTTCGTTTAGTCATTGACCAATCAGAAATTAACACTGGTTTAGCCTTCTGCAAGTTTATTGCTTTACCATAAATTGCTGGATCTTTCTCCTTTCTGTAGTACTGTGTATTGGTTTTTTTTTTGGTTGGTTGTTATTTTTTTTTCGGTTGGTTGGATTTTGTTTTCCAGATGAAGATAAGATGATAAGCTGTGGGTTCTGAAAGGTATTAGAATTACTGTTCAACTTGGATCAGAGTACAGCAAGTGTCTCTTCAGCCTTCTCTTTGGTAAGATATATGAATTCCGTTCCTTAAATTCTGCAACACAAGGCTCATTTTGGTAATGACTCTTTTCTTCTTCATTATGTGGTAGGGCTCACCAGCTGGATCATCTGAGTATCTGTATCTGATCATTAGGGAGGTTTTGGTTATCAATTGTCTAGTAGGTTTTTTTTTCTGTTCTCACTGTCAGCATGTTTTGGAGGGCTCTTCTTTTAGGATTCAGAATGTTTTTAGATGTTTGTTAGAAGGAAATCAAATGACAAAGAATGACACAGAATGTACAGTGGTTAACTTCCAAGTTCTAAAGGCCTTGCTGAGAACATTTAGCTAATAACTGTGTTTCAGTTAGGTGCACAGTCTATTTAACTCATATGGAAGTGATCTATAGTCAGTGAATGTACTCTTCAGAGAACAGTTCAGCCCACCTATTTTAGGAAGGAATTATTTATCTTCTAGTAATTGATGATGGAATAAATTGATATTGTAGAATTAGACTACACTCCTTACTTTCAGTTGACTAAAATTAGATGAACTGGATGCCAACAATTTGATAAAAAAGCCTAATAATATGTTTTTTCCAATTGAAATTTCATTAACTTAACATTTGTCTACAAACAAGTGATATATAGCCTAAATATATTATTTAGACTACGTGGTTCACTTTTCAAGAATTGCAGTTACTACAATCATATCATTATATTACCAACTGCCACATAATTTTGACCATACAGACAACCATTACAGTAGTCATAGGTATTAAATATAAAAATAAAAATGGGTTTGGTGGGAAACATCATTAATAAACATCATAAATATTTCCTTTATTATATATTTTTTTCTACAGATTGTATTTTTCTCTTGGTAAGAGTAATGTTTAAGATCAAAACACTGATGACAAATGCGGAAAGTAATTGTACAATGTCTATATTCAGTTAAAAAAAAATTATAATAGACTGTAAGACTGCAATCAAAATACAATCACACGTGCAATCTTTTTTTCTGAAGTGCATGGTTTTGAGTGATAAAATATGCTTTAATTCAAATCTTTTTATTTTCTTTATAAACTTCCACTGCTTTAAAGAATACTAAAGAAATGGCATATATCACTTGTAATCTACCTTTTGGGCAAAATTATTTTGTTCCAGTAATTGAAGCATTGACCCATCAGCATTCACTGCCATCAGTTGGAAGACCTGACCCTCAAATTTGGTTAGTAAAGGCATGTATGTTTACTTATTTGGGGATTTATCATAAGATATTTAGCTGTGGAAACAAACCCCCAATAATAGGGAAGTCCTGTGCCTGAACTGTGATTCTTGTAGTACTGGCTGGCTGAGAAATCAGAGTAGAGTCCAAGTAATTTTGTTGTTCTGTTACAGATTTCATTTGGAATTATTAGGCATAAAATTCCAAGTAGCATTACAGGAACAATTATGGAAGTTTAATGTTCATGTACTGCTCTCAGTGTGGTCAGTCACTTATAGAAATAAACCACATTTCAGAAGGAAGAGATATCTAATATCCTGGCAATAACGTTTGTCTTTTCCTACATTAAGCTGTATGGTTTTGGGGGTAGAAGGAGGAAAGTTTAACCATTTCCTATTTTTAACACAATTCCTAGTTAACTTATGCAGTTAGATTTCTCATTTTAAAATTGAGTATTTTGTCATTTTTGTATGTTAAGGTACTAAAATATTTCAGTAAGCTAAGGATGTACGTGAAAGTTGCTGTTGCTAAAGGAATTAATGTAGCTTTCACTTCCTTATAGTGATATACCATCTGTGAGCTGCCTAAACATGATGTAAGATATCTCTTGCCAGAGAAGTTAACAATCATCACAATATCAGACAAACTTCTGTCTGTTCCAAAACATTATGGTTTTGCTGCAGATGCCTAATATTTTTTCCTTAGCTCCTTTTCTGAATTTCTGTACTAAGCATTTACTGCTGAATTGTCACTTGGGTATAACAAACAAGAGGTAAACTGTGACTGTACATTATCACTGTCTGTTAACTGCTTGTTTTCAGGAACCGTAGAGTTACAGGTTGAGTATTCACTTGAGCTTTCCCATCTTTTCAGCTTTCTCCCATCATCAGAGTTAAAATAGCTGTACTCCAACTCCAGGCTTGAACTTCCTGTTTAAAAAAAAAACAAAAAAAAAAACAAAAAAAAAACGTGTAAAAGTAACTGCTAGGAAGGAAGAACTAACTTAGTGGATGTCAGAGGTCCCCTGACAGTGCTAAACTTTAATGGAGAATGAGCTGCCTGTATTTTTCCATGCTGAGAGGGCTACCTATTTTGTCTGCTCAGACTGACAGGTCTGAAAATGAATGATTTTTCCTCAGTCATGATGGATACCTTTTCTAGACATATTGTAGCATAATGGACAAATAACTTCTCTTAAAGACTTGTCATATAATTTGAAGGGGAAAAAAAATTGTGCCCCAGAGACAGACATTTCTATCTATATCCTCTGGGAATAATGAAACCTTAGAACAGAGTCTAAGGCTAAGAGTTGGTTCAAAATACCATGATGTGATGTGCCCTTATCTTCTTTTACAGATAAGACGGGCAGACTTTCTTGCACAGAAAATCAAAGAGCAGGCTGTAAAATCACAGGAAATACTAATAAAAAACCCCCTACAATTGAAATTTCTCCTTCCCTTTGAAAAATATGTCTTCTACAAATTCTTTTTTTTTCCTCTGCTTTCTCCTTGACAACCAATACTTACCTAAGCTGTACTGACCATAGCTGAATCCCATCTGAATACTGAAAATCTAAACCTTCAAATTTAGTTTCCAATATTTGTGTCATTAGTAAGCCACCTTGAAAAGACAACCATTTGCTGAGTAAGAATAAGAACAGAGAATTGGAGATCACCGAATCCCTTACTCTACCAAGCATAACAGAGGGATACTGAGGACAAAGAGTGCTTTGCAAAGTGCTTTGTTGATCTACCCTCTTCCCTCAAGCCCTTATAAGGTCCTTGGGCTTGTCTTCTAAGCAGCTGATACAGATGTTGTGATCCTTAAAGTATTTGTGAAGACAAAGTGGTGCAAGTTCTAGGACTGCCCCTTTTTTTGATGACTTGCAGACGTGGGATCAGGGAAGCCAAGGCGCAGGCAGAACTGAACTTGGCAAGGGACGTGAAAAACAATAAGAAAACCTTCTACAGGTACATTGCCCAGAAGAGACAGGCCAAAACGGGCGTACCTACTTTGGTAAATTTAAAAGGAGAACTGGCTTCAACAGATGAAGAGAAAGCTGAGGTGCTGAATGAGTTCTTCACCTCGGTCTTCACTGGTGGCCAGGATTCTAGTCTTTTCCACGTCCCTGAACCCTGCATCCCCAAACCTCTATGTGGGGACCAAGGAGGTAAATCCCTCCCCACTGTAAGGGTAGAGCAAGTCCGAGAGTGCCTCCTTAGACTGAATGAATACAAGTCTATGGGGCCGGATGGCGTGCATCCCAGGGTCCTGAAGGAGCTGGCTGAGGTGGTTGCCGAGCCGCTCTCCATCATATTTGAGAAGTCGTGGCTGTCAGGTGAGGTCCCGAACGACTGGAGGAAGGGTCATGTCACTCCCATATACAAGAAGGGGAGCAGGGAGGACCCAGGGAACTACAGGCCAGTGAGTCTCACCTCCGTGCCTGGGAAGATCATGGAACAGATCCTCCTGGACAACATGCTCGGTCACATAAAGAATGAGCATGTGATCCGAGACAGCCAGCACGGCTTCACCAAAGGAAGGTCATGCCTAACTAATCTTGTGGCCTTCTATGATGGAGTGACGGCATTGGTGGACGAAGGGAAGGCGACCGATGTCATTTACCTGGACCTGAGCAAGGCCTTTGACATGGTCCCCCACCACATCCTCATCTCCAAATTGGAGGGAAGTGGATTTGATGGGTGGACGACCCGATGGATAAGCAATTGGTTGAAAGGCCGCAGACAGAGGGTGGTGGTCAATGGCTCTATGTCCAGGTGGAGGCCGGTAACAAGTGGTGTCCCCCAAGGGTCTGTCTTGGGACCGGTGCTCTTTAACATCTTTATTAATGACATCGATGAGGGAATTGAGTGCACCCTCAGCAAGTTTGCTGACGACACCAAGCTGAGTGGTGCGGTTGATACGGTGGAAGGAAGGGATGCCATGCAGAGGGACCTCGACAGGCCGGAGGGCTGGGCTCGGGTGAACCTCATGAGGTTCAACACGGCAAAGTGCAAGGTTTTGCATTTGGGCTGGAAGAACCCCAGGCACCTGTACAGGCTGGGAGGAGCGGTCCTTGAGAGCAGCTCGGCAGAGAAGGACCTGGGGGTCCTGATGGACGAGAGACTGAATATGAGCCAGCAGTGCGCTCTGGCAGCTCGAAAGGCAAATGGGATCCTGGGCTCCATCAGGAGAGGGGTGGCCAGCAGGGACAGGGGTAGATTGTCCCTCTCTACTCGGCTCTTGTGAGGCCCCATCTGGAGTACTGTGTCCAGGTGTGGAGCCCTCAGTACAAGAAAGACATTGAGATTTTGGAAAGGGTCCAGAGGAGGGTGACTAAGATGATCAGGGGGCTGGAGCACCTCCCCTATGGGGACAGGCTGAGGGAGTTGGGCTTGTTCAGCCTGGAGAAGAGAAGGCTGCGGGGTGACCTCATTGCAGCCTATCAATACCTGAAGGGAACCTACACCCAGGAGGGGAGTAAACTCTTCAAAAGGGCTGATAACAGCAGGACTAGGGGAAATGGTTTTAAGTTGAAGGAGAGAAGATTTAGGTTGGATGTTAGGGGGAAGTTCTTTACTAGGAGAGTGGTTAGGCCCTGGAACGGGCTGCCCAGGGAGGTTGTGGATGCCCCGTCCTTGGACGTGTTTAAGGCCAGGTTGGACGGGGTCCTGGGCAACCTGATCTGAATGTGTATGTTTGGTGGCCCTGCTAGGCAGGGGGGTTGGAACTACATGATCCTTGGGGTCCCTTCCAACCCGGGTGATTCTGTGATTCTGTGATTCTGTGATTTTTTCCCTGCCTCCTACGGCCCTTCTGAGTTCCATAGTGTGATGTGCACTTATACTGCAGAGACCCTCCAGCCACAAGGCCATTCACTCATGCCTCACAAAGTATTATCTGTGTACTCTCTGGCCCTGACATACAAGCTGGGAGACAACTCCAGCTCAACTGAAAAAGATGGTCTGTATTCCTGTGAGAATTTTCCAGGTTTAGGAGGAGTCTACCCCAGGCCACTGGGTGAGATCTGAGCAGCAGGGAAAAAGAAGACATTTCCTATAAGACAAGGAGCTGAAGGGCCACAGAGAAGCTCTGGATGTTGCTCGAACTGTTCCTGAAGAAAATTCTGGCACAAAGAGGAAATGTGAGCAGTTGGCATAGGGTAGACCTGTAGATTTGGAATAATTAGTAATGTCATGATTGTATTTGGAAAATGTGTTCACCTTAGGCCAGAGAACATCATTATAACTCTGTAAAATAGCAGTACTTTTAATTTCCTTCAGCTACAACTGATTAGTTTTTATTATTATCACAAGAGGTTGGCTGGTTGCTATAGAAGTTTCTGTGTTGGTATCAAATCTGTTTTTCCCTTCAGGTCACGTCAATCAGTGTCAAAAAGAAAGAGGAGACTGACTGACTAATCAATGAATATGCATAGATCCAAACAGTAAAGGAGCTCCTGTTGGGCTCAGAGGTACTGTTCTTCTCATCTCTTACCAGAGTTGTTCCTGCATGCTGAAAGTCCCGCTGAGGAAGGATGGGACAGTTACCATTGGATGTGTTCAAAATGCTGCAGTCCTAAACACTTTGATGCTTTTCAAAGAGAATAGACAAACTTAGTAAATTGCTTAAAGAATGCTAAAAGCAGACTAAGAAAAGATATCAAAGAGAAATTAAAAGAAATACATATATATATATACATAAAGATTGGCATTTGTCAAATACTATTCCATACGTCAAATATTAACCATAACAAAGGATGTAGCTTGTTTAAAATCTGCATATTAATACAAAGAGAATATTACACTATGAAGTGAGTAATCATTTGGATATATGATACTCGTGCGTGACAATCCATCACTATCCTTATTTGCTTTACAAATTGCTACGTGGAACTGATTAACGGTGTTTTGTTCATTAACAAGAGAGTCTTAGTTATTTCTAACATTCTCAAGGTTTCGGATTTGCTTATGAATAGATCCTTGTATTTTCAGAATGCAGTAAGATTGCTGTTTGATGTTTTGCTCACTGGCAATAACAGTCACCCTCTGTGGGCTGTGGATAGAGAGGTGTCTGCAGCTAGGTGAAAGGTTAGCATTTCTATACAGACCGGCACAAAGTTTTGAACCATTATTCAGTTGGCAAGTATATTGCAGTATCATCAAGAAGAGTCAGTTAAAATCACAGAAAGACATTTTAAAATGTGAAAAGATCATACATCACGAGTTTTTGTTGTTTGTTTTGTTGTTGGTGGTGGTTTTTCTTTTAAATTTCATTTAGAAAGTTGCTTAAAATGAAATACTAGGCTTTCAGGTTAAAATATACAGCTAAAAACAAAGTTTCATTTGACTCAAAATAATACCTGATGTTTGTTCTAAGCAAAATAGAAAAGGACATAGAATTGATTTTTTAAAAAGTAGACTCTCAGCAAGATAAAAACTAGTAACATTTTTTTTTTCACAGATCCAGTGAAGTACTTCTTAATATTATGTATTAAAATACAAGCTGTATGTCAGATTGTATTACAAAATCCTCATTGCTATTTATGAGGAAAAATACTGTTTACAGACCCAAACCATTTAATGTGTCATTTCACTATATATGATTGTTATTTATTGGAAAAAATGTCTCTGATGAACAGATGTTAATAAAATACATTAGTTCCATTTTATTTTAAGTGTAGAGCAGCCTTCCAGGGTGAGCTAATAATTTGTGTAAGATGTGAGTGATCATATCACAGATGCTATATTCTGTTTGATTTGACTCACAAGCTTTTACAGCTTTTCACGGGAAAAAGAAAAGGAAAAAAATTAAATATTATATTGCATGCTTCTCTCACTCACTAATTGGTCAACGTGTCTCTTCAATTCAATGAAATTATTGCCTAACAGGAAAAACTGATTGTGAATGGATTATACAGAACATATTCAAGCCATGGTTACCTATGATGTATAAATCCTTGAACGTATAAATATTCTTAGGGTATATTTTCTACTGGATTAGCTGAGATGCAGGAAAAATAATGCCAGAATTTTCAAATTTTGCTGCCTAGTTGCAGAAACTAAGACTGGGAATGGGTACCTGGAGCACTGCAAGTACATGGTAATAGTGGAACTCAAGTACTTCATTTAAAAGCTATTTGAAGGCCTATAAAACTTAGTACTGTGACTTCAGAAAAGCTCCTAAATTTCAGCTTTTATTGTTGCTTCTTAAATTACAGTGGAATTGCAGTCCACAAATTAAATCGTTGACCACAGCCCTCATTAAAAGTCAATATTTATGTAAATTGGTGTATTTGAGGATCTGAGAAAATGAAGCATTTCTCTATATGCAGAAAAATAAATTACTATTTCTATGGCATAAACATCAATATTTTAACAGCACCACTGAGCAAAATACCTGAGGTATAACTTCAATGTCTTATTGTTTGCAAATCCATGAAAACAAATACAATTTTCATCTATTTTTCATTATAAAGCTGAAAAAGAGATTCTTATAAAAGTAAACATGAGTTTTGAGCTTAAATAAATATTTACACAATAAATTCTTCTGAGCTTTTAGTAGCTAAAATATTTTAAAAATGCAAACCAATTCTGATGGAGGACAAAAAAACAACTGAATGTGGTTGCTTTGGTAACAAATTGTCCTTCTCTCTGTGTGTGTAGGCATGCATGAATATGAGACAGATATCTCTATATAGTTCATAGCCAGCTGCATATTTGTACATGTCCATTTACATGTGCATCATTTCCTCTCTCACATTCCTTCACATATCACCCGTGGATATATCCCCCATTTTTCCTTTAAACTTTATTAATCATCTTCGTAAATGGAATACTTTCCTTGAGTGACATTTTTATGTTAAAATTATACTATATTTGATTTGAAAAGCAACCTAATTAAGGTCGGCTTCCTGTAAGCTATTTAAGTCTTACCTCCCAGTGGAATCACGAAACATTTAGAAAAATAATGAATTGCATCTTATATAATCTTTATTGCTACTTTTTAAAATGAATAGTATATTCAGTTTGGGTTGAAATAACTTATCCCTAAGGTACAATTCGTTTCCACAAATTGGATTGGTCCCTCACATACAAGATTATTAAGCATGAAGAAGAAAGTTATTGGGCTCTCTGTGCCCCCTAGGAATAGTATATTTTCCTTTGCATCTAAGCTTTAAATGTATCCTGATTCAAGACAAAGCTAGTAAACAGTTAAAAGAATGATGCAATTTCTTGGGCTTACATATTAATTTTCTTTTTTTAAAAAATTCTCTTTTGTTTTGAATTAGCCAAAGTTCATGACTGATAATGTATAGATAAAACTAAAATCCAAAGATGCTAAGTGTGACTCAGTACTTTTTAGGTATTGGATATAGTTTTAGTCTTCTTTCTGGTTTTTCCCATCTTCTAGTTGATTAAAAAACTGTATTTGATTTGCTTTTTCAGAGAATGGTTTAGCTATTATTTCTAGGAAAAAAAAAAAAAAGACAATATCAGTAGAAGGATTTGAGGTAAAGCATGTTCAACATAGAGTTACCATTAAATAATTTGAAATTGATAGATCCTCTGGAAAATTATTGAATATGTTAAGTGAAGAATAATGGAAAATTATTTGTAATTGACAGAACAAAATGATTTTTCTGAAAATCATTGCCTAAGTCACTCATTCAGTTCTCAGTGTGTTCCCTTTACAATTACATTAAATAATCATTTGTCATTTTACATGAAGATAGAGGTATACCGTTGTTCCAGTGTATTTTAATAGCATGAGAAAAACAAATATTACTGCTAAGAACAACTTCACCCCATGTTAAACTTTAAAAACAAAACTGTATTTAGTATTAACAGCAAAACCAATACATTCAAAAGCAGATCATGCAGTATATCCTGTCATCTCTGACAATTCTGTTGAAGAATGTTTATAGTTGATGTAGTGAAAAGACAATATAGTGGTTTTTAAGTGGGTGGTAACTATATCTAAAAGCCTTATTGAATTGAAACTATAGAAGTAAATAGTTTTGAAACTAACATGAATATGAAAGCAGTATTTCCTTAAATAAAAAAATTCTTGAAATTTTCTTCAGATCTTATTGTAAAATTTCTGTCTTTCTAGTTTTCCCAAGTTATATCAGCTTGTATTTTGCTGCTACTTAAACTGAATTTGGGTAGCGAGCCGAGCATCTAATCATCTAGTTTTCTCAGTACTCCAAGTAGGTTGTCCCAGCCTTTTTTTTTACCAACATAGAATTCTAAAATCCACTGTTCTCTAGCCTTACTTAAAACTAGCTTGAATGACACAAGTGGTAAGAGCTGGGATGATCTAGCATATCTTTGATCGTATTTTGTTGTTGCCTTCCAAGACAGGAAGAAGAAATTTTAAAAGATAAATGAGGTAAAGCTAGTATTATAACTTCACTAGAAATTTTATTATCCTAACAGATAAGTTGTAATAGATGCTCATGTTAGTCTTGATTTTTTCTTTTCTTTTCTGAAACAAATTGCGTTCCTGCAAGGGAAAGTATAAACTTACTAAACTTTCTTCAAGGAAAAGATACGTTGAAAGATAGAGAGCTAAAAATGATTTGGGAGCCCAAGGTTCAACTGGTTGCTCTTTTATCTGCTCTGTAGACTTTGAATGAGTCAGCTGGAAGGACGTATTACTCTAACAAAGGTGAAAGTGTGAAGAGATCAAGCTCCCAAAGTTGCCAAGAGAAATGAACTCATCTAGCTAGTGTTTTGGAGAAGAAAACTTATAGTAGCAGTATAGTTCTTCAACTGACAAACAGAAGAAGAGGAATGTTAAATAATAATAATATTTTGAGGAAAAATACCATCTCCTTGATAGATACAAGCATTATTACCTCCTGGTCTGACTTTATGTATTTCCCTATTTCATACATACTAATACATTTAAATTGGTACTTTGTGTCTATTTAATATATTGAACTCAGCCTATAGTATGTATGCACATATAAAATATACAGCAGGATGAACTGTACCTCTTCCTGTGTGTGAACAAAGATTTGCTTTGCAGAAAAGTTGACACTGTTTTATTTGATGAGGAACAGCAGATTTTGGTTTCAAAAAGGCACATTTGATTAAAAAAATAAAAACAAGTCAATGCTCTCTGGAAACTTGTAGCATTCAACCCAGCCACAGCTGGCATTAATTTAAGGTATTTCAGCTTTGCTTCTGAGTTTAGAAGGGAAGCATGGAGGGTCTGTTACTTTGGAGGTTTCTTGGTCTTCAGGGTTCCCAGGAAACCTTCTAAGGTGCAATAGATCATCAGTGTTGTAAGGCAAGTACTTCTGTATTCTGAAATATTATAATAACGCTGCTGTGAACTCAATGTGCTTCTGACTCAGTGAGAAGTAGAAACTATCTCCATGACAGAATGTGGGACTTCCAGCTTGATGTTTTTTCATGTGCTGTAAGTAGGTATGTTCAGAAAGCTTATTCCTTTATAAGAGAGCTTCAGAACCCAGTGCTGAATCTAGAATTTAGAATTTCCTCTAAATTCTTATTTCTCTAAGTCTGAGGTAGTTTTGCTTCAGTACTTCCATCCTAAAGCTACTGAAAGTTCTTCTGCTCTAGATGAGGCTAACTAGGTTATAGATCAAGAGTTCATTTTTCTAAAACGAGGATCCTGAATGCTTGCTACTTGTTTTCTGGTATGCATGAGCTCATCTCACTCTTTCTGTTTGGCCTGCTTTTGATAAGAAAGCTGTTAGCATCATTTTGCTGGTCTATTTGAATTTTCATGATATGGACCTTGCTTCCAGGCAGAGTTCTTGCAAATTATCTCACTTGCAAATTTCTTGGTTTAGATTTGGGGCATTGAGTTAAGCAAGTAGTCTTATTCCTAAACATGTGGTGCTGGTACAAAGTCACTTGCAGTTTTATTTGAAGTTCAAGTGCTTGCTCTAATAATGTTTCATTGTCTTTTTCTGTGTTGATTCATCTGTGGTAGGCACCTGTTTTTCACCGTTGTTGCAGAAATGCTAAGTCATAGCCTGAAACAGTGATTGAGCGAGCACCTGGTGGGAAGGCAGGGCCAACCCAGTAGAGCTCAGCTGCATGCAGAACACCTGAGTAATTGGAAGGCATGGAACCAGGGATCCACCCCCTTCCCAGACTTCATTTAAGGGTTAGAAGTGGAGGTGAGAGTATTCTGTGGGAGGTTGCTGCCTACTGAAGGTCTTCCTAAGGTAAGCAGTTTTTCCTTTCTTTGTTTCTGTGGCTGCAGCTTTTGGGACTGTTCTCACTTGCTGTAGCCTAGGGTTGTGCTACTTCAATATTGTTGTTATACTTTCCGTCGCTTTTTATAGCATTGCAGTTGTCATTAGCTGTTAATTCAACTTCTGTACTGTTGTGTTGTTCCTGCATCTTGGTGCTGTAAAATTGCTGGTCATGTCAACCCAAATCTGGGGTAGTGGGATGTGCAAAGACAACATCTTTGGTATTGTTTGAGAAACATTTTAAAACCATAAATAAACAGAAGGGAAGAGAAATAAACAGAATTTTTTTTTTTTTTTTTTTTTTCTCTTCAGTGAAGCCGTAGAGAAAGTGGAGTGGGGAAACAAAGAATGTAAAGATGGGGGAAGAAAAATGATTTTTGGTCCCTGAATTCTAACTATCAAAATATGAAAAACAAAATGAAACCACAGTACTGGCTCTGCATGCTAGCCCACCCTTATCTGGTTAGTGATAATGAAAAACAGTTCTGGTTTTCAGTCTGGTTTGAAGACTAGTAGTTATCACTTGCCATCATGTAAGCAATGCTGTTGGGATCATATGACTTTTATGAGATCTCAGCATACAACTGCGTTAACTGGTATTATGCTTATTCAAGTAGATACCGTGTGTACCTTTCTGAAGTTTCTCAGTTGGTTTGTGTAATGAGTTAATGTAACAGTATTGCTAGCTCAGTCCTTGTTTCCTTTGAACAGATGTTAATGGTTGTGCTTTTCAATATAAACCTAAAACCCAAGAGAGACTCTGCATTTCATCTTAGTAGTGTATGAATTTTCTCATGGTTTATTTTACATTAAGGCCAGCAGAACTTATCTATTTAATGGCTTTTTATTGTTTTTCACCCTTTGTGCAAATGGCAAATTAAGAATTGTGTGTGTGTGTATACATATATATGTAATAACACTCTTCCAAATTTATCAGAATGCCTCTGAACCATTGTAACAAGGATTTTGTGTACTCTGTCTTACCTTGGCTTTTAGAGAGGTTGAATCAATGCTCACAAAGGCTGAGCATAGAAATGTTCACCTGCTGTAATGAATAGTAACCTGAATTTATGGAAATTACAGGGTCCTGGAAATTGAGGGCTGGTGTTTTCTTTAACCAGTTCCACAAATAATCAAGGAATCTGATTAATTTAAATCAGTACTCTAGAGAAGAAAACTCGTTCATAAATTGGTTTTGGTTTATAATACCCTCTTATATTTGTCAGAACATTCTTTTGACTCGGTATTTGCAATGTGGGAGAAAAGTCTCAGTTTTTTTGCAACTCTCAAGCTTTTGAAATGATCTGGAGTAGGGGTAAAAAGAAAATGTGGAAGAAAGGTATTAGGTAAAAGTATACCCAGGGTTCAGCTCTTGTTATATTCTGGGCATGTGCCAACTGAACTGAAATAGCATGTTGCTTTCCTAAAAAGATGAGGTTTTGAAACATCTAAGAACTAGATGTTGCAAGAGGCATTAGTTCTTTATTTTCACCTTGTCCTTGGGTGAAGTTTTAAGAGTTGAATGTCATTAGTGCAGGTTTGGGATGTTGTTTTTTCTCCTCTACCATTAGATCTTAAGTGTGGATATGTTTATAAATGTGAGAAACCATTTCAAAGGAAGTCATACACATGTTAAGAAAAGAAACCCTTTCTTAAAGAAAAGATGATGCTACACAATTCACCATGTAATACTTGAAAAAGTCTGTTTGTTTTCTTTTAAAGTATGCATCATGAAATGCAGTGTTATGGGAATAAATGTACCTGAGAGCACTGTTTACTGTCATTTGAAGAAATCTGCTGCCTGTGGCTCACTGTGAAGTTTTGTCACTCTTCCTCACTATTTTTCTTTCTATTCTTGTCCCTAATGATTTCTGCAGGAAACCTGATAGATAAGTACAAAGACTTTTTTTCTGTTATTTTATCCACGTGTCTCACATACTCTCATTGTTTGAGCTTGTCTTGCTCATCACTGCTGCTGTCATAAAATCTCAATCGCCCCTTATTCTTCAGGTATGTCTCTAGTGTTAAGGATTCATTCTTTCCATTTAGACCAGGTTGATCACAGCAGTGAGCATTTCTTAATTAGTTCTTAGTAAAACCAAATATGTTGCAGTTCTGTATTTTACATTGGTTATATCAGTAATACAATATATTCAAAATCCAGCCAAGTCATATGCTGCTTCTGCATATTGTACTTTGCAAGAAGGATAATGCATGAACGTATTTAGTAATGACAACTTGCTAAGACGAATAAATGGCTGGCTTTTGTTGCAGTCAGTGTGATGTCTGGGGTGATAGGTTGTTTTTCCTTTTCTTCTGTAATATGTCCAAAGCTCCACTGGCTTTATATTTTAAAAACAGTTGCTAATGGCATAATGCTTTTCTTTTAATTAGTAAATATACTGAAGAGATTGTATAAAGCAATGAAGTATAGATTGGTTAAAGCATGTGATCACCTCCAGAAGTGACTCTGGGTGGCAAAGTAACTATCACAGATTCTAAAGCACTAGAAAATGGTGAACTTGGGCTTCTTTTTTAGCTGAAAAGTCTTGTGCTATTGATGTGGTTATGTACTTATTAATCTTTTTGCTTATTTGGACATTTGATATTTAAAACTGAAAATGCTCCAATCATTTTGTGAAGTAGAGGCTTTAAGTCAGAAGTGCACAGTAGAGAAGTCTGTCAGCCAGGCAGTTTTTGTGTTGTTTGTTATCGAGTAGGTGGAACAAAGCAAAGCTAATGCAGGGACAAATACTAACGTAAACAAACTTGTCATAAGAACTAACAGTTGTGCTATAAACTCCTGGAGCAATAAACAGCCTCATTTATCATTATTATTTAACAGCTTAAAAATTTTGCTGACTTAAGAAATTGTGAATTGATTATGTATTTAAAAGTTCGTGTGATTTCTACAGTTGTTACATAATTATCATTCTTATATACAATAATCATATAAATGAGTTCACCAAGACGAGTAACAAACCAAACTTGAGTTCCTGTTTCATAAAATGGAACAGTCTTGTTGTAGCTGAGAAGTTGAAATCTGCATCTGCAAACTTTCACTGTCGGACTTTTCTTCTAGTTTGAATATTTATTTATTTTAAAACCTATTTTGAAAGCTCAGCACTCTGTTTTGTTGGCTAGAGACTGAAACATGCCTGTGTTACTGAGCTGCAAGTAGCAGATTGAACAAGCACTGTGCCTGAGTAATGTGGACAGTGATGATTCCTTAGGCAAATGTAGCACCTAATTCCCCACTGCTCCACCTCCTATCTAGGGCTAGCTACTGCTGAATGAAACGTCTGAATGTCACTTTCCTGTTGTGGTTTCCAACAAATTGTGTTTTTATGAAAAGGTTGTGTCATTACAGAGATCCAAGCTTTATGATTCTTAATTTACCGCAGAAAAACTTAAAGATTTAACTTCTTGCCTAAATCTTCCTTTCTCATATGTTCGTTGCAGTACCAATTCAAGTAATTAGGTAGTATCTTACTGAATTTTTGTCACAAAGTAAGCATTTTCCTAGAACATGCCAGCAAGTTTCAGCACTAGAGATTTGATTTGTCTTCTGCTGGCTACAACAGGACAGATGTGGTCAATGACTTTCTGACATCATTAGTCCTAAATTGTGATCAATGCTTACAAAGTTGGGCTTTCTCCAGTTCTTTAGTTTTGGTCCAGAAAACCTGATATTTTGCAGCAGTTGGTGACCGTGTGACACAATGACCTCCAGAGAGGCCTGGCGTTGTCACAGCTATGGGAAGACAATGACAGCTTTTCTGTTAAGCTGTACTCTGTTATAATTGATTGAAAGCTTCTAGAAAATAGAAGCTGTGCATATTTCATGCACAAAGTATAACTTTGGCTGCTCTGAGTATTGTCAAATTTAGTGTACTCAGGGAAAAATGCACTTCTCCTTATTGTTACCTTGCTTCCTGTCCAGGAGTAAAACTACTTTACTGAATGATCCACAGATTATAAAAACAGCATTTGATAAAAGTCCATAGTCTCATTTTGTCATCAAATAAACAGTTAAACATGATTAAATAAACACAATGAGCAATTGCATTTATTTTCTTTTTAAAGTTCAGAGATGAAAGGGAAATTGTGGGATGCAAATTAAATGTTGCTTTTTTTTAATACCACATATGAGATTGAATAATTGAAGCTATCAGATCCTTAATTTCCTGTAGAATCTGACATCTTATGGCATGCTGTTCCATTCCTCTGCAGTGTAACTTCCTGGCATGATATGGCCACACTTGAACAGTTTTCACCTCTTTTCTGTGTTTTAAGCTTTATTGAATGCGGATTTTTATGTATTTGAAGTAAATGTTCAAAACCCATGCACTAACTATAAAGGCTAGGGACTTGGATATCTCTTCAGACTACTACTGAGCTCAAAGCATTGCAGTCCTGTTATGTCTGAGAATGTCCAGCTGCTGCTTGATACAATTCAAAATGGAATGGAATCCATTTGGATAGGTTACATTGCATAGGCTACAGGATCTGCACCACCACTGCCAAGAAAAGAAAGCCCATGTGTACTAGGGAAGTGAAGTAACTGTAGAATACAAAAATATCTGATTTTGTGATTTGCCCTTTTTTTTTTTTTTTTTATTAAACAATTGTCAGTTATCCTGACCATTCATTACTTTTAATTTTTATTCTCTGCAATATTTAGCATTTACTGTGCTGTAGTTGAGCTTAATTGTTTTTTTTAAAAAAAAAGATTAACTTCCTGGTTGTGTTATATAATCTCATATATTCAGGTGATTCTATATCATGATTCTTATCCTGTATGTAGTCAAGTAGCATGTGTGTATATATAAACAGCTGTTGCATAAGATCAGTCTTTCATAGACCTTGCTGGGTGGAGTACAAAGATGAGAGATACGTGCAGTCATAAAGGACTTTTGCGCAGACCGCTGACTGATTTCTGCATGGTGTTGAAGAAGTAGCACTTGGATTGAACATAGTTCCAGGAACTCAGATGCAAATCTGTTTGTATCTTGTGCAGAGGGAATGCCCATTGTACATAGTAACTGATAGTCATGGGGGACTTGTATTATGCATTTGGAATGATGCAAGCAAACTCCTACCTTGTCTGGAGAAGTATAGCATTCATAGAGGAAAGTGGTGAAATTGATCTGTGGCAGATTTTTATCAAGGAGAAATAAGTGAAATCTTAATTTACTTCTTACAAAACTGTATGTTGCCATTTATTAATAAAGATTGCAAGGTAGCAGGGCAACTTCCAGTACGCTGATGGCATTATACTTGCAATCCTGTTGTGCGTTCTGACTTTAAATTTTTTTGAAAGATGACTTTTAGATATTGCAGGCATATACTTGCTTATCTGAAAATGCCAGTATTTGTCTTATTGCAAGTCCTGCTTCAATCTACTATATTCATGTGATGAAATGACTGTGGTTTGATGAACAAACAGAAGAAGGGAACAGAACAGACATGAGACAAAGTACATGTGTTGTGAATGTCATTAAGAACAGGTTCTCTTGATTTTTCTTAAGAAACAAAATAAAAACTAACAGCACTATTGTGAGGGTAAATTATGAAGATAATGCATCTTCATTCGTCACAATCTAAAAGAGCTGCGGTGAAAGAAACAAAATCCAAATAACTTAAATGAAAATCAAAATGTTATTGCAAATCATGAGACTGTGAAGGAAAAAATTACTACAGAGGTAATAAACCAGACTGTTATTGTTTGTGCTGTAAGAGCTTTCTCTAATTTCTTGGGCTAACAAACAATCCTATTTAATTACAGAAGCATTCTTCTTGATTAGAGTTGGCTAGTCCTTGCTTGTATCCTACTGTATTTTGTGAATAGATGACCTAAGTGTTCTTGATCATGTGACACTCTTGGCTGAAAGTTGCTACGTATTTGAATTAGCACCATTCCGAGCTATATAGCATCTCTTTGGCTGAGTCCAGGCTTTCACAATTTGAAAGGGGATAAAGAGGGGGTGGAGGAGGGGGTGATGTTAATGTTAAAGCAGACTTCCTTCTGGCAAGGAGTTCCAAGTCTGCTTATGTCTGAACTTGGTTAAAGAGTAAGAAATTATCAGTTGATCAATTATATTGCTTTGTGCAGGAATACAAGAGTTTTCTTGAAGCTAGGCACTTCCTAGGAGAACTGTTTAGATGCTTTCCCACTGAAAGTGCATTTTCTTTGGGAAAGTCAAAGGATTCATTTGGAACCAATCAATCCATCAGTTATGTTTGTATTTTGATTGTGAAAGATTGTTCAGGCTCAGAATATTCTCAGTGCCCTAGAAGGAATAACTGAAGAAATATGGGATTTCAGCCTTGTCATCTGGATGAGGTGGCAGTGTATTTTTGGGTCTCTCATTGCTCACAGTGAGATGCCAGCAGTGTCAAGAAGTATGTGCTTGACAGTAGGGTGTCACATTTAATCAAGAAAACAATAGCAGTTAGCAGACAACTGTAATTATTTCGTCCTAATTTTTTCTTAAAATTCAATAAAATTAATGTGTACTTAGAGAGTGTGATGAGAAGAGTATTTTCAGTACATTAAAAGAAAAAGAATAGATGCCATATCACAAGATTTTTTTCCTTTTAGAAATATTCCTCTCAGATGAAAAATAGCTGAAGAAGCAATCTGCAAAGCAGGTGAACAATTCACCTGAAAATTCCAGTTTTAATTATAAGTGTGATATGAAGGGTGAAAGAGGAGTCATTTAATAATATTTCAGTTTTCTAGCTCTGCTGATTAGAATTATGTTTAATAGTGTTAATTTATTTTATATCTTCATTTTTTTCTAATTAAAAAAACTTTGTACTTAACGCGACTTCTAGAATTACATTTGTAAGATCTGCGGCAGCTTGGCTCTGCTTTACCACTGTATTTTAAACTCCTAGACTTTGACCAATTTTCAAAACTTCTTGTGCTGTTAGTAGAAATAAGTATATTTAAAAAAAAAAAAAAAAAAATTCAACTGTAGGAAAGTCCTTCAAGGTTCTTGAAGGAGAAGT
Organism: Lagopus leucura; assembly: GCF_019238085.1. NCBI lineage: Eukaryota > Metazoa > Chordata > Aves > Galliformes > Phasianidae > Lagopus > Lagopus leucura. Next base: position 4,516,336 of record NW_024962270.1, read on the forward strand.
GTACAGACTCATGCTAACTCAGTTTTGTTTCTGTGCTCTGAAACTTGATGCACTAATCAACAGCATACATTTAGTTTGATTCCTGTAAGATGCTTAGTGACTACACTAAACACAATGGTAGAATTCCAAAGAACTTAGTGTCTGGTTTTTTTTTTTTTGTTTTTTTTTTTTTTATTCTCTCTCTCAAACATTTGAACTTGAATTTCACTGAAAAACATGTTAATGAGTCTCTCCTCTTTCCAAGTGCCTGTTTTCTGGTGGTGATGTACTCAAATGTTCATCATACAGCTTACTGTGAATCAGAATCGTGTTGTCACTTCTTTCTTCTTGAAACGACTGTCACAATTTTACCTGTCTGAGCCTAGATTGGGTTGGCAGCAGTGATACCACACAGAAGCTGAGAAATGTAAGCCAAGAGCCAGGCTAAATGGGTCTGTGAATTTCAGGTACTGCTGAGAACTGTCTGGAGCCTTACAGGTATCAGTGGCGATGTTATTATTGCCTTGTAACCTTAGTGAAATTAGCATCTGGATCTTGAATGGTCAGTGTCTGCTTTTAATAGAGCAAGGATTTATGCCCTTCAGATCTTTTCCTCAATGTTTTATGCTGCTCTTAAGATCAAAATGCTCACCAAGAGGTGTATTGTAAGAATGAAAAGCTGACTATGTATTACCTTCATGCTTTTATTTCTAGACTCTAACAGGAAAGAAAATAGTAGTTAAGGCCATGGGGATTTGAGTCAGGTGAAACGTTAGTGTCTAGAAAAAAGAAAATATTTTGTTCCCTCTGTCATTTGGGGAAAAAAAAAAAATCTAAGGAAAACACCTTCAGGCTAGAACGTCACATTCTTTTCAGTCTCAAACAAGAAGAAAATGAAAAATGGTGAATATAAAAATAAGTGCGAATAAAAATACCGTGTCTACCAAGCTCTTGTTTAAATTAGTGATGTGTACTCTCCAAGCAAACTGTAGCAAATGCACACAGCAAGAAAATCCAAAAATGATACAGATGCATTTTCATATATGTGTAGCACAGGATTATAAGATGTCTAATACAAAGATGCTTATGATATATTTAAAAATTAAGAGATAAAATATTACGCTTATCCACCTTAGCCACAATCCTATACATTTCTGAGATCTTGTCTCACAAGCTTAATTGCCCTAGTGATGGGTGACTCTCACTAGGCGTTTTGCAGAGGACAAACCCAGGAAACAGCGCATCAGTTGTACAGGGTCTTAATTAGCAAAATACCTCAGCTCCTTGGTAGGGACTGATGTTTACTTGCTGAATATAGTCGTTTTCATGTGTTATTTACAAAATTATCATAGTCTTCTGTCTAAAAGGGCATCATCTTAACCAGTGATTCCAGTGAATTTTTAAAAACTTTAATGAGCTTTTTAAGTAGTCCCATTTCATTGCTCTCCTTTATTTACCCAAATGTGTACTTTACTTGCTTCCAGGCTGCTTGAGAATTAACTATTGCTTTTGCAGAACTTATTTCTGACTATTTTAAAGTAATTTCCCTTGAACAAACACTAGGAATGAAGATTCTATCCTTGTCTATTTTTTCCTCTGTCGGATGCTTTCATTTGACTAACCACCTCCTGAAGTTTTAATGCATTTTGACAGTTGTTCTAATTCCAATCTGTAAAAAAAAAAAAAAAAAAAAAAAAAAAAAAAAAATTATTTCTCTGTGATTGACAATTGAAACTGCAGTTCATTGCAGAGCTGCAGGTAATTAGTCAGTCATTACTGCATGCTTCAGAACTTAGTACTATTTTCCAAGCTACCTAGTCACAAGGGCATGATAACAATGTGTCACTTGCCAATGAGTGCAAAATGAAAGCTTTTTGTTTAGCATCATATAAGAAAAAATGAACCTTTACAATATGCTTTGTGTTTTAATTCTGGCTGATCTCTGAAACTGCTATCAAACCGAGCTTTGACCACAGTGGGGGAGCATTTGATTAACTACCAACAAGAAAGAATGCAGTGAACAATGAGACATCAAAGATGACAGCTTTCTGACAGTGTTTATTGAGCAGTGATTAATGAGTGACATGAATGAGGAATGTATAACTTTCAGTACATTTAAGAAGGTTAATCAAGTATCATGAGATGAAGTTCAAAAGGGTCATTAATTGGTAAAAATAAAGATTGGCAACTTAATTATAATAAGACTAGAATAAAGATGACACATTCCAGAAAACTTTGATCCTGATTGTTCTAAAAGCAGATCAGGAGCTGCGGGTTGAGGGTAGTCAAGGACTGTGGGCAGGATCAGATCCTATTGGCATATCCCAGCTATCTGTATTGGCCAAAGCATCGTGTTGTGACCATCACATGGTTAGAAGCTCCAAACAGTGGTAAAAGTAAAGCTTACCAGTATATGTGCTGCTTCCCTCCTGGCAGCCACTGCATGCTGATGCTCAGCTCCTGGTGTGCATTCCTCATTAGCAATGGGCTCTGACATAAATGAAAATGTTCTCTGTGTGCGACTCCTTTTTCATGCATATTGAGTGAGTTCCATCCAGCACGCAGGAGTTATGGCCAGTGCTAGGCAGCCTTGCATGCACCTACTTGAATTCGCAGTTCTGAATTAGATTTGTAAGTTTATTTTTCAAGGAGGGATCAAAGTTAGCAGTTCAACAGATCAATGTTGAACTGTATAATTTACATAAGCAAAAGGAAGTGCTGGGCACCAAAGTCTTGGAACTAAACTGCATGCATCCATGTTAGGATGAAGCAGGAGCAGTAGTTTTCTCACGAATGGTAGCCACTTGAAACCTCTTGCTTCCCCTTCCAATAGCACAAAAATGAGGGTGATCATCAGGATTGTAAGAATTCAGATTCAGTTCCCTCTTCTGCCTACAGGGACTGTTACATCTCCCAGAAGAGTTGTAATTAGTGTGCTATGGAGTATTCTGTGGAAGAATGCTCTAGTTCTCTCCTGATGCTATTGCACTTGGCATTAAACAAATCTTTGCGGGAGAAAAGATGCAAGGGGAAAAGGGAGTGACGTGGGAGAGGGCATGTGGATATGACTTAACATAATGTCTGAGAAGTTCAGACTTCTCATTCCAATAAGTACGCTATTTTATATCACAGTGCATATTCAGTGGAAGAGGGAATTTATACCTCCCCATTTGAGTGGCTCTATTAAATTTTTATTTGAAAATTTTCTTATTTTAAAAAATTTCTGGGAGATTTGCAGAACCCATTACCACATTTGCTCACAGCTCTTCTTTTCTGCACAAAGGGTCAGATACTGTCATTGAGAGGAAATATGTCAGTATCCCTGCACAGCTGGATTTAGCAATAAATCCCTTCAGCTGTGGATTGCTAGGTGCCTAGGAGGGAGAGATTTACATGTGTGATCTTGGTGCTTCTGAAGTGAAAGCTTAATATGTGATAAGGCAGATGTTTGGCTGAAGTATTTAGTTAAATTAGGGAGCTTTAAGACCGAGGCTTGCAAAGTGTTCCTGAGTCTTTGCTATATGAAAGCGCTATGTTGCTTTTGTTAACTGGGCTGTGACTACAACTGGGAAATAGCTGCTCCAGTTGACATCAATCCTGTTTGTAACTGAGTGTCAACGGTTTATGGGCTGGTTCAGCCCAGTGCTGTGACTGGTGGGATGGAGGGATTACGCAAAATCCGCACCTCTGGAAAAAGGGAACAGGGACCCCAAAATAATTAAAAACAGCAGCAACCATCTGAGGAGGAACAAACTGATTTACTAAATATAGTATCGGAATGCAAGACAACACACTATAATACAGTATAATCAGAATTGAAGCTAATAAATCAAATATAATGAGAGAATGTCTGAAAGGTGGATAGGCCACACCAACAACGCTGAGGTGAGATGCACAGTCCAGTTCATCAACAGGGAGACAGGAGGAGAACCAACAAAGAAGAGCAGATGAAAAAGAGCCCATCGGGTGACCTTGCCAGGAGTTCTATCTCCTCTCTGTGCCTGCAAAGTCCCCTGGGGAATATAGTTCTTCTTCTCTTCTGAACGGGTACCCAGGACTTGAGCATTAACAGTTAAACTCCCAGTGCCCCACACGATGTTATGATGTAGAATACCGAAAACCAAAAATCACAAAACCACAGCACTGAGTGACCTGTATGATAATACCAATGTAGCTACTTAAAGCCACACAGTTGTACCATTTGGGTTTTCTTTTTCTTCTGTACGAGGGGTTTTTTTTTTTTTTTTTTTTTTTTTTATCCCACTCAATACTGGCTAATTTTGTTTATATGAATCTACATAGTGAACATAGCAGGAAAATGTTATTGAGAAATAACTTCAGTGAAAATTATTTAACTATACCTGTTGTTTCTGCACGTGATAGCCTGTGTATGTATCATTTTCAGAAACTGCTTATTGCTGCAGTGATAAACAATTTAAAGAACTGCTGTATGTGTACTTGTAGTTCTTTAATAAGACAAAGTGATACCTGAAGCTGCTACTTTTTCTATCTGAGACTTAATATGTAATTTATTAAAACAAAGCTGTCTTGTATCTTTCCTATACAATTAGCTTTGCATGTTTATCAAAACACTTTGGGGCTTGAGAAAGAAATGTCTTTTCTTGAAACTTCTAGCATGTTTCAGTGCTTGTAAGCTCAGGAAATGGTAGGTATAATTTTGTTATGTAAACTGAAGACTTTCAAAGACTGAGACTTCAATCTGAGAAGTCTTCGAGTGTTAGGGAAGACAAGGTCACAGTTGCCAGTGTTATGATCCTATTAGTACAGAACAGTTAAGCTTATCTGAGCTTTGTTCAGACTAAGTTAACTCCTACGCTTTGGAATGGTGTTGAAAATTCAACAGGTAGCAGTTAAGAGTTGATGTGGCCTTAGAGCTTCTGCATGGATTGAAAAGCCTTCCTGGTAGTGGCTGATGAATGTGCTTTATTAAGTGCTCTGGGGTCAGATTGCACTACTGTATTTTTGAAGAAAATTTGTACAGCAGCTCTAATTGTAGTTTGTGGCTGGGTATTTCAGAGTACGAAATATGCCCACTCCTATTGATCTGACTGGCTTAATTCTGTCTGGAAATCAAAATCCATGCATCTTGCTGGCCTCATATAGTTCTAGATGTAACTGCACCTAATAACATTCTCTGTTGGGTGTATGTTCTTTACACCCTCATTATTCCAAAGGAGGATTGTCTGGAGTGTTGAAGGAAACAATCTCTGCATATAACTTGTATTTTTTCTAGTCCTGTACCCAAAGGCACATTTAAAATACAAAATAAAAATTCAGTTTTTTGAGCGAACGTGACAAATACAAAGGAAAGTTCCAGTTTCTCTTCTGGAAAAAAGAGAACATTTTTACAAATACTCTGGTGTCTTATGGTGGGTGATAATCACTATCTGTGATGGTGTTGTAGAAACCAGATGAGAATGCAAAGCTTTATATTTTGCTATTTTGCACAGTCCATATGTGTGATGCTAAGTGAAATTTGACAGTAGTTACATTATGAAGACAGACTCTTCAGCACTCATCTGGAGTGTAAGAATAGGAAAACTAAACTTAAATGTTCACTCTTGAGAGTAGGTATAACCCTTCCAGTCTTAACATTGCAACTTCCAGGGATTTGTGTTGAGTAGAGTTATCTTTAATTGAAGTTAGTACTTCTCAGTATGTGTGGAATTTACTACCATTGAGTTTTGCTAGCTGTGACTCTCCTTCATATAAAGACTTGCATACAGACACTAGTAAATAGCCTTTGGTGCTGTCTGTTTATCAGACCAAGATAGCCACCATTTTGTCTGTCTGAAAAGGTTACTCTTTTTATTTTTAGGTATCTCTTTCTCCAGGCGCTCACTAGTTCTAGATTCATTCTGTGTGGGCTGTTGAAGGAAACGCTTGTCACAGCTGACAGATGCATAATCTCATGACTCAGTTATGACATTAGCATTGCAACATCCACTGCTTTGGTAACAACCATCTATAAGTTGAAATCTTTGGGAAGATCAGTTTCTCATGCTTATGCTTGTTGAATCCCAAGCCTTGGCACTGTTTCGCTGCTGCTTCCTGGCTGTGAGGTGAGCTAGACACTGCACCCCAGGCTCATCAGACTCTGGCTTAGCAGCTTGCTTCGTTGTAATACCATTGTCTCTTTTTCTTCCCTCAGACTGCAGATCTTTCCATCAATGACTGTTCCTATCACTTGCATCATACCCTAGGCAACAACAGGGGGGGAAAATGGCAAAGAGATCTCATAAGTGAATTCAGAGAACAAATGGATGAACATAAATATTTTTGCTGAGCTTACCCCATCTAAAAAAATAATAAATAAATTCAAATGACACCACTACTTAACACGTGAGTCACATTTGTAAAGATCAGTTATGCTGACATTTGTTATAATCAATAGATTATTAGAATGTAGTAGATATTAAATGCAGTATTGGTGACCCACTGAGCCATGTAATAGTTGTGTCAAGCCCTGGCCATGCTCCCTGCTTCCAGTGCTCATCTCTCTATTGTGCATGAATCCTAGCACTGGACTCCTTGGCTGCTCCAGCAGAGCAGCCCATTAAATATGTTTAATCCTTGTCATGTCTCCGAGGTTCTTGTTGAGCAACAGTAAACTCACTTTCAGACTCCTTTGATTCCATAGCTGTGGCAAAGCAGATCTTTGCTTCAAATTTCTACTTGCATTATTCTCCATAAATCACAGGCAAGGTTGCTGTCTTGCTCCTGTTTGAGACAAACCCATCTATATGACCAGTCTGTTTCTTTGGTGAGCTAACTGGTAGAGGAGTGGGAAGTGTGGTGGTCTGTAACATTGGTGCCCTGCTTGTAGAGCATAGGGTTTTCCTTCAACATTTGGCTCATGGTTCTATGAGAGCGAAGGGTTTCTGGATCTGACAAAAGCAGCCCTTGCCTCATTTTATTGATTCATCTGATATCAGTTCAGGCAATTCCATAAGTCCTGTTCTGATGCTTCATCTAATGCTTACTTTCACATACATACTCAATTCATACTAGTATTAATACTTCTATTACAGGTCTTCTGAAGATTGCTTAAGCAATTTGCTGAACTGGCCAAAATAAACTCATTAACATATTAGCACTGATAAATAATTACATTCCAGACTTGAGATGCAACCACTTTTATACATATTGCCCTCCAGAATGCACTAAGAAAGAACTGTGGTATGTGATTCTCCTTACCCAAACTATGTCCTGTAGCATCTATGTTTGTCCTGTCTTACTCATATAGCTGCCATTTCCTAATAAACATTAAGGTCTCAGCAATGTTATGGTAGTAAAAGGTAATGTAGGAGTTCAGCCTTCTGTATTACTACTTCATTTACCTAAGACATTCTCAAGTTTGCTGCAGTATCTTTAAGGAAGTATGCTAATTTAATCAAAAAAATCAATGTTAAATGGGTTTATAAGTCATGCACATTTTGCACAAGTATCTTCTTCCATGAATTTGAATTGTCATGTTAATTCAGCTTTCTCCTCAAGGGCTTTGAGTGATAATCTGATTTTCTCATCTAATTCCATATGTAACAGAAACAGATGATGAACTACTGGCCTGGAGCACAAAATCCTTCAAATGCATAATAGTATTTTATAAGCCTTAAAATAGATTGAACTCAATGTTTTATTTTAAAAAATAAATTCCAAATAAATACCTGGAAAAAATGTTGCATAATGAAAAGAGATATGAAGTGATTCCCTTGAGAATAACTTAAAAAAGATGACTTTTACCCTTCAACTCATGCTCTATGCTGGTTTCTCTTACTAGGTCTTCATGTGGGTTTTGGTGCCAACAGGTGTCGAGGCTTTAAAATCATAGAATCATGAAGTGGCTTGGGTTGGAAGGATCCCAGAGATCATGTAGTTCCAACCAGGGGTGGAGAACTTGAACTCCCGGCAGCCAGAGCCAGTGCCTCACCACCCTCTCAGTGGAAAAACTTCCCCTTGAAATCTAATACGAATTTTCCCTTCTTCAGTTTAAAACCATTCCCCCTCATCCTAGTTCTGTATCTGTGTGAGAAGTTGTTTTTTCTCCTATTTATAATCTACTTTTTTTGGAAGGTCATAATGAAATCTACCCAGGGCCTTCTCTTCTCCAGACAATGAAAAATGTTTATAATGATGGGTGGCTGTGCAAATGTCTCCTTTTGTCTTAAGGATCACATTTCTGAGTCAACAGTGGAAGGACATGATTCTCAAAGTTTGTATGGGTCAGTTGTTTTATTTTATTTTGACAACATTTAAATAAGAACATTGTTCATGTGCAAAAGTCTTCTTACAACTGACAAAGACTTGCTTAAAAAGACCCAGTGCATCTATTTTTAGATGCCTTCCTCTTAATTGTAACTGAGATACTGTTGCTTTTGAAAAAAAATAAATCTAAGTCTACTGCCCTTGGATCTGTCTCCCTTCCTGCCTTCTCTTGGTAGTAAAGAGTTCTATAAATGATTGCTGAATCTGATAATTAGACAAGCCTTCCCCTTGCTGTCCTGCTTTTTCTGCTGTAATGCAGTTTGTCTGTTTACTGGCTTGAGGTCCCTTTCCCCCTGTGAGACTTATCTTTTTAATGGCAGTCATTTTTAACATGCACAATTTTTCTGTAAGCATGACATTCGCTATCTCTATAATAACAATCATTTGGCTTATGATTTAAACCATTACAGCAGTATACCATGCTGTGAGACTCAAATGTTGGCTTCACTTTTACATTGTTTACTTTCCTATCAGCATGTTGACAGTTCGTAACTCTTGGCTACTTCCACACTGACTGTAATTTCTGTAAAGCTCTAGTGGAAATACAGAATGTCAGACAATTGTTTTTGAATTACTTGCCTAAGCATGATTTGGTAAGCTCCTGGTAAGATGCTAAACTAGCTAGTCATTCTAATATGGCATGAATTTGACAGTAAAAGTGTGCAATGGGTGTAATATAATTATTTAAAACTTAAGTGCAATAGACGAAGATTAATTAATGCTTTATACCAAGAAAAATATGAGATGGATATATTAAGTACAAAACTGTTATCTTGTTGTTTATTTATTTTGCTTCCTACTCTGCTATATTCCTTCCCCCAGGACTACTGCTCTATTCAATGAATGCTTCTTGAACCCATGATCCTTTCTGAGATGAACAAAGTAGAATAGCCTCTTTTAATGCTGGTTTTGTTTTGATTAGTGGTAGGTGGTTGACTATGGAATTGAGTATAAACAGACCTTTGATTTTTGCTCCTTCACCCATATGCTGCTCTCCAGTTTTCCATCTAAATATATATATCTGGCCTAGCCTAGAGTACGCTGCTAGGAAAACTCATTTCAGTGCAAATGGACTCTGGAACCTTAGCGCAAAGAGCGCTTGAATGTGAGTGTATGAGTGGAGTTTTGTCTTTTTTAAGAGGCTTATAATTTGGAGACATGGAACTGAGTTTTGCAGCTGTTTCTCAAGTAATCTCTCTGCCTAAGATCTCTCTGAGATTCTCAGCTATGTTTACATTCCTGTCCTATTTCAAAGAAAAGATCTAAGGAATTTTTTTACCTAGAAGGGAATTATTTTTCGAAGATATCCAACCTGAGGTGTACATAGGTTTAATTTCAGCAATGTTTTATGAAGAAGACAGTTTCTGGCCTGAATATTTTAATGTTAATAAGCCTTCATAATAAAATACATACAGTGTTTTGGTCTTGTATATGAAAGTGGAGTATTAGTATAGATGAAAATATAAAGCTGAACATTTCTGTTGCACTTACACTTCACCATGCACTTTTTTCATTTGTAAACTGGAATTTGTTTCTTTTGTGACAGATCTCTATGTAATTAAAAGGGGAAAAAAAGAATAAGGGAGCACTTTTTTTTTTTTTTTTTAATCTTAGTGGTGGATGAACCTACCTGTCATGATCAGTGTGCAGATAGATAGAATTTGCTTTATGGAAAGATGAATTTATTTCATGAAGTCTTATTTTTGAAGTTTTGATACTAATGAGCTTTTGGTCTTATTCTTCCAAGTACTGCTAACTACATATGAGTATTTTTGCTGTACGCAAATACAGTGCTATCTAGTTTTACAATTGCACCGTAAGTTTGCCTTCTTTACATTTAAGCTTCGGGATTTGTTTGATTATGCCTTTTTAAGAAAATATTTTCTGCATATGGGGGAAAAAAAAAAGTGTGGGAAGTTAGAAATATTTGAAAAAATGCCTATTAATAAATATGTCAAACTTCAGGGTGGGAAAGGAAACCTACTGAAGATATCTACCCGTGTGATTGCAGCTGTAATGTACTTCTGCTGAACTATGGTTCATAATGACTGGGCATGTACCTCTGATATCAGTTGTGCACCTTGAAGGTACCATGCCCTTTTTAGATTGCTGGAAGTTAATATAGTGGAAATTCTTTAGTTTCTCAGTTTTCTTGTTAGTGCTTTCTTGAAGCTGTACAACACAAATTGATAAAATCTTTTAAAGAATATTTTTATAACATTTTATAATTTAGATCATGCTAGTATTGAAATATTTCTAACTTTTCCTTCATGTTTATCTGGTATTCTAGCATCCAAATTTAAATTCTTGTTAAAGTGAGTGTGCAGTACAAAAGTGGGAGAGAAACTACTCTTGAAGCATTCTTCTTGTATCTGGTGTTTGCCTTTGTTTCTCATCTTGAAATTAAAATTCATGTACATGGAATAATTTTTGCCAGTGCAACTGTTATTCAGTTTGAAAGATGACCAACAGGGAGACAGTGCTCTTATCTGTGGAGCAAAGGTTTACAAAAGTCATTTTGCATATCAAGATTTTCAAATTCTGTCTTTGAAGTGAGAAGTGTACTTGATCAAAAAAGGGGAATCAAAGAAAAAAAATAGGAAAAGAGAGAAGAGGCATTTGAATCAGGACCGTGTCAATATAGTAGAATACTCTCCTAAACCTCTTGACACCTGTGACAAGGACATCAATAATGGTCATTGTCAACAGTTCAGATTTTCCAGATTTATGTGTCTCAGAATGATTTTCATTTCTATTTTCTCTGGAAAAAGATCAGACCTTAAATTAAACTTGTATGTAATACTTGTTTTCCTTCTCAGAGGTCTTAGTACAAAACAAATTATTTTAATTACCCTTTATCTCTTCTTTTTTTGTTGTTGATTGTGAGGGATTTTTGGTTTTATGATTTTCTTGGTTTTTTTTTTTCCTCTGCATATTAATTTATATAATAAATTTCAAGGAAAAGGGAATGTTCTACTTGTAAGCAAATACAAATATAAAGTAACTGGAATTATGCTTTCCCTTAGAGATTTGTCAAAGTATCCGTGCTGCTATTCCTTAGCTCACATTTTTTTCAAACCTTACTGGATTTTTTTTCTCTAGAAATTGAGAAATATTCTAATTTAAAAAAAAAAAAAAGAGAAATTTTATATCATCGACACTATGAAGACTCTTAAGAATTGAGACCAGATATTAGGTCCAAAGAAAATTCTCATTTTCATATTTTCTGTTTATAGATGTCTTGTATCTAAAGTTCTGTATTAAGTATTTTTTGTTATTTCACTTACAAAGTAAATTGCATGTTCTAAGATTCAGCTCTGCAAAGTCACTCTGAGTTACTACTCATCCAACAGAGGAGTTCCGATAACTAAGCAGTTTTATAATTCAAAAAGCCTGGTTCCAATCCTGCAGACCTCTGCAAATATAACTGTGCAAGCAACATTGTAATTAATTACTTAATGCTCTGTAACTTTACTATAGTCATGATGCAGTTACTTTGAGGAACAGCTTCTCTCAGTATCATGCTTATGTGCTCCAAAATAGGGAATATTTAGTCAAAAATGAATTACAGCACAGAGTAGAAATGGATCTATTACATAATCCCATGAGCTAGTTGACATTTTCTGCTTTCTACTAGATCTACCAAGAATCATCTTTTTTTTTTTTTTTTTATCATAACACCTGCAAAGGCTCAGTTAACAATTCAACTGCTATTAAGACTTGTCGAAGTTATATACTTCTAGCCTGGTAAGAAAAAAGACTAACATCATAAATCTGAAATGAGTTTTCAGCAAATCTAGTCTGACCTATTTCTAATGTGAATAGCTGCAAAGTCCGTGTGATCTTCGTTATGGCTGGGAGATATCTGAGCTACTGCAATCACATTTTTGTGTCCCAGACAAAACCTTTATGTGTAGAAAGACATCTCTACTCAATTATATCAATTACTTAATTGTTAGTTACGTAATAAATAGAAATTACATGATTGAGGCTTTTTTTTTTTTTTTTTTGCCATTTTCTTTTAATGGCTATTGATCAACAAATCTCAATTGAAGTTTCGTTAATGCAGTGGCTGCAGAGCTCAGACAATTTCTTTCCCTGGTCTTGTGTTGTAAGAGTCTCTTCAGGTGGCGAATGTACTCATCATCCTTCTTTTGTCAGTGTTACAGGGACTTCATTACGATGTGCAAGCACTTAAAAGGACAATGCCTACTGAGTGAAAGACTTGCACAGTTTATAAAAGAAGACATCCTACAGTGTTATTATGAGTTGTCAATGCAATTGTACCTCAGGCCATTCCCACAACATATCTAATTCGCTTCTCCTCTAACCCCTTTCATGCTAGAAAATGGTGGAATTGTGCAGTTTTGTCTTTGAAAGTGACATAGAGCCTGGGACAATAGTTTTCTTGCAATATCATACAGCCTACTGAGCTAGACCTACAGAGATTTTTTTTGAAAGAAATAAAATTATGCTGATCGTCATATGAGAGAGTTAAGAGATTATCTTCAATCTCAAAAACTAGGCTTTGACGTACTTTTTTTTCCATTGAAAGATACTCTAAAATCATGCATGAAGTGAACATGAAGGCCACATGAAAGTGCGCCATATTTTAAAAAATAGTTCAAATTCAAGGATTCTGTGTGAGCATTTCTAGCACTAGAATACTGGCTGACCCAAATCCACCACAGTGCTTGAATTCTATAAAGGAACTTGCATGCCTCTAGCATTCTAAGGGGCATAATGCTTTAAGTGTGTTTTTGTGTGTGCGAGGAAATTGGAAAGACAATTCTGTTCTCTAATTGGCTTGTAATTAATAGTAAGCTTATGCTTTTTTTTCTTAGAGTGAACTGACACTGTTCTTTTTACACTATGCAGCCCTTTCTCATTCCCAGCATGGGCACACGACTTAAACTCATTATTTGGACCATGTGTTAGTGGGAAAGTGTTACAAGGTGTCTTAGATGATAGAAGGGTACAGCAGAATCCTGCTAGGCAGAAGTGAAAGATGACAGACGCACATATATCGTGAATTTATGTGCAATTCTATTGATCTCCCATTTACACATTGCTAAATGTAGATTTAGGGTCTGATACTCTTCTTGTTATTACAGTTGTGAGGACATGTAGTCTAGAAAGTCTGGAACTGATCTACTCGTTTTTCCTTCACCTTCTCCAGTTTAAATCTGTAGCTCCTGTGAGTTTCTGAAAGCAAAATTACATTCTCCTCTAGGGTCCCTATTGTAAGCATAATATTCTGAGTGTTTTCACCATATTAGTACGTAGCTTATAATTGTTAATATTGCCAGTGATTTACTGATGAGCCTCTTAACTTTAAGCAATGCTGTGACTCAATCCCTTTCCCTGTAGTATTAAGAACTAATTTGACAGTTGCTACAGGCAAAGCTGTGAGATGACTCAGATTGTCAAATGTCCTTTGTCCTCACAAATGCAAAATCCTCCAGCCAACTTTCAAATGCGATTCCATTTTATTCTAATTTATTGTTCATTTCTCTTCTTGACATAGCAACTCCCTAACTAGTCTGTACATCATTACTTAAATGCTGGTTCACAAAGGGTATTGTCAATCATTGGCACAGAGCATCAAGCAGAAAGAAATTCTGATCAAACACATTTTGAAAAGTCTGCCACAATAATGGAGAAAAGCTGAATCAAACGTGGGGGGGGAAGGGAAGGGCTAAACAAGACTTATTTGTATCAAGCAGATGAGATTATTTTAAATAGGCCTAAGACTCTGAAAATCCTGTGGAATTAATTCATTTCTAGATACTTCTTAGAATGCTTTAAAAAATAATAATAATAATTGGTGATAATGCAAATGATGGATAAACTGCTAATACCAATGAATACAGCAGAAATGAGCCATCAGACCATTTAGACCTTCCTGGGGCTGCAAAGAACCTTGGAATTGGCGTGAGAAATTCTAAAAAGAAAATTAGAACTGATTGCTCTTTGGTAAATCTTTCCCAGGTCATCTGTATAATGTACAGAATATTAAATAATGTCATAATTTTAGTATGCATCTTCTTAGCCAAAATCTTGACTTTATTTTAAAATGCTCCTAGTAAGAGAATTTTGGTGATTCTTTTATGAATGTTAGATTTTAACATATTCTAAAGCACAAGTGAAACATATAATGGAAAAAAAGTCTCCAACAATTCACACAAAGAAAGTGATCAATTTTAAATTCAAAATGTTAAAGAAGAATTTTCATTTTATGTTCGTCGGTGGAAGGAATGAGGTTTTTTTCCTTCTAATCTGAGAGGAATTTAACAGTGTATTGCCTTGAACTTTGCCTGATCTCTGCACTACAGCTGTGCACAAATCAATAACACACTTCACTCACAAGAGTTTCTGTCCTTGTCAGCTCAAAATTCTGATCACTGAGGGATGTCACGCTGAAGATGAGCTTTTCACATCTTCTCTTTGGATTTCTTTATCGCTTCTGAAGGGGCGGATATTCCAACTGGAAAGAAAATAACAATGGTTGTATAATTCTCTGCCAATCCTACCTCACCCAATTCTGAAAAATAGAGAAATGTTTCCTTATGAACAAGAAAATGCTGCAGTCTCTGAGGAATTTCACAGATAGCATGCATGTGAAGACAACCTGATGGGATGAGCAGCAAGAACAGCTGATTTTGGGTTTCCACTATATTAAAAAGGATTCCTACTCTAGGAAAGGGGGGAAACTGTGATAATTTAATAACTGATCTGCATAAAGAAACAGTGTAGTATGGATAGTGTTAACTTTCAGTGGAACATCTCGAACTTCTAATTGCTTCCCTGTGAAATCACTTCTTAAGTAGCCTTAAAGAAATTTCCCAATGGATTTTTTTATAACAAAAAAAAAAAAAAACCACCACACCCTACATTGTGTGAAACTTAAATATTTCTATGATCCACCATTTGGCTTTATAAATAGATTTATTTGCTAAACTGAGAGCTTGAAATAATATCACTGAGCATGAGTAAACAAAATTATGTAAAATATGTGAATATTTTTAAGGTAAGGGTAGTTGTTGCTTAGTGTAATAATCCCTTGGACTACTGTAAAACCAATGATATTAGCATTAAAACCTGAATTAGTGGCATAACTTACCTTGTGCTTGTGCTCTGTCTACAGAATATATTGAGTAGTTAGGCTTGTTGGTATGTTTAGATGTGATTTTGAAGTACCTTTTTTCCCCATGTGGAGAGACTGAATTGAGTCCTGACTGCAGTTCAGAGATCAGAAGCTAGACTGGTAATGGTGATAAGCCTGAAAATAACATGTAATATATATTAACAGTGGGCAAAATTGAGCTGCATCAGCTGAAAAGGGAGAAAATGCCAGTGATAAGTGATGTATCAGTCTGGTTTATGTTGGATAAGAAAATTGCTGGTAGGTTTATTCTATTGAAAAATTAAGTAACAATCTGTTTTTTTCTTTTAAAGTATGGATTGCTCTTGAGTGAACAAACCATAAAACTGATTCAGTGTTTCAGAAGTAGATAACCATTGTTTTATTCTTTTTCCATTTTTGTCTTGGTGATTACATGAAGCACTACTGTGTCATAAACTAAGGTCTTTAAAAGTGAGCTTGAGAGAATAAGAAGAAAAGCCTTAACACGTTTTGTGGGATTGGAAGATTGATTCACTTTTATTTAATCTTTACTTTATTGTATTGGCAAGGTCAATATTTTAGTCATTCTTTTTTTCATACAATTTTAATAACTGACTGCAGGAAAGATTTTTTTCATTATGCCTCTAGTGAAGAATAAACTGAGACATAGAAGTAAACCTTTCTGTAAAACGATAATCCTTAAGCAGCTATAGTTAGCTTCCAGGCTGGAGAAGTCCGTACAAGGAATAATTAATGATTTATAATACCACAAAACACATATTTATTGCTGTATTTATCTTCTGCATTGGCTGGTTTCTTTTGTTGGAATGTTTGTTTGTTTTTTCCAATGGGAATCAAAGAGCCATGAGAACCCTTTAAAAAGAAATAAAACTCTTTAAATTGTGATTAAAAACATTCCTGGACTAGATAAGGTTGCAGAATGGTCTCGTAAACTATACTAAGTTACCTAGAAAGCTTCAAAAATGCTGTCTGTGTAGGTAAAAAGCAGTAAGTCAAGCACTTATTGTAGTATACTGCTGCTATTAAGTGCATATTTGTACTGGAAATCCTGCAAAAACTTAAATAGTGAAAAAATAACCAGTTTCATAGGCATTACCCACGTTGTCTTTCCTATCATTTGTCATTCTTCCCATTTCCTTTGAGGTTCTTCCTTCATCAGTCAGAAAACTAAAAATAATCTCACTCAAGAGCCTGAGTGCTGCCCTTCATTACACAGAAACAAAGTCCCATAAAGAACTAAATCAGCCTTAAAAGATTTGGCAAAACTGTTAATTCTGCTAAAGAACAAGACACCCAGCAAATAGACTGAAGCATCACTGCTAGCAAGCAGCTGTATGTAATGTTTGCAGAATAAGGGGATTTATTTAGCATGTGTTCTTTACTTCCTAGAAAAAGAGATAAGACAGCATTTCTGTTAACACCCACTCTTCCCTGTCTTGATTGTAGGTACTCTTTTAAATAAAAAAATAAAAAAATTCCCAGACTGATTGACTTTCATCAAGAACTCCCTCTCAGTGTCACAGAAATAGATTTCATTGGTTTTGACAGCTTGGTTTGATGCTAAGCTTGTATCAGAAGGCTACCAATAGGAAAAAAGACTGCTGTGTTGAACATAATGGTCATATTTGGGGTTTCTGCTGTGCGTGTCTCTGTGGTGGATGTGATTTCCTCTATTTGGACCCCAAGAAGCTTGTACAGCAGCTCATTTAAAGTTCATGCCTCCAAAAGGAAAATAGTGGAAATATGAAAAGAGAAATGATCAACTGCGCTTTTATTTTGAGCAGCTCTCCTACCGGCTGGGAGCTCTGCAGGGGAGCAGGAGATGGGAAATCTGAGTTGCCCTTAAAACAGAATAATTTTTTTTTTTAAACCTAGCGTACATGAAGCACTTTACTATTCTTGCTATCTGTAAATGGCTGAAAGACAGCAGATGAAAAATATCACAAAGTGTCCAGCTCTTGTAAATTTTTTCCTTCTTCAAATTTCCCGTGCTCATGTTCTTGTTGTCCTTTCCTATCTGCTTAGCGTTATTTGAACCCTGGGGGTCCATGAATAACTTATCCTTCTTCTGAGAATCTTTTTGTTCCTGAAGCAGTTTGGATCAAGGATGTAATTGAAACAGTACTCTGACAAAGTAGTTTTGTACTGCCCGCTCTGGATGCCTGGTCCCAGACTATGTGAGCAAATATCTATTTTTGTATAATTTTCCACTCCTTTTTTGTTGTTTAAAAAAAAAATAAAAAAAAAATCTATAGGAACAGACCATTTTCCATATTTTCCTCTTTGCAGTTGATCAGTAGTATCTAGTAGTGCAAACCTAGAGAAAGAAATAATCTGTCTCCTTCATGTACGTGGATAGATTATTAATATGAGAATGGAGGAGGGCTGTAGTCTTACAATGTTTCTTTTTCCCTAAAGTCTATTTAATGGCAAGTTCAAAGCCATAGCCAACAAATCACAGGATCACACTGTATATGTATGTAGTCCTTCTGTGCATGCCATTTGTTTGCTGGTGTTACTATGATGTCTCCTTAGTGTGTGATCACAGAATCACAAGGTTGGAAACGACCTGCAAGATCATCTAGTCCAACCACCCTCCCATTCCTATCAGTGCCACAAGCTAACTGATGCTGACAGGTAACCAACTCCTGGTGGTAGGGGAGCACTGGGAGCATTGAAGCCAGCTGATAAAATCCACTTCTGCCTTCCACTCCTCCCACCGCCATTAAAAATCCTGCTTGGAAAACAGAAGAACAAAAACAAAAACTTCAGCAGCAGCATAAACTATGGCTTTTATGAAACTGTAGCAACATCTTAAAACTTCACAATTTATTCATGTCTGTGGGGTAATGCTTATACCAGAGTTTCCTTGCAATTTTTGCTGAAGAAGCAAAACCAAGTTGTACTTTTATCCTGAGCCATGAATTTTTCAGAGTTTAATTCAGGCTTGGAAGGGAACTTCTGTTAAATATAACAGTTCAGTAGGTGATGCGTGCAAACCTGTTCCATAACTTTTTTTTTAAGTGTTGTGAATATTTTTTCTCATTGTGTATGCAGATGTCAGTGGACTTCAGTTAGTACAGAGACACACAAATGATTACAGAAGAATACTTTCAAAATGCTGCTATTTGATACAAATATCTTGAATTATAAACAGCAAAATTAAGCTTGGTGCTAATTTCTCATGTGTTCCTCCCACTTGGCAAAAATAGAAAATGGCTAGTCAGCTTTCCCTTTGTTTACATAGTTTTGAGTTTTTAATTAACATAATCTGCTTATTGCAATGTAGCTGCTAATTGCAGCCAGTTGAAGGAGAGGGGTGCAAATTGCTGTGTTTATGTGGCAGAAAGAGGAGCCAAATAATTAGAGAAACAGTTTCCCATATAGAAAATGATAATATTTTCTTTCTTTACATGAAAACGTAAATAAATCTGTGACCAACTGTTCAGACAACATTTAAAAAGCTCTGTAGCAAAGCAAAGAACACATTGAAATAGATTCATTTTTCCATCAATTTGCCCAACACATTCTTATTGTTAAAGACAATGAAGCTTGGATTAAAAAGAACGTAACGCTCAGTCTCTGAGAATTTGGGAGAATGTCCACAAGGCCTCACATTACCACTCTAAAACAGAGGTCCAAAGGTGTGGCAGTATTAACTCTGAACTCTCAGTATTTGAGACCATTGCTGGAGTTTCTCTGAGTCCTCTTACAAATGAGTATGAGTGTGTGCATGCACTCCAGGACTGTCTTAGTGTCTTCACTGTTTTTGACTAAAATGATAACTGTTTAGGTGCTGAGTATTTCTATTTGTTTTTCCCCTAACTGGAACAATGTTAGCTAAGAAAAACCCCAAAACAATGATTCTGGCAAATATTCAGATAATAAGCCTGGCTCTAACCATGCTTTATTAATATATATATATATATTAATATAATTCTGGAGGGAAAAATTAAAAAAAAAAAAAAAAACCAAAAACATTAATTTTTACTTTTCTGTAAGCCTAGGCAAGAGAATCAAACCTAATTACAGAAATGAATTTCGTCCCAGACATATAATCCGCTGTGAAAAATTTTATTCTACTTCACACTTCTACTGCAGCCAAATATGGTAATGTTTATTAAGTAGTCTAATCTTGTAAAAATAGAATGGAACAAAAATGGATGCTGTTAAGATGACTGGGTTCTCTTCAAATACAGCAAGATTTACTTTATGCTAGAATGAACAATGATTAAGAAGCTTTCACTGTATTATTAGGAATCTCCAATTGCAAAAAGAGAAGCAGCTATGTATTTTGTAAAATGCAATCGAATTCATTTGCAGTAGCAAATTAAATGGATCCACGAGTAAAACTTCCAACTGTTTTATCTGTTGACCTTTACCATATGTTTTAAAGGTTTAGTATTGGTACAAGTGTGTGACTTCAGAACCAACCATTCTAATACGGGCCTGATTCTGATTTCATTTACTTCTTAATGAATTACTCATGAACAATGGAAGCAACTCTTGACTTGGCAGTGCTGACAGCTAATTGGAATCATGTCTTAAGCAAAAAGATTTTTCTCACACCCACAATATTTGATAATACGAAGTTTTGAAATGAAAACTAGACTATGTTTATTTCAAATTATCTATTTCAAATTACTGCACCTGAGTCAAGGAGATGGGTGATGTGACATTTATTATGAATTGATAAGATTAAATGCTTCCTTGTTTATTGGTAAGAAAGGTGTCTTGTCTTTGAGTATTTCAAAGAATGGCTATTAATTAAATATCAGTATTTTGTTTTCTGTTCCTTCAAAGTGCCTAACAACTCAACACTATTTTTAGAATGCAAATTGTATATTAATGTTCTGTCCTCAGACTTGAAAAAAGATTTCAGTGATCAAATAGGTATGGTGCTCCCAGCACTCAGCCTGAAGCTGGGATCAAAATCCATGTTAGGAATGTATTGAAGAATTTGGAGCCTGCACCTGAGACAGGTCAATAATAGCACATTTGCCTGTATGTATTAAATATATGCCTGTGATATATTAAATGAGGAAGTGTCCCTAAAACCATTTTCTAACTTCTGTTCTGACCTTTATGCAAACAGTGTTCAGACACTCAGCAAAGCAATATATCAGGGGCCCACATTCAAGCACCAGTTGCATAAAACAGGCTCATCTGAGTTAGAGCTGGCAAAGAGAATGTCTACGTGTTTGGTGTGAGCTGACAAATTCATGAAAGAGAAATCAATCGAAGGTTATTAAATACTAAAACATCTCCTCTGGGTCTGATCTGCAAAGTATTGGTGGCTTTGAGAACAATTACTTTGTGTTTGACCTGTTCCTATTCTCTTCCCTAAGCACGTGCTATTGATTGCCCACAGTTGGACCATGGCACTCAGGCTGCAACCTGATGATCTTAAACCTTGCTGGTGTTTTTGTCTGTTACATGAGAAGGTGTGAGGTCAGCACACATTAATAAATAGTTGAAACTGTTGTGCAGGGCTGATTAAGGAATACAGTTTTAATATGTAGTGTCAATTTTTGAATTTGCGTTAGGAAATTGTTGCAAATACTCTCCTCTTTGAGTTTCTATTCCAGAACTTCTTTGTTATTTATTCTCTATTTCTTCTCTTTTTCTGAAAATGAAGTTTGGAACTGTCTCAAAGATAATATTTAGTTGGGTTAGATAATTATTTAGTTTATTTCATACCCTAATAAATTGTTCTTGAATTCAAACTCTGGGATGAAAGCAATCTCAGTTAAAAGTATTGCAGGTATATCTTGTAAACAAACCAGCATCTGAAATGGTATGTATTTTTAACATTAACTGTTTACTTAATGGTTTTCCACAGTTTCTTCATAGAATTTTAGCATGCAAGGCTACTACATAGGTTACTCAGCTATACTGAAATAAGCTCAAAACAAACAACAACAAAAAAAAAAAAAAAAACACACACACACAAAAAAAACTTGACTCCCTCCTTGTTTTTGTTTTATTTTTTTTTTTGAATACAATTCCAGTCTCTTTTAAGTGAAAATGCTGCAATGAAATGTGTTATCCCTTTTATAGAAATGACAGAGATAGAATACTTACCAAGCAATTTAAGAGACACAACTGAACCTAATCACTCCTGTAATCATGTGAAGTGAAGAGAAAATTCCTTTTTCCCTCTCCTTCTCTGGTAATGAATGTGAATACTTAGTTTTGGACTCTTTTCACCATTCTGCCTCAATAAATGAGAATAGGCAGGGAATAGATCTTCACACTGCTGTGCTGCCTGCAGCGCTGCCACTCCTTTATCCTCTTCTCCATTTTTCTAGTCCATCACCAACTTTTTAAGTGGGTTTTGCAACAGTGGTTATCAATTGGTTCAGTTTTCAGAATAGCTCTTCTGTAACTATGCTGATGAAAGAGTAACCATGAGGAGAAAAAAAAAGCTTGTGTTTTCTGTGAATCAATATTCTTGACAGACAGCACAGTCCCTTAAATTCTGCTGCTTTTGTTTTGGGTTTTTTTTTTCTCCTGCCTGCATAAATGGGTTTAAACTTGTTTTTCCCATTCAGCTTTTTGCACAACAAATTGTTAGTACCATCACTGGTGGTGTCCTTCTGGCAGGGTAATTGGTAGCTTAACTATAGACTAGTTGGAGACAGGTAATTTAATCAGAATTGCTTACGGATTTATGGCAGCACAGTCAAATGCTCTATGTAACTGAAGATAAGGAGTATATAGAATATTTGCTGGAGAATTTTGACCAAGGTGTATGGGCTTAACTACTACTGTTAGTAGCTGTAGCCCTCCTGATTGGTACCCACAAGCAAACAGTGAAGTCAAAGATGTGTAATACGATGGTGCAGTACCTGCTTTTAGCAGTTTGCTAATAGGAAGGAAGATACACTGCATTTGATGAATTTAAATAGCAAATGAATCAGCAAATTGAACATTTTTCTTCTTTTTTTTTTTTTTTTTTTTTAACATTCCAAACCAGGGGAACAATTCAGATGCTGTAATAAGATATTCTCAAAAGCTCGTGGGATAAAGGGAATGGCTGCTTGAGAGAGTGGCATCTTTGCAATTCAGATGGCTTCTAATGGTGAATGGGAGAATCCAGAAACACTTACTTGTCTTTGTTTTCACTTCTAACATGTTTTCACAGGAAATAAGCTTTCTAAATAAATATGCCTGATGAAATGTAGAAATGTTCCATTTCATGTGCTATTGGGAACATTATCCCCCTACAGTAGAGTAGCTGAAAAATTGTGATACAACCATGGTGACACAGTTCTTCCCCTCTCCCCCCCGGCCCCCCCCCCAAGCGCTTCATGAAGATTTTTTTGTGGAAAGACAAGTTAAAAGTAATAAGATAAAATGTTATTATAGGACCATTGATCTTCTGTTACCCAAAAGGAGTGAATACAGATGTCAGAGCTGATGAAGTACTAAGCTATCCCAGGCTATGCAAGGCTCAGTACAAAACAGTGAGAACCTGATCTTATCAGATCTTTTCCAACCTTAAGGCGGAGAGGGAGAGAAGCTGTTCTTTAGAATAAACAGGACTATAAAAGCTTTCAGATTCCCAAAAAATAAGACTTGGATAACAACTGCAAGTGCAGACTCCATGAAAATATAAATTCATTTTTTAAAAATTGCTTTCAAGGCATTACTTGCCAAGTAATTTAATGGCATCAGATTTTCTTACCTAGTTCAATTGCTAATACAAAGATTTGGAAATGGAAGTGTTCACACCGGTGATCTATGGAGTCTCCAGCAATGCCACTGAAATGGTTGAGAGATAGCTATAGATCAAGTGTAACAGTATATGCAGTTTTTCTTCTGTGCTGCTCTGTGATAGCAATAGATTCTTTTCTCGTGAAATGTGTTGATCTTTTTTTTTTCTTTTTTTTTTTTCTTTTTTTTTTTTTTTTTTTAAATTAATCTTTACTCTTTGCTTTCCTTCCTCACACTGGAGGGAAGTAGGAGAAGATCTTTCTGGGTGCCATGGGTCTTTTACTGTAAAGATGCATCATGTCAGTAAAATGCACACCTCTGGGCTATTTTTTTCCTTGTCATGTGATAAGTCTCTTTGAATTAGTGCTTGTCTGTGTTTTTTAAGAAGTTCTAAAAGCTTTAGTCTGAAATGTATATACTACACTTGTGCCACTTTCAACATTGATATCCTTACCAGGTTTAGAAGCAATCTACTGCCCTGAAGAGTTTGGAAGTACTCTTTAAAATATAGTTTTATTTCTTTGTTTCTTTTACCTATGACTTGTTTGGGAATTGACTGAATATTCTCAGAATATACCTTGTTTTCTATCATAGAAGGCTTGTTTGAAAACTTTTCTTTCTGCCAGCTGGTGGGATGACTGGTTACCATTCAGTATAATTTCAATGGAAAAGTGAAAACTATTGGCTTAAGTAACTCTTCTCCAGAGCTGTGCTTAGGATTATTCTTTATATATATGTATATATATATGTATATACACACCATTAATGCGCTCAAGTGTACTTTCAGTTGAAGGAATTCTGCGTTAGGAAGAAGTGTTGCAATAGAATGTCATAGAGTAAGAAAACACAATCTAATCTAATGCTGAAATTTTCCAGGCAACCTACTATAGTGCTAAGGCCTCTGTTCTGTTGCAGGGCATTTTCCACTGTCCCTTGGTGTGTAGCTTCTTGCAAATGGGCCCAGGGCCCAACTGCTAGGTTTGACCTGGAGTCCAGGGATGGTGGACATGGTTGGTGTGCCCATCAAGTACCAAGCCATTTTTGTCCTCTGGCATTAGGGGTAACCAGGAGTTCTTTCCTTTGTTGGCCCAGAAGGGGGCTGACCTGGGAGCCTCAGAGAAAAGGCCATCTAGGGGATTTCTACCTGAAGTAAAACTGTAATGCAAATGTATGAGACCTTACCTGCTACTTTCTGGTTTTATGCTTCAGGACAACTCTTCTGAGTGTTTTTTTTTTTTTTTTTTTTTTTTTTTTTTTTTTTTTTTTCCTGTACCTTTCAGACCTCTGTTATTCTCTCATATCTAGTTTCTCTGATTTCATTCTGCACTTCAACATGACTAAAAGACATTCTCATAGGCTTTATATTAACTCCAGAAATCTGAATTTTGCATTTATCCACCCATGTCCTTTTCAGATATTAGATTGTTTTAGTTTGTTTTGTTTTTCCCCAGTAAAAATCCATGCTTTCTGGTCAATGAGATTAAACAAATTGACACAAAATAAAAGCTAATTAAATCATGTGATTATAAATTGTTTATCCTTAGAGGATAGCATATAAAAAATGAAAATGAATTATGTCAAGATGCAGTCTGAATTACAATAATGTATTGTAGCTTTTGGCTGCCAGTGGCCAGGTACTGACTGAGTCAAGATGCACCTTCATATCCTGCTAGCTGCCTTTGAAGAGCAGTTATGGATTAAGTCTGACAGTACGAAAATAAATGGCAGAGTGCAGCTGAAGCTAAGCATTTATCAAGTCTGTTGTGCTCTATGCAAGGCAAGTCTGATACAATTTAATAAGATAACAGAAAGCTTAACACTTTCTTCAGGTTGTCAAAATATGGATTTATGCTGCATGCCAATGTTACTACTGTTAACTTGATGAATTTTAAGCTATTTTCGATTCTGAGTTTAGCATCCAGAAGACTGTGGTGCAATAGGAATGTTTTTCAGATGCAAAACTGAATACCTGGGATGCTTATGGCAGGAATATTCAAAGTTATGTGTTATTACTATTATAAAATCAAGGGAACTAGAGAAAACATTGGGATAATACGTCTTCTCTCTCATTATATGTTAAATGGCACTTTTCATTCTCCAAATGTTTTGTTTCAAAATTTAGGAAACAAATCTATGAATGCAGGAATTGAGAGATTGGTAATAAACTATGAGAATATTTCTTTTCTGTTGCCCTTCTGAAATTGGAGATGCTGGCCCATCTTTTCTCTGTTCACTAAATTTAACCTGGGCAAATGTGGTGTGTCTTTACCAACAAGGTTACTGTTTTGTCATTTGTTTAATATTCCCACTGATTACCAAAATTGTGACTGAGACAATATCCCTACCCTGTAGTGTTGTTGATTCTTTGTTGAAGAACCTTGTGAAATTTCACAGTGAAGTACATATGAGCCTAACTGCTGCTGGTAGCAGTAAGAGGAAATTTCAAAATTACAAGTGTTTTTTGTCCACCCATTTAATAAATACTGGAAAAATATCAAGTCATGAGTTAAATTAACCTATTAAACCACGTAGAAGGAATCCCCATGGCCTCTCAATGACTATTAAGCATACTTTTCAAAAGATGTTTTGACCCAAACGGATTGATTTCTTGTGCTAGTCTATGTCCTAGCACATCTTTAACATACACTACAGAACTATCTGTTCTGCAGAGATGGCAAAGACTTGGATGAATGTACTCCAATCAGGACTATATTTTCTTACTAGCTATCTATTGATTCTTATAATATCAACTTCCAAATGACTCGCGTCATTTCTGAGAATTCCTCTCCAGTTTTGAAGGCCCTCTACACAAACAATTCTGTTTCTTCTAGCTTTCCTTACGGCTCTTATTACCAGTCATACCAGCCTCAATTCAGGAAGGACATTGCCCTACTCAGGCTAATCAATGAAGGACATGGTCCAAAGCAGTTCTAGGCTCAGGCCTTTGTACTGAGAAGAGTGCAATGGAGTAAGTAGGTGATATATCCAATTTTCTGATACCATATAGAATAGGAGGATATGTTTACATAGAGAACTACTTTTTGTCAGAGAGGAAAGGAATGGCTTTGCCTTGATCTGTTTCAGAGATGATCAAAGAACAGATTAAAAGGTTTGAAAGCTCTGTTCAGCCATCATTCAGCTGTGTGCTGTGTAACAATGCTGCCATGCTTCCCCCTGCTTCACTGTCAAAGGAGTAGATAGCTTAACTTAAACAGGCTTTTTTTCTCTTGTGATGACACTGCTTCCCTCACCATTCACATATTTTTGATAACTCTATGTGTAAAAGCTGACTTAATTTATGTTAGCAAGTGGCTGAGGTTATGAAATATGCTTGAGGATAGATGAAATGAGTGGCAAATAATAGCTGTAGAACTTCCATCTAAGGACTGCCTTCTTAGTGGGGTAAGGACTCTTTTTCTACACTGGGGTTAAAGCAAGAAAGAAAAGGAATAGAGAAGACTTTCAGTGTAGTAAAATTTATGGTTTTTACAGTACAGCTTTTCCTATACTGGTTTCAGTCTCAGGCAGCAATGATCAGACTGCTGTTAGGAGAGCACCAGGGAAATAACTTGGAAGCTAACATTATACAGAATGGTAATTAGTTGAAGAGATACACAACAGTCATACCTTTTAATCTCTTTAAGAATTGGAGCAGCTGAGAAGCTACTCTACATGCAGGCTTTGTACTGTCTTTTCCAATGTACATTTAGTTAATCTGCTCTTTGCTTGACTTATTGGCTTATTGGCCTGCTAAAATGCTAGCCCCTGATTAAAATTAATAGAAGATGAATTTTCAGTGCTATTTCATATAATAAATTGCCCATAATAAAATGTTTAAGTTCTCTTACCACCAACTATTGTGCTGATTGCTTCTTTGGAGTTTGATGTACGAGACATGAGGCTATATTGCTAAAATCTATTTTAATCAAAGGAAATGAAAATTATGCTATTTCTAAATGTAATATTTGATTAAGTTTCAGAAATATTCCTAATTATTGAGAAGTTAGGTCAGATCTTCTACTTTAGCAAAAGTACCAATATGTCTCGCTACTGTGAGAACAAATGATTTCCTTTTCCTTGTTGCATTTATGCAGATTCTGGACATGTTTATCATTTCACAGTTTCTCTTTTTAATAATAGTGTTCTATATATTAATTTGCATTGCAATGATAGATACTTGAAACCAATGGGATTGATAATAATAAATAAAAAAAAATTGTGTATTCAACATTCTTTCTTTTTGCAGTCATTATACAGTGGGCTGGAAAAAAGCCTCTTCAGAATAGATGCTAATCTTGTTTTCATTTTTTTACTGAAGATATTTCTTCAGAAGAATAAGGGTAGTGAAGCACTGGAACAGGTTGCCCAGAGAGGTGGCGGATGGAAATGTTCAAGGTCAGACTGGACGGGGCTCTGAGCAACCCGATCCAGCTGTAGGTGTCCCTGTTCATTGCAGGGGAGTTGCACTAGGTGACCTTTAAAGGTCCCTTCCAACTGAACGATTCTGTGGCTCTAAATCTGCAAAATTTGTAAGGAGATCAAAGCTGACAAAAGGTTGAGGGCAATAAGTAGTGAATAATGATATTTCTCTAGAAGAAAATTGCACTTTTTGGCATACCTTTGCTGAATGGTTATAGAGACCAAACAGTGACTGTCCATTGCAGTGGAATTGTACTAGTTGACCTTTAGTGGTACCTTCCAACTGAAATGAGCATGGTGAGTCAGTTGGTGGTATTTTTCAGCAGAGGTGGCAGTGAGTCATCTCAGCTGGTGCAGACTTATGCAAGCACAGTATGCATGTTCTTGTTCTTTGCTGGTGAAAATGCACAGCTAAGAGTGGTGATTGCTGAAAAACAGTGTTTTGTAGCTGAGAATTTGCTCTATCAAATAGTGTTATCATGTTCTTTTTATCATATTTTCCATGGAAATAAATAGGAGGCATTACTTTCTGAGTAATCTATGTACTTCATGTTGGTTTAAGGGATCCCTGTGAGAATGGAGGAAGTCTACAGTTATAAAGCATAATGAATTAATTACATCTTGTTTTGTATTAAGTTGTTATTTTAAAAGCAGAAGCTATTGTGTGAGAGTACTAGGCTCTCTTGTCTGAATTAATTTCTGCAAAGAAACCAGAAAAGGCAAAAGTATCTAATACGTTACTTGATCTCCTAATAAAAAATGGATATGAACAAATTTATGGTAAAAACATGAGAAAAGCTCATGTTGGCAGGAAACGAGTAGGTTAAGAAACAGACTTAGGCCAAGTATGAGTTGGTGGAGCTTTGGTGATGTGCACTTGTAACAAATGTTACGAAGCACATTCACTCATTAAGCGTATGAAATAGAACTTCCACTGTGTTTTCAGGACACAGGTCAGAAACTTGTAATCACCTTGGAGAAGTGAGAAAAGGCTTAAAAACAAACAAACAAAAAAGTTAACGAAGGGTGCTGTAATGACAATCCAGTGTTACATCTAAGATGGCAAAGATTGAATGCACTATGATGTGTAATTCAGTGTAATATTCAACGTTACAAAAGTTGAATGATAAATTGGAACTGCACAGCATGAAATAGGGAACAGTAGCCAACACTGAATGTTAGGAAGGGATCAAATATTGTATGAGATAATTATCCGAACAAGTTTCAGGTGAATATAATACACTGTTCAACTTATTGGGAAGTCAGATAATTTAAAGAGCATGTACTGGAAAAGTGCAGTAACAATGGACTGGCAGTCAGATTCTAAAAAAAAGAACAATATTAGGCTGAACTAGCACCTCACCATTTTACTGAGCAGTGGCCTATTGTAAGTCACAGATTACAGTGCAGAGAAGAAAAGAAATAGAGATAGTAGGGTTTACAAAAAGCAAATAGTCATTTTGTCTATTAAGTGAGAGTCTAACTCAGTGCAATGTAAGGATAAAATCAATATGCTGTGATTCATAAATGTAAAGGCAATAAAATGGAAATACAAGATGATTCGATGATCACTTCATTTGGAAGACAGTAAGCAGTCTGGTGGTTTTAGCAGCAAAGATGAGATGTATAAAATAACAAAATTCTCAGAACCCTAATCTTTTTGGGGGCCATAACAGAAATTCCTTCTGAAAGGAGAATATGTTAGACAGGTGTATCCTTTTCAGTCCTTGATTTCTCTTTAAATTTACTTATTTTCAGAAGAACTGGGCTATTTATCTTTCCTCCCTAGATTAATGAATCATGAAAAAGAGCGATTGTGATTTCTAGTTCTCACTTAACAGGAATGCCTTAAAACAGAATAGTGCAACTTTCCTTCTCATAATTAAAATCTTGAGGATTTTCTGTGTGCACATTAATTTTTTTTTTTTTTTTTAAATGCTGAAACACAAACCCAACATCAATACTGTGTATATTTCCAGGGATTTTACTTCAGACTGACTCTAATCTGTTCCTCTGGAATAAAATCTCATTAATAGCTGATGCTTCACTGCATGAAGCAAAGAACTGAGCAGGGAAAGATCATCAATCTAGCTAGCTACTTATCTATATGTACGCACACAAACACGCGCACACACATTGGTTTAAATATATAATGATTAACGCACATAAATTAATAAAGATCTTGAAATAAAGTAAATCAAGAAACGTAGTAAAGACCTTGAGCTACTCAGAATTTTTGAATCCCATGTTTATTCTTTACCTTAAAAGGTTATGATCTTCTCTTTATTCCTTTCCTACAGGGCTGTCAGATCTGAATGAGCTGGTTCTAAAGACAACATTCTAAATTACTACAGCAGTTTAAATTGCAGTAGCATTTATATAGAATTATAAAACTGATGCACTGATTCTTTAGTCTTGCTTCTGATATTTTTAAATAATTATAGTAATTGCTTGCACTGTAGCATACAGTGGCCCTACTCACAGGTTAAGGAGCCTGTTGTGCTAGTCACTACAATAATCACAAAGAAAAAGATGTCTGAAGTTGTGTACCAAATACAATTCAGCTGTTAGTATGTGCAGAATTCAAAGCTGATAAATAGCTTAATTCATGTAAAGGATCTATTTTGTATAGACACAATTTCACCTTTTCCAAGTTTACTGTGGGAGTAGTAACAGAGTATTTTTATTTGGAATTAATAGAAAAATAATGAAAGATGCATCTGTTTGTTTTCATTTTCTTGTATTTGTGTGTAGCTTTTTGTTTTCTTCTTTAGGAAGAGATTAAATCTTACGTTGTTCAGCCAAGTGGAAGCCATAGGGCTTGGGCCAGGAGCATATAAGCAAAAAAGTATCTGCATTTCCTTGAAAAAGGCTTTTTGAGAGAAGAAAGACGTGGGGGGGGGAAAAGGCTGAAATGGCTTGTTTCTGTAAAAAGACTTCTGCACGGTGACTAGCAGTGCAAGGCAAAGAACAAATGTGTTTGTCCCTTGCTCTAGTAAACCACTGAACAAGCTGAGATCAGAAGTTAATCAGTGATGGCACTTGATGTATCAGTACTTCACGTGAAATGACGACTTGAAGGAAAGGCCAAATCGGCAAGTGACAGGAAGGTTATCTGTGATGTGACAGAAGAGAAATGCTCCTTGCAGAAGCATTTTGGATGGCTGTCAGTAAAGAAATCAGTACTCATAAGATCTGTTGAAGAAAGGTGTTGAGGATGTAAGATTAAAGCTGGACAAAACATATGGATGAAATACGGCCCAATGATCACAGAGATGGGAAAGTCCAAGTCCAACTGGTGTCAAAGTAAGGGACCTCATCAAAGAGTATCCAAGAATGATTCTCCCGAGCCCTACTAGCCCCTGGTCCTCTCTCTGAGAAAGGTAAGTTATAGATTCTTCTGGAAGAGAACTAATATAAAAACAGAAAAGACGAGGATGGCAATACTGACCACAGAAATAACCCTTGGATATATTAAAAGGAAATTTGGGACAAGGGAGGTTGACCAATACAGTACAGTTAAGGTATTATTATCTCATTTGGTTTTACACAAGTCAGACTAATGAATAGAAAGTTGAAAGATCTTTCTCCCATTTCCCTTTCTCATATCATCTCAGTAGAAGCTGTCATTCTAGTTCCTCAAATAATTTCCTGGAAAGAAAAATAACAGGAAACACTAGACTTAACAAAGATAATGTTTCTAAAAGCTAACAGAGAGAGGGGAAAAAAAAAAAAAAATCCAAACCCAAGAACAGCAAACCAGAGTTTTACACACACTCTGCAAAGATAGATACCTGCTTCTTGTCATTGTAGGTCATTCTTCAGTGCTTCATCTTGATATGAATAGATCCTTCAAATAGTTAACTTAGCCAAGGGAGGACTCAGATCAATCCTCCTCACTCCAGCCATGCCTCCTTCTAAATCAATAATGGTTGATGAATACCTCTGCCAGGCTCACAACACGGACACAATGGAAACCCTGCTTTTTCAGAAAGTGCCTTTGGAAGCCCTTTGGATAAGAGGTGCTTTACTGCTTCTCTGTGAAATCTCAGCAATGAAGCTGAATTCCTGATGATGCTGCCATTCTGCAGAAGCAGCGCTGTACTGGTAACCTGCACCTTTCTGCTCTTTGAGGATTTTGGCTATTTGAATTCTTTTCCAAATGAATTCAAATGCACACTCGATACAGCTTTCATCTTTAAAAGAAGCTTTTTTTTTTTTTTTTTTTTTTTCAAGATAGCTTCTGCTTTCAAAACACATCCAACTTTGTTTCTCAAAAAATCTCTCTCTGATAATTGGAGAAATGACTTGATTATACTTAAGTTTTATAAGCAATGCAAGCTATCTGAATTACAGTTGAGTTGGGGGGGGGAGGTTCATGTTGTGCAAAAATAAGGAAAAGATAGAACTTTTTTTTCTAGCAGTTCACATACATAATTGAAATCTCTAAACTGCAGTAAAAGAACTAGAAAGATGCTCAGTAAAAGCTGTGTCTACAGGAGCATTATCCATAATTAACAATACTTTACAGGTTACTTATTTAAAAAAAAAAAAAAAGCAACCAATAATTAATGATAAATATCACTTTTTGAGGGCATGTGTAACTGAAGTTACAAGCATACTACTCCAGCATATGCAGTCAGGCTTGGCAGTTGGTTATAAGTACAGATTTATGGCTAGAAGGATGCATTCTCCTTGAAGCTGTTTGTGCAACCTACTTAGCAGAAGAAAGAGATTTCCTGGAGATTTCTTTTAATTAGCTGGAACAAGCCATTAGTAAAACAAGCAACTAAAACCATAAGTATATAAGCTATTAGTCTTCAAGCATAGTTGATACAAAAATAATAATTAAAAATATATCCTAAAATTCAATAAGGGAGCAGCCAGGTTCAGTAATAACCATTTCTGCATGGACAACAGTGTTTATAAGAGCCTAGGAAGGGAAAAGATAGCAGTCTGTCAGTAAAGATAACGAGCAGAGAGAACAAACTTGATCCATATTAATATGGTTTATGCCCCTTACTTCTTAAGCTCCTGAAAGGCTCCACTTATCCTTGTGGCAATTAGGAATAATCATCAGTGCCAATGATGCATTTGTACTAGGTTATTAATATGAGGAAATGTCCTTTCCAAAAAATTTGAATCAGATGAACTTTAAAGTTTAAAACATGCTGGTGCACTTTGTCTGTTTACTGGAGTAGCCACTTCCCATGAAGTATGATTCAAATATGAATTGTGTGGTGCACTTCCAGGGGCTTACATGCAGGAATAGATCTGTTCCTTCTATTAACTGTGATGAGAATTGCATGATTCATTCTGCTCACACCAGGCTAAAATGTACCCCTGCGGTTCAGTACTATATATATTGACTTGAATGAAGCTTTGTGTAATAAGATTTAAATTGTAATGAGTCATTATGTCAGCCTTTTTTGCTGGTATTTTACATAGTGAGTCTACTGCATAGTATGAGGTATGCTACAGGAGAAAATCCTAATAAGTATGATAAGATAGCAGTGGGTAGATTAAATAATAACATTTGTTTTTTAAAGTTTTGACAAAATTTGCCATAGTTATGGTTTCAAAAAGGTTGGGTATTTGTGTGTTTATCACAGATGTTATCACCAGTCCAGAATCCATCACATTTAGATCTGTGTCCTCCTTTGCTTTTAGTGGGAAAGTTATTTTTGTTTATAGGGGCTCGAGGTGATGTCCAAGTAGTTCTTCAAGAATGTTTCAACATGCATGCACACTCGCACAGTTTTCTAATAATCCTTTTATCTGCCTGAAGCTGAAATAACTTTCTCGTAAGGAAGTGTTATTGAGAGTTACTTATAAGTAACTAGATGCAGACATTGATTTCATTAAAAAATAAGTACAGTCCCAAAGAGCTTTTGATATATTTTTTTTAATTGGATAACATGTAGAGTATAAACATAAACTGCTTTGCTGAATGGGAGTTGGGAAAGTTATTTTTGTGTTTACTCAAGAGAGTGTTAAAAAACCTCTACCAAAGAACTGTAGCCTGACAGTGACGAAGGAATGGCTATTTTGTGCAAAATTAAGATCTTGCCTTCTTCTAGTGATTACCTATAAAGTTCCTAAAGAAATATGCCCCAGGATTCCATTTAAGCACTCAGATTTTAATTGGCAGATTTTTCTGATCTGCTGAAAAAGTGACTTCTAAGCTTAGACTATGCCTCCCTAGTGCTGGAAACAACCGCTATGATCATGTAGTCCAACCATCAACCCATCACCTCCTTGGAAACTAAACCACGTCCCTCAGACTGTTCGCTTTTTGTCCCTTTAGTGTAAGCTTTTTGAAGAGTGAAGTTAATTCAATGAAACATATATACATGTAGTCAGATAGGTGAGTGTGTATCTGCATTTGTCCACAGAGCACTGTTCTCTGACTGGTTTCTGAATAGTTCCTATTTAAATGGCCAGTGCAACTATTAACCTCCTTCTATCCTTCTGAACACTTTATGTCTCAGAATCTAGAATCATCAATCAAAACACTTAATACTACAGACGAGGGAAGAGGGAAGATTGACCAGTTGACTGAAGCTTAAAGTTTCTTACAACCTGTCACAGTGGCTTGTATTACTCTAACATTTGCACTCTTGCTTCTTTTAAATAGGTTTTTACAAGATAACTACCAGAAGCAGTGAAGTGAAAGCCACAGAACTGGCAGACATCATCGGTGTCTAATAGCTGATGTCCTTCCTCCTTTTCTCCTGTTACATATTCTCTGTGAAATGGTGTCAGTGCACAAGAGGACAATCAAGCCTGCTTTTTATTTTCCCAACCCGTCCTTACAGTGTACCTTGTCTCACCTCCCAGCAAACTGGTAAGTATTTTAGGATTGTTTTACTTGTCTTCTTTGCTGGCAGCTCTTCCTGCTCTCGTTAGTACATGAAAAGCTAATTGTGTTGAGCAGGTTTGACTTGGCAAGCAACTCACAAAGTATATGGGAATCTCAGAGAAGCCCAGCACCAGACGTCATTAATTCTAGTCATATTAGGTAAGTGTTTCAAGGATATGCTCTGCTTCTTAACAGAAGAGACACTACAGATTTCTTCCTAAGCCTTCTCATTGTGGTATCAAGGTACATGAAAAATATTCTCATAACTAATTAGAAATTGGTCAGAAATTTAGTGTGAAATTTAGACGAAAAGAGATTAATAGAGTAGAGAATCAAACACAATCTAGTGGCTCAATATCTAGCTTGTTATCTCAGTTTAATTTTTTTTATCTGTGTCTTAATTCAGGAGCAGGCAGAGAATATTGCATAACTACTTTAAAGAAGAACAAAAAAACAAAAAGAGCCAAAATGTAGCACTGCAGACTCAACATTTTTATTTTTTTTTTCCTGATAGGATTATAAATTATTTAAGGTTTCCTCGTCTTCAGAATGCCCAGTTGAACACACTGAAATATTCAGAGACTGGAATGTAAAAGATTATACTGATGATTCAATAATTTTTGCCAACAACAGAAATAAAAATCTTGCCTTTTTCTTAATATTTTAAATACAGAGAATTCATTTTTCTCTTTCAATTTGTGACACTGTACCAACAAACTGTTCAAGATATATCAGTATTAAATGAAAGGATATAAAAGCATATAGCTGAAATGTAAATGTATGTCATCAGTCTATTTGTATCTTACTTGAAAATGCTTTACCCCCTTTTTATTTTTTACTCTGTTCTTTGCAATTGGAAAAACAATATTGCTTATGTGCGCACTGGCAATTAAGTCTGACATTCCTTTGGGTTGTTTGCTTTCTTTTTTTCCCTTATTACTAGTTCTTTTCTTGGTGCTCACAGGAGAACTTTGCAAAGCTGAATACACAAGGTTCCTTTTCAACACTAGTATTGATTTTCTTTTGTCTTTTAACAGACAGCAACCTGTACCCAACATGAAAAAAAAATAACAAGCAGATAGTACTCAAACAGCAAAATCAACATTCTTATTCTTCAGTTAATGACTAATGTGAGCAAGACAAGATCCAGCAACACTCCAACAGAACGGAAGAGAGTCCTTCATTCCCAAAGTATCAATGGTATGGTCAATAGTTAAATCCAATAAATGGTATTTTTTCTCCTTCTTGAACCTGAAAGTTAAGAAATGAGAGCTCTTTTTCTTACCTGAACAGGCTTTTCCATGTGCATGAATTACTTAACTGACATTGCCTTTCAAAAAGAGCTGCAAATATGTTAAGCCAGGAGGGTAAAGAAAATGAACCTATTCATTAATTAGCATTGTCATATAGTCCAAATATGCACAGTATGGATTTGAAGATGGATCTCCACCTTTTGTGTATAACTTGGCAGGTGTACAAGTGACAGCGTATCAGCATTTTGTGTAAACCCTTGTGAAAGTTCTGTCCTTTGTGAGATATGGATTTAGGAGAGCCAACATGTAGATGGACAGGCGGTTAACAGAAAATAGCAGGCTGAAGAGAAGATACACACATGCTAAGAAACAGCGTTTAAATTCTTCTAAGGACTGATGGTCCAGCTGAACCTGCAAAAACCGACAGAACTCCAAATTGTACTGAACTTGTTCAAAGCAGCTGGTACATAGTAGCATCAACAATGGGCTGTATCACATGGATCATATCCAGGAAGGTGGAGGTTGCTGTATTCTGACAAAGACCCTGGTGTAATAGATGCACACTAAAGGGTCTCCCAGCCACTCTCCCCGTTGGCCTCCTATTGCTACTACTCCTACTCCATCCACGTAACTGCAGGTAACCCTATGAGAGCATGTGTGTGTCTGAACTGTAAGTGGATGTATGGTGCGAATTAATTATTATAAAGCTGTGCCTAATAATGAAAGCTTGATTCTATTAATAATATAAATGTATGTGAACCTAAGTAGTAAAAGATGTTTTAATAAAAGGTGTTAAATAATCTGTCTCCCCAGCTTGATCGCCTACCAGAAAAAGTGGTATTTATTATAATGAAATTTCCTTTCTACTTGGAAAAGACAAGAGATAAACCATTGAATGCAGTGTGCTAGGTAGCTGTAGAGAGAACCCTCCCCCCTTTCATCTAAATGTTGAGCAGTAGCTTTATTTCCTGAATATATCCATTCATTATCTTCTACCGGCAATAAACACCTTACTAAAAAGAAATTGTAAGATCTTTATGAGCCTTCAGTTCATGTTAAGTTTAAAAGGGTCATATTCCTTTGTTTTGACAGTGGAAAGGATTCTGGTTTACTTTTAGATGTTTTTAAACGTTTACTGGAGCCAGAAGGCTGGATCATCAGTAGACATAATGTATTATCATTAACTTCATGAGGCAATTTCTCATGTACAATTTTGCTAGTGCAGACATTCTAGCTTTTAGTTTAATTGAATTTGTTGATAAATCTGTCAGGGCATGCTTTCTATACATGTTCTTTCTACAGGAAAAACATACATTTTTACAGAATAAAATTCAGTTCATGAATGAGATTGGAGAAAAAGCTCATTTGCAGTTTACTCACATATTTAACTGGTTTCTAATAAGCAGTAGAAATTACTTACATTGGTCCTCTCTTCATTTATAATTTTCCCATTAACATCTGAAAAACAGGCAATGAGAAACAAACCCTATGCTGAGATCACACATTTTAGCAAATGTTTTCTTTAAATATTACTGAATTTGTCATCACTGAAAATGGAATGATTTTCGTTTTATCAATGAGGGCAGTAAACAAATGCACTATTGCCTGCAGTGTCTTTGTATTAGAATTTCAGTTTCTGCACTTGTCCCCAAGGCCAAGGAGCATGACTTTATTTTGCCAACGTGCTGTGTTTCATCAGGTTGTGTCTTAGTATATACATGTTTCTTTAGAACTAAGTAGATGTGACAGAAGGTAACAGACTATACAGTGGTGCTGCAATGTCAGCCTGCACACCAGAAAGATTAGAAAATACAGTGCTGTAAGCACGTTGACTGGAAAGCAGAAAGCAAACATAGCCAAGATCTGGTTTTTTTTTTGACATGAAGTCAAATAATTGGAGCACACATGCTCCTTCATTGGAAAAAAAACAAACAAACAAAAAAAAAAAAAAAAACCACCTTGTTACTGCCATGAGAATAACAGTTTGCTTTTCCTTTTGGTTTGGCAGCAAGTGATTATCACCTTCAATTGAACCGAAGGAGACAGCGAGGCAGACTCAAATACACTGTAGGTACAGGGAAAAGGAAGCAGTGACTATACACAACTGAATGAAAAACATTTTATTCCTGTATGCTGTAATAATAATTTTTTTTTTTCCTTCTCTGAATTTGTGGTTTTGCTGTTGTTTTTCTGCTGAAGAGCACTGTTTGTTTGTATAGGAGAAGCCTACTGCCTTCAGCTGGCCTATTTTTAACAACCTTGCTTATTACAATGCTACATTTTGAATCTCCTTGACCACGATGCGAGATGTTCTACTTAAAGCTTTTTTGATGTTATTGCATTGAGAGAATTCACTTCAGCAGCCCTAAAAGCCATTCCAGGAATAAGACTTGATCCTACACTCAATTATCTGTCCACATTCCATCAAACATCTAAAAAGAGTTTAAACAAAATGGAAGGACAATGAGGCCTAGACAGTAAATGTTCTTTGCGAATTGACTTTCTTCTTTCCCCTTAATGCAACAAAAATGCCAGCAAGCATCTTGGCAGTATCAAAACCAGCCTCACTTTCATGACTGCCATACTGTTTTACAAACTCAATTGTCAATCATTTTAATTTCACTGTAATTTATATTAAAAAAAAAAAAAAAAAAAAAAAATTGAAGAGGAGGACTCATACCTTAAAAGAAGATGCAAGACCAGTGTGATCATGCAGAACAATACTGTCCTTACAAGTTATTAAAACCATTCAGTAGGAGAATGGAAATAAAATTAGGTCATCTGAATTCAAAGTCCTATTTTATTTTCATTGTCATTTGGCTTTTGAGAATCGACAGCCTTATCCAACCATTATAATCTTTCTCATTTGATAATTACAGAATTTTTTTAAATAAACAACTTTGAAAGTTTTTACCTGGCCTGCTTTTCAGGCTTTTCAAGTAGAAATTTTCAGCAAAATGTCTGTTATTTCGCATCATTCAGTAATGCAAAGAAATACACATTAAGTCACCCTACCTTCTTGTGTTACCAAGTGACATTAAAATGAGCATGAAAGATGAGACGTGACTATGAATTTGGTGACAATGGCCCATCTGTGTACTTAGGACAACTTGTAACAAAACTTCAGCATACTCAAACAAAAATGGAAGATAATCTTTTGATAGCAGTTGTTCAGCTAGGTACACACCCATGGATTTTTTAGCATGCTAATGGATATGACAGTACAAGAGTCAGGGAGAGAAAGTGTAAATGCCTAAGTGGAAATTCAGTGAACAACCCTAAGGATTAAAGTGCATCAGATCCTTACAGCAAATGACCCAGGCCCACTTTCAGTTACTGGAAAATACCTCCGGTGCTTTTATGAAGTAGCTCTCTCTCTGAGATTTCAAGGACAAAATAAAGAGGATTTATTTTTTTCTTCCTTTTTTTTTTTTTTTTTTTTTAAAACAAAAACAAAACAACTCACTGCAGAATCAGGTTGCTTACTTGATTTTTTAATTACTTCTCCCTGTATCTGAAACACCTTCTAGGAGAAGTCATACACAGTTCTACACTTCACAATGACTCTAGGATTTTTACTTTTAACATCCTGTCATCTGTATAACAGGAGCTTGTTTGTCTTCCCTCTGCTGCTATACAATGGCTTCATTTCATTTTTGAAAAAGTGTAAGAAAATACCCAGGCCTCAAGACAAAAAATGTTCAAAGCTGAGTTTTTGATCATTTAAACATCAATACTTCTGGCTGCACACAAACTATTCAGAATCCTTTCACAGAGTTGGCAGAAAGCAAAGAGACGTTTTTCATAGTACTGCTAACAATTAAGCCTCTTGTCTCCTAAAGGCAAGCTCATGCCTTTGGTTGCTTCCTGTCCCAAACAGATTTAGTCACTGTCAGCCTCAAACAGGAACCAATAATGACTTACATGCATTGATCTCAGTTACGTGGTTGCTAGAATTGTTATTTAAGTTCTTAATGTAAGAACGTAGGTTATAACGGAGAAAATGTAAGCTTCACAGGGGAGAAACAAATAGTAATGTTTTTCTTCTTTAGAAGTAAACCTCACTTGGTCCAGTCCTTAAATTATAGCAAATAGTTTGTCCAAGTCAAAGTTGCTAAGTGACTCAATTTACTGCCTAGCATGCAATATTCAAATCCAAGCCTGTGCAGGACCAATCCTAATCAACATTTTTCCAGGAACAGGTAGCTAATGGTCCAAATGGCAATGGATTGAATCTCCATCCTTACTGAATCAAAGGTTAAGAAATACCTTTGATATTGTACATATTGTACAATCTATTGTACAATAGATCGCAGGTACAATTTTCTCTATATATAGAAATAATCTCTCCCCCTCTACAAGGAGAGGAGAGCAGATTTCCTCAAACCTCAAAAATCACATTCAGGCCTTGGAACACAGCATGGAGAAAGTCTGCAGGGCACCATACTGAACATGACCACCGTACAAGCATCTGCACATTTTCATGGAGATTCAATCACTTAACTAATATAAAAGTCAAAGTGTACAGTTTGTTTCTTCTTTCTGGTCACTTTCATCTTTAGAAGACTGTCTATATTCCAACTTTTCAATAATCAGATGTTCTTACACGTTTGGATCTTTACACAGCAAATCAAACTTCTCTTAACTGAAATTTTTGGTGGAGGAAGTGAATTCAGATGAGGCAGGGACAGTTTGAGCTCACAATATTTAATAAATTCCATTCAGTAAGAATTAGGTGCAGGCTTTATCCAGCATTCCAACACTTAATGAAGAAAAGCATTAGCATCAGCAAGGGTGAAGAGAGATAGTCCTAAGAAGATGTGTATTGAGTTCATTCAACAAATACAAAAAAACACAACTATTCCACCTAATACTTCTTTCTCTCCCATAAGCTGTTCCTATTTCTCTACTTCTAAAACAAGGAGCTACAAACTGGAATAAGCTCTGCAATTTCATTATCTAATGTTGCATTTTTGTCCACTGCATGTCACCATACATCCAATCTTGCTTCCACCATTTATTTGGTGGCACCATGTAGCAGAAGTCTAATGAGACATTTTCCAAACAATTTTACTCACTTATTCTCTCCTAATGTATCCAAACAGCCTAACTGGAACTCACAGAGGATGTTACAGACATTTTAGTATCATATGTATACTTGGAAGTAAAATTTATACCAATACTGGCAATAAAAAAAGTACCAAGAACTTTGGGTTTAATTTGTTGGCAGAAATAGAAATGAAAAACTGATTACTATCTTTAAAAGCTAATGTTAATTATTAGTTGGAGAGTGAGGAAATATTTTTTGCAGCCATCATTTTAAGTTATGTTATAGGGTTAAGTTATGCAAAATAACGTTGAGAATCAAATAATGAGAAAAATAAAATCCAAGGCCAGTAATGTTGTAGCAGCAGTAATTTAACAGCAAATGTATGAACAACAGAACAGTATTCTTTTAATACTGTTTAGCTGCAAAGAATCACTGTTTATCCCTTGAATTAATTGTTTTTTTTTTGTTTTTTGTTTTTTTGTTTTTTGTTTTTTGTTTTCCAGTTATTACATTCAATAAAGTGTATGAGAAAGCAAACCATTGATTTACTGCTGTCAAGGAGTACTTAGTGTAGCAGTTTAAACAAAGCATGGCTGTCTCCATATATAATTCATGTTTATTATGAATGTAAAGGAGAAGAAAAATGCTACAAGACTACATGTAGGCTCAGCTATGTAAATTCCTGTTGTTTTCTGAATGTAATAAATACAGTGTTTACCTGTGGAAATAATCAAACAAATTTCCTGCACTGAATTGGTACTTTCCAGAAGTCAACGTTAAAAACATTCTCCGAACACTGGCTGCTTCATTCCCAACTAAAGCAAATCATTTGTTCTGTAAAAGTAGTCTGGATTTGCTGCTTTATTCTTAATGTGCTTGATACATATGCATCACAGATCTTCAAATAGATCTAAAAACATGTCCTGGGTTACTTTTTTTTTTTTTCTTTTGAGGGATAATACTGATTTAAAGAATGCAGCATAGCTCAATCTTTTTCCCCCTTCTTGAAATCTTGTTTTATTGAGCTATTTGTAATTCAAGTAGTGTTTAGATATAAAAAAGGGCATTCACATGCTGTCACTCTCAAAAACCTAAATGTTGGGTTGAGTTATATTTTGGATTTAGGCTAGTAATATATCAGTGGTTATGTCAAGTAGTCTTTGAAATGCTGAACTTCTGGTTTGCTCGATTTCATTAGCTGATGTTTTCTCCTTTCCCAGCTTTGAGCACTACATTATAGCAATGAGCTTTCTCTCTCTTTTTGTAATGTCTTCAGTGGATACCCCTTTCCTTTTCTCTTATCCTAATAAAAAACAGAAAATCACTTGGGCTTTGTTCCTCAATTACATATTCACCATGTAAACTGTGACATGGGAAAAGTAAAAGTTCTAGGTGCACATTTCTAATTAAAATACCATTCCAATTACTAACTTGAAATCAGAATCCTACTGTGTAGTGGTTTATTATGAAATGTATCTGAACAAAGCAACAAAGCCCTCCACGCCCTTTTTTATTTTTCCTGTCTCTTCAGCAAAATAATAAGCCCAGAACACCAAACTAATCAGAAATAGCATATCAGAGTGAATGAGAGCATGTTTAAGTCCCCTGAAGGCATAATAATGATAGCGCTTGTTAAGGTCACTATTTTCATTTCAAACTACAGCAACAACTCTTTAAAAAAATAAATTCACAACCAAGAACTCAGTATTAGCACAGTGTCACAGCATATTTACAGATGTTATATCATGTCTGAGTACTGAAAATAACCCTGGAGTGAATAGCTTCAATTGCCTAAATACAGGAACTCATTTAGACCATAGAGAACAATCAACCAGAAATCATAAATACTCTGGATAACAGAAGCCACCAATCATCATCCAATTACCTGTGTAGATAGGCTGTATGCTTTTAGAGAGAGAGTTGCTGTGTTAATTCTTGTCTGTTTCTTTGCCTGTAAGGTCTTCAAAAAATAATAAATCTGATCTTGAAATAAATAAGGTTTCAGCTTTTCTTATACTTTATTATAATTCTTAGCAGATTAGACTTGGTAAGACTCTTAGCATTTTAAATCTTAAAATACAGTCTTCAAATAAGCTTGTCTTTGCTGACCTGTCACCTCTAAGTTATTTGCAGAGAACTTCGATTAAGTAGCATTAACTAAGTCTCTTCCTTAAATGATTTGGAAAAAATGTAACTTTAAATAGGTCATTAAAAAAAAAAAAAAAAAAACCAAAAACTTTCTGCACTACTTTCCTCTCTCTTCCCTACAGTGTGCCTTAATAGGTAAAGCCCTGTCTGCATTTGCAAAGGGTTGCAGCCCTTACTGCCAACACAGACAAGGTGTTCAGTTAGACAGGTTCTGTCAGAGACCTCAAAGCTTTCAGTGTGGACCCTCTGCCTATTGGAAGTAACGTATTTTACACGGAAAGTATCTTTCTCACTCCCAACTCCTATAATCTCTGTAAATGTTTGAGTTCTGTACAGCATATTCAGAACTCTCTGCAATCCTATTTCATTAGTGACTGAAGTAGTCTTTTTCAGCTGTCGGTCATGCCAGAGATTTTACCTACCTTTGTTCTTACTTGCCTCTAGGAAAATGCCATTCTATCTAAACAGATTTGTGATTTTTTTTTTTTTTTTTTTTTTTTTTTTTTTTTTTTTTTT